>NW_017732123.1:242258-337133 GCF_001890085.2 Hipposideros armiger | reverse complement strand
CTTTCTTTCTTTTTTTTCTCTCTTTCTTTCTTTTTAATGTGCCAAAGGCATTTCTTTTCTTTTCATGATAACCTATTCCAGCAACCATAGCAGGTTTAGGATACTAAAGAACATGGTGCACATGATTTGACATAAGGGTTTTGTTTTTAAAAGATTTTAAAACAGGATATGCAAACTGTGTAATCTGCTTCAAAGATGCAAGCGGACAAGGAGAGGAAAATGCACCACCCCACCCCCATTTCAAAACTTAATGATAACAGAAATATCATCAAAAAGGCCCAGGAACAGAAACTCTCAGAACATTGGCTTATTAGACACTTTATATTTTAAAGTGTAGCTCAATTTGGAAACCTAATGTAAAACTTGAAAAAATCTCAAATTAATGCTTAATCCAGCATCTCATAGAAAGACAAGTTTGATTTCATTCTTTGGAGTTTTGCTAGATTTTTTAAAGTAAATAGTCACTGATGTAGTAAAATATAATTGAAAAACATAACTAAAATGACAGTTGTAAGTTCCCTAGTAGAATTCATGGTTTTTCTTCAGAATAGTAGCATACTCCTGCATAAATTCCAAAATTACATGACAACTAGTTAATAGGCAATTATTGAGTACTAATATACTGAAAGTTATTCTAAGCACTTGATATGTGCAGGACTCATAACTGTATGTGGCAAATAATGTTATTATTTCCATAAGGAAACATAAGCACAGAGAGGACAAGTCATTTGGTCCAGGCCATGTAAGTGCTGGGCTGGAATTCCAGCCGACTGGCCCAGAGCCCTTCTGCTTATCCACAACCCTCTTCTGCCTCTAGAAAATAACTTGTTAGATTCCCTGTTCTCAATATTAATGTTCACATTTTGGATTGTTACTAAATATATAGGCCTTTTACAACACAAAGTTCTCTTTTCAAGAAAGCAAGCTAAGTAAGACGTTAATTTCTTAAGCCAAATTAAGTTTCCCATGTGACTTGACATAAAACTTGTAGCTCATAACATAGGATAAAATCTTGCTAGAGAGTTCATACTATTTTTTCTAATAAAAATTTTAAAGACCATTATGTTGTCTCTTTCAAATGGTCTTGAGTCAGAACAGGTAGCAATGCAAGCTTGTACTGAGGGCGTCGTACCTGGGGTACAGAGCTCTGCAGGATATTGCCGACTGATTCAGCATCTTTTCCTGTGGTCTAAGGAAGAGAAAAAGAGCTACTGTACCTATAAATGAAGCAAGCAGCCTCAATGCTGCCACATATCCAGGGCTGTGAACATCCCATATGGAGGTATATGCTCATTTTTGTAACTTACTTTTCATTTAGCATGACACCATAAGGATTCTCCTATGTCATTAGATATTTTTCTTAAACATGTCTTCATTTTAAATAGCAACATATTCTTCTATAGAATACCATAGCCTACTTAATAAATCCTCAGTTGTTGGGTAAGAAAGAAAGAAAGAAAGAAAGAGAGAGAGAGAGAGAGAGGGAGAGGGAGAGAGAGAGAGAGAGAAAGAAAAGAAAAATCTAATAATTTTCTCATTTTTCTGAGTGTTCTAGAATCTATGTTGAAAAGAAGCTTAAAGGTGGTTCAGCAAACACTTTACCTCAACTTTCAATCTGACACAAATCTTGATTAATCTCTGGGTTACGAAACTGGCAAGAACTATGAGGATAAGATTTATATGCAGATTTCTAGGACTATAAATTTCCAAGGGAATGAAATTGGTCACATAATCTGGCAAGCACATTAGGGCCATGCAGACATTCTACATGAGGAATCTGCTCTGCTCGAAGCCAGGAATTTGTTGGTTGAATGTCGATCCCCAGAGCAGGAGTAAAGTTGTTTACATGATACAAATGTTTCATGACATGATGTTAAGAATACCCCACACATCCATCACAACAAAAGGGAGATGGAAGTTTTGAGTTAGAGTGATGTCTTTTGATGTTGGTATTTCCCTAGGTTATTTATCTTTCATTACAATCTGAGGTTGTATAACCCCCTTTAATTAACACATTAGTTCTAGAGTTGTAACTACAGCATATACAATCAGATAGCAATCAGGTCTTACTGACCTGGACACATTTTGTCTCCTTCGGAAAGAATTCTTAACATAAACATTCATGGATAGGTCTCAAAGGCCCTCTGTTGAAATCATATATTAATTGAAACTGAATACTGAATTTGAAAATTAAGTGCTTGTGAACTTGTGCATTGCTCTGAGAACATGATCTATAAATTGCATCATATTTTCAAAGAGCATGTGTTTCAAAAAAGTAAGAAATCCTAATGCAATAATTTTGTAAACTCTGCATATAACCATGTAGTCTGCCTTGTTACTACATTATAATGCCCATGAGGGCAATCTTTGGGAGTCCATTAAGAACAGACAGCAGTTATTATTAATACTGACTTTTTTTCTTATTGATGAACAAAAGGAGACAGAGATATGTTCTCTCTTTTTTTTTTTTTACCGTAATAACATATACATAACATTTTGCTATTTTAACCAGTTTTAAATGTACAATTCAGTGGTAGTAAGCACATTCACATTGTGCTGCAACTATCACCACTGTCCAGCTCCAAAACGTCATCCCAAGAGATTATGTTTTTTATAAAAAAACACTTTGATAGCATTCCTAATTTTAAATATGAAATAAATGAACTATATTATTTTGGTTAAGACCATGATTTTCTAACTGATTTACGTGTCCAATCTCCCTCTCAACAAAGTTTATCCTTGTCTATAAATTACTTCTGAGATTGTATTATAAGATGGCCCAACATGAACACTTGCATTTTTTTAAAAAGTTTAAATTGAGCTCAGATTAAACTAATTTAACACTAAAAAATGGATATTTTTTCTAATAGCATTAATTCAGAAATATGACTATAGTTTTAAGAGAAATTAATCCTTTGATTAAAAAACAAGGGGAGAGTTTATTAATTTGAAAAGTCTAAGATGAGCATGTCTTCAATTAATATTGAAAAAGAAGTTACCTTACTTTTTTATTCTATTTTGTAGTTTTATAAAGTTTGTAAAATTCTAATATCCAATCTAATTGAATTACAGAATGGATTCTTATTTAAAAACGAAAAAGTATTTTTTCACTAACAAAAATACTGTAATTAGAGAAAATGTAAAATATAAACAAAAGTGAAAAGAAAGGGGGAAAAAAAAAAACATAAGCCTAGCGACACCATCTAAAAGTGTGCTTACTTTTAGATGATGTTACAATTTGAAAAATTTTATATGTTTTATATAAAAATTGTATCTTAACTTGTTTGGCTAAGCCTCATATTTTAAGTCATAATTTAAAATTCATATTCACAAATTTATGTGAAGTTATTTTGATGTGTGCAATGGGCACAGCTACATGAATTGCATTGTCTATCTTTAAATATTTATTGAAACACAATGTGTCCTTGTATTGTAATTATCGCAGGAAACATTTCCACTCTATTGTTTGCATAGCACAGAAAATGTGGATGCAGAGAAGAGATCAGGCATTGGTTTACAATTTATGTTAATGAATTGAAAGCAACTCTGAGGACCTCATCGTAGCTTATTTATTTCTAAATATGATTTAGAATGCTTTCACAGGATTGTATGTAGACGCTTTCTACAATTAAGTTTGGTCAGGAAAATATTTGGAAATTTGCTCTTCTAGAGCCTGTTGCAGAGAGTAGCTTTTAAGATATAAGGTAGCTTAAGGGAGCTGCTGTAATGCCTCAGCATTCGCTTTTACAGATAGGCTTTCTGCAGTCGTGCTGGCTTTCTAACTTTATTTTTATGTAAAGGCAAATTGATCAGAGCTGTAGGAAACAGAGTTTCTAAGTCTACAAATAAACCTCTGTAAATAATGCATCTAGGTATATTAAACTACAAGTTGTGTGAGTGTAAGGGAGACAAACATTGATTTTTCGTCTATATTTGGACATTCAGGGAGTAATATACATGTATTAAGAATATTAATGTGAATGATGACCCATTCACCTGGGCTTCTGAAACACATTTTCTAGCAACATTAATAGCCAATTTCAAACTAAAGATGTCCTATATTCTTAACAGGACAATTTATTTGGGGAAGGAAAGAACGATCAAGAAGAATTTAAAAACATACTTACAAATGTTTAGCTTTCTTATGGGAAAATAAAACTCTTTTAATAAAAGCACCAGTTCTCTAGTGATATTAAAACGTGTTAAGTTGATCACATTCACGGCGCCTTGCATCCCTCACAGCTAGCTGTCTGACCACCTCACTGCCTGCAGTTGTTGACTTACCGAACCAAGAACAATCGAGACGCTGCGCTGCGGGCCAAGCAAATACCCCAAGTTCTAGTTTTTAAACTGGCTCCAGTGAAAGCCGCACATAGCAGTTCCATCAAAAACATTTAGCAGATACAGCTACTAGTCTGTGAAATTGAATGCTAGCTGTTGTTTGCCATCAGTTCTATCTAGACGGAACAAAAAAACAAAACAAAAAAGAACAAAAAGTAATATGCCCTGTGTATTAAAAGGAGGAAACCCCAGATCTACTACTGAGTTTATTTCTCAAGCTGTCAAATCACCACGAGCTTGGTGGCTTCCATCAGCAAACACTTATTCTCTTACAGTTTTGGAAGCCAGAAGTCCAGAATCAAGGTGTATACAGGCTGTGCTCCCCGCAAAGCCTCCGAGGGGGGGGGGGCGTCCTTCCTTGCATCTTCCAACTGCACGTGGCCCCAGGCATTCATTCCTTAGCTCCTAGCTGCAGAGCTCTAGTCCCTGCCTCTGTCTTCACATGGCCTCCTCCTCCCTCTGTGTCTTCTTTCCTTCTTTCACCTAAAAGGGCACTTATCATTGGATTTAGGGCCCGCCCAAATAATCCAAAATAATCTTATGTCAAAATTCCTCACTTAATTACATCTGCATAGCCCTTCACATTTACAGGTTCTGTGGGTTAAGGCATGGCCATATCTTGGTGGGGGAGGGGAGGTAAGATTCCACCCAATGCAACAACTGTCCCTACCGATGCTGTTACATTGTGCGATACATAAATTTAATGGTCACCTTACCTTTCCCTTTGTAATGGCTCCCTGCCTTTCTCCTCAATACAGTGGTGCACACCCAACTGTTTAATGATAATCACTGTGATACTTACTGTATATTTCATTATGTGTAGAACACTGTTTTTCAACTTATTTACTCCTTACAACGACTCTATAAAGTAGGTATTATTATGCCAATTTTACAAATCAGGAAATAAAGACATGCAAATGTGAAGTGATTTGTCCAAGTTAGACAGGTGAGGGAGCTGTGCATTAAACTCAAGCAAGCTGACTTCAGAACGCTTGCTCTTAAATTCACATCTATATTTTATAGCATTTCATGTAATATAACTTGAAGATTATCCAGAAAAAAAAATCTTATCCCTCTTCGTTTACTCATGTTTCCAAAATCCATAAAAAGCTGGAGACCACAATACCTTTATTAAACTTTACCTTGAGAATTAGCCACTGTATTTCAACTATGGATAATACTGAACTATATTAGAATCCAGAGCTGGAAAGGTCATTTTATTACAGATGGAAAAAGAAAATTTTACAAAAGCAGAGCCCTAAGTTAATAAAATTTACAGAGTAAATTATAAATTGTAGAAAAAGAAGTCAGTTTCTGGACTGATTTACAAGCCAGAGTTCTTTTTCTTTATATTTTCTAAAAGTGAAAAAAAAAAGAAAAAGAAAAAGGAAGAAATTTAGTTTTTATAATTAGAGGAATCATGGTATAATTTTTTGCCCCAAAGATGGCTTAACCAATATGTATCTCATTGCATATCTTCAAATGTACAATGTGACATTAACACGACCCGTTAAGAGGTAGCATCAAGGTTACCTCCTCTGAGCCTGGGTGGAACTTCTGTCTCAACAAATGTGGCGATATTGATCCTGTGCGAGTTTTGAAGCTAAGTCTTAAAGGCAATAGAGCTTCTAGTAGCAGTTTCTCTCTCTCTCTCTCTCTCTCTCTCTCTCTCTCTCTCTCTCTCTCTCTCTCTCTCTCGTTGATGTTTGCCCTTGTGGTACTGACACTTTATTCTGATGAAGCCCCAGCCACATGTAGAGACCATGCGTGGTTGTTCAGGGGGCTGACAGTCTCTTTCAGCTAACAGCCCACATCAACTGTCAGATATTTTACCCTAAGAGCCTTCAGATAATACCAGCCCCAAGCCTTTGAGTTTTCTCACTGAAACCCCAGGCAGACAAGCCTTTGATGCTAAATAAATATTTCTTGAATGCATTAAAGGCTACACATAATGGAAACCTGATTAGTCAAAAAAGTAAACTAATAAGTTGAAAGACACACTGATACGTAATATAAGAAAAAGGCCATGATGCCATATCCCTCTATGTTAATTGAGTTTTTGAGTTTTCTCATTGAAATCCCAGACAGACAAGCCATTCCTGCTATATTCTAAGTTCCTGAACCAAATAACCAGGAGAAGTAATAAAACGATCATGGTTGTTTTAAGCTACTAAGTTTTGAGATATTTTATTCCACAGCATTAGAAAATTAACATAGAACAATAGGGCATCATGCCCTTTTTTATATTACATATTAGTGTGTTTTTGAACTTATTATTTTACTTTTTTAATCAGGTTTCCATTATGTATAGCCTTTAATGCATTCAAGAAATATTTATTTAGCATCTTCTATGTCCCAGGCCTGTGGTAGCCCGTTATAACATAGTGGCAAAGGAGACAGTGAAAACCCCTGCCATTACAGAGCTGACATTCTAATTTGGTAGAAAGGCAGTTCCTCCTTTGACCCTGCAGCAGTACATACCTAAATCCGGAGGCATGGCACAGACTCTGCCAAAGTAGAATATTCTAGTCATGGTTTGTATCCTAGGTCAAGTTCCCCAGAAACAGAGCCCTAGAGGTACATTTGTGTGCCAGTAATTTTTAAGGAAATGGTCCCAGGGAAATCCACACAGGGAAGAAAGGAAGCAGGGAAGGGAGGCAGTGGTGCAGGCTTCAGGCAATCTCAGCCTGAGCTTGCTTGCAGGGAGCTCTGTGGGTTAACTGCCCGGAAGAATTAATCTCCATTAGGAGCAACAGAGCTGGGCTATTGTACTCATGCATCAATGAGTCATCTTAAAGGGGTGTAAGCTGCCAGGTACTGCTGGATCTTTCTGAATTTGAGCAATGTAATTCCAGCAATGCAAGAGAAGTTTTGGGAAGACACCAACACCATGAAGCCGAAGGAAAGACACACAGAAATGATAAAAGTGATGTTAAGGGATCTGGGATGAGCGTGGATACTGTCTCCTTAATTAATTGAATCTAAATAGTGTGGGGGGACAGAAGGATAAAATATTCAAAACATAAAACTTATAGAAAGAAAAGTTAAGAATAGAGAATGTAAACACTGAATTAAACTGCCAGAAAGTAAAATATTGTGCACCCCTCCAAAAAAAATGAAAGCGTAATTTGTAATCCAAAATGTATATATTATCACATGGATTATTATGTTTCTTTATTCTTGACTTAAAAGGTATTTAAGGGGGTGACCGGTTGGTTCAGTTGGTTAGAACGTGGTGCTGATAACACCAAGGTTGCCGGATCGATCCCCGCATGGGCCATTGTGAGCTGCGCCCTCCCTAAACGAGTCAACTACGCCATTGTAGCATGAAAACAATGTGTAACCAATGATCATGGCTGTTCCCCAATAAAATTTTTTTAAGTTATTTAATAATATGATATGGCCTTAATTTTCAAGTAGCGTCAAGAGTAATACAGATAAATGAAAGGTTGTGGCAAGGAGTACATCCATGTTGGTGTACACTAGAGACATCGTTGGTTCTTTTTCCAATTTGGAAGAGGCATAGATAGTTCTCACTGATGATGATTAGTTTAACTTCTGCTTCTGCCACCCTCTGACTGCTTTCCACCAACTAGAAATTGTTTATCTTTCCATAACCTATGTACAGGCAAAACCAATGACTTCTCTGTTGAGCCTGCCCACTTGGATAAAGGAAAAGGGGCCTCTGAAAGTGTTTAATACATTTATTACTTATTCTAATGGGGAGAAGTTTTTTTGTGGTTTGTTTTTTTTAATGTCAAGACAAGTTTAAATTGAGAGGTAGTGATTGAGTGCAGAATATGGAGAAGGGACACACAGTCATCTTCATTGATTTCTGACTGTCCTTGCACCAATCTCAGTGCTAATATTAGGAAATTCATTTCTTTCCAACAAAGGACTGAACCCATGTTCTGTGCTCTTTGCTAGGTTTAAATGAATGGAAAAGTTTTCATGTTGACCTTGTTGAATAACAAATATTCTTATTTACTATTCATTTGCATCCACTAAGTTAAACAAAATTTGTATCAATAAAAATAAGTCACTTCATAAAACAAAGTACAATGGATGGAACTTAATGAGACTAAATAGATATAGTTGTATGAGCTATCCATTGCTGCACAATCAATTGCCACATTTTGTGTGGGTCAGGTGGGTAGGCATTGGCCTTCCTGCGGTTTCTGCTTCAGGTCTCTCACACAGCTGCACTGAAGGTGCCAGCCAGGGCTGGCGTCTCAACAGATGCTCAAGTGAGCAGAGTCCATTTCTAAGCTTAAGTGGTTTTTAGCAGGATTCATTCAGTCCATTGTTTTCTGTCCAGTTGAGCAGCAATTTCGTCACCGTCACCTGGAGGGCCCACCCAGTTCCTTGTCACTTAGGCTCCTCTATATTGCAGCTTACTTCATTCATCAAAGCCAGCAAGAGCCAACAGAAGGTGTCTGCTAGCAAGATGGAAGGTCCATTCTTAGGTAGTATAATGATGGAAATAATATCCTATGATTTTTATCATATTCTGTTGTTAGCAACAAAGCACAGATCCCACCCACACTCAAGGAGAGGGGATCATACAAAAGCATGCACCCCAGAAAGCCAGACGTAACTGGGAGCCTGGACAGTAGTTCATATGGTGACTTAATGTAAAAGGGAATAACTTCCTTTATTGAATAAAGCAGTTCTTTGTTCTAAGGGTTTAAAATCTAGTAATGAAAATATGACAATAAGCAGTAACTGTTGCAACACCTTAGTATTAATATCTCATATATTGACACATTTTCATTTCATTTATAACATGCATGATTGCTGAGGAACTGAGCAGCAGCACAAAGCATACTACCTTACTCCCCCAAAATGACTGTTAAGCAAAGAAGGCTTGTTAGCAAATAGGCACTTGAGAGCTGAAACAGCGTTACCGGGGGGGAGGGGGGGGGACAGAGACACGAGCAGCGATTACAGTTTCCCTGTTGCCCATGACACTTGGAGTCTGCACATAGTGAAACAATGGGACAGAAATTTAGATTCTGGAAGAGAAATTCAGCCCTCTGGGCTGGGGGCTTGTATAGCTTTGTATTACAGGAAGCACCAGCCATTCCACCAGCTTGATGACGTGTGATGTCCAAGCCTTGAGCTTGCAGCTGCGGGATGTGCTGGACCAGTGGCGTCTAATTCATCACCCTAGTACTTTACTGGAATGGGTTGTCTTAGCCCATAAGTCCACAGCTGGTTTCAATAGAGATCTATTGAATTCCCGAATATTCTGCCAAAGGTCAATTCCCTCTTAGACAAGTTAACCCCTAACTCTCAGCCAGCACCTCCAGATTCCAAAGCATGGCCTCTGTTTCCCATCCCATCAGCAACCCGTACCGTTTCAATCCGTGTAGCTATCTGCTAACAGTCAGTTCTACACCATTGTCACTGATACCTATGAGTTTGAATTCAATTTAAAAGCATGTTTTTTAGGCCCTGTTTAGAAGACTCCGTGTGATCTATGGTTCTTCTATAAAATTATTTTATGGAAGAATATTTTAATTTGGAAGTTTTCATCATTTTTCTATAAAATTGTTAATCACATAAATTTTATACTTTTCTTTTACATACTACCCCAGACTCCACAATTTCTTCTAGAAATGTTCTGATTTAACTTGAAAAACGTGTGTCTTTAACTTTTCATGCCATTTTATTTCATAACACTAGCTAATACTTGGTAATACATTGTACTGTGTGGGGTCATCGTATAAGTAGGAGTGTTTTATTATAGTTTCACTAGCTTCTGATGAACAGTGCTGTTTTCAGTTGGTCCAAGATATATGCTTCTCATTCCAAGTTCTGTCTGAAGCGAACAATACTGGAGCCAAGTTCTAATATATTTCTTTTTTTTTTTTTGTCTTTTCTAAAGGTTAATGGTCTAGTTTCTGAAATAACCATTTAGGAAATGTTAACTTTATGCTGATTTAAATAATTCTCCAAAATTCTGCTCTGAAATAGCCTCACACAATTTTTTACTCTACACTTGAAAGAAAATACAAAAGCTACGATTCCCATGGTGGATGTTGCCAATGGGAAGAACGTGGATGAAGCATATATGACTGCACCAGCTGAAAGACAGCTTTTTGTTTTTGTTTTTGCTAGAGCTACTTTAGCATATACACATCTTGACTATTCCTTTTAACTGGAGAAAGTTAATAATGGTTAGTGCACACAGAGTCAACCTTTTTGCCTTGATATTTTTGCCAGAGGAAAATCCACTTAGAAAACAAAGAAACGCGCAGATAGGTAACATGGAGCCTGTGGTTTGAGGAATGACAGAGCAGTTTAGAAGCACACACAGAAAGCGCTGGTGATCCAGGGCTGGTGTGGAGTATAAATCTGAGGCTTGTGTTCTCTGAAAATTCATTGAAAAGAGATAAATGGATAGTGATCTTTTCACAAAGTTTCAGGGAACCAGTATACCAAGACAAAATATTGCCTGAGGAGAAAAGGTTAAATTTTCCAGATGCCTTAGCATTAAAATATGAGAGCAGGGAGGCAAAGGTGTTAACAATAATTGCTAACTACCCTTTCCTCTGTTAATAGACAATCTGTATTCTGCAGACGTTTCCTGTCCTATTCTAAAGGCTAAATTCATTAAGCTCTACCAATTTTCTTTGGGCAAAAAATAGGAATATGCATAATATTTTGTTATTATTTCCTTCAATATATTGCTGCTTACATAATGTGTAGTGTTCTCAAAAAGCAATTAGCCTTGGCAGGCAGCATACTTTCAGTCAGTGCTTTTCAAACTGCTCTAGTCCCTGTCTTGTTTTGAAAAACAGACAACAAAAATTAAAAAGTAAAGCCTACTCTTCTCTTATAATGCTTTGAAATTTCTAATTAGAGAAAATATTGTGACTATAAAAAAATAAAAGGAAATAAATGGTGAAATGTGTCTCTTGTAGCTATGCATGCCTTTTCTGTTAAATCAAAATCTGTTATATTCTCTCAACTGCCCCTGTGTATCCAGTCTGGTACCCCAGATTGAGAATCACTGTGAGAATACTATTTGCCTGGGTTTCTCACTTTTGGTATACAAATCTAAACTACAATGATAATTTGTGCTTTCATCAATTTAGATATCTACATATCATAATACCAGGATGGATTCTGTGGGATGGACAGGGAGTCACACAGCATCTGGAACAAATCTCTCAGGCGCAGCAACAGCGCCTTCGTGATAGAAAAGAAGCACCTAGAGCAGCGGTTCTCAACCTGTGGGTCGCGACCCCTTTGGGGGTCGAATGACCCTTTCATGGGGGTCGCCTAAGACCATCGGAAAACAAAAAGATATTTACGTTACGATTCATAACAGTAGCAAAATTACAGTTATAGAGTAGCAACGAAAATAATTTTATGGTTCAGGGTCACCACAACATGAGGAACTGTATTAAGGGATCGCGGCATTAGGAAGGTTGAGACCCGCTGACCTAGAGAATCCACAAAAGGGCCTTCAGGCTGCTGTGATTAGAGGGCTGCAGTGGTTTTAATAGAAGTCCACAGATTCTTTGATGTTTCTTCCTTCAAGACATAGAACCTGGTTCCCCGCCTCTTAGGTGTGGCTAGAGTTAGTGATTGCTTCTAATGACTAGAATAAAGCTGAAGCGATATGTTGCGATTTAGGAGACTCAGTCATAAAAGGTCCTGTGGCCTCCTTATCACTCATGCTTTCTTTTTTTTTTTTAATTGGGGAGCTAGGGGAGGGAAACAGTGTTGGGGAATTGGGGAGGGGGACCAGCCAAGTTGTTGTTCTTCAATCTTAGTTGTGGAGGGCACCAGTCGCCATCTGGCTGCCTGTAGGCAACTTGTAGCCTCTAAGCTCTCAAGGTGCTGTGTTACAATCTTAGTTGCGGGTGGGCATAGCCCACCATCAAGCAGGCAACCTTGTTGTTAGGAGCACATGCTCTCACCAGCTGAGCCATCCTGCCACCTGTTGGCAGCTCAGTGGCAGCTCAGCTCAGGTGCAGCATCACTGGCCTATGTGGGAATCGAACTGGCAGCCCTGTTGCTCAGAACTCGCGCTCTTAAGCTAACTCTTAACCAACTGAGCCACTGGGCCGGCCTTCACTCATGCTTTCTTGAATCACTCATTCTGAGGGCAGCCAGCTGCCATGTTATAAGGAGATGCCCACAGAGTGAGGAACTGTGGCTTCCATCCAATTGCCCTGTGAATACCTCCACCCAATAACCATGTAAGCAAGCCATCCTAGAAGCAACTCATGCAGCCCTGATTACGCCTTCAGATGACTGTAGCCCCTGCCAATATCCTGACTGCAACCTCATGAGAGTCCCCGAGCAAGAACCACCATGCATGCTACTCTTGAATTCCTAGCCCACTGAAACTGAGATGATAATTGTTGTTACACACAATGTATAATTAATACATGCGCCAAGAGAACAATAAGATTTTAAAAAGAGATTGTATAGTTGACAATGTCAGATGTGATACTAGGTGATGTAAAATGAACACCAAATAGCATCCGTTGGCTTTATCAACTTGAAGGCTATTCACAGCCTAGGTCAGAGCAAGTTGATGGATATATGTGAATGGAAGGTAGGAGACTATGAAGAGGTAGAAAGTTTAAAAATGTGGCTAGTGAGTATGAAAAATGTATTTAAGAAATTTGGTTGTAGAGTGTAGGGGAGAAAAGACTGGTGATGGGAGTAGTATCTGTGTTCCAGAGAAGGTTATTTAATGTGCGGTGGACCAGAGAATATATTCATAATGTGGGATTTGGCATGTAGAGACGAGAAATGGAAAACACCAGGAAAAACCGATGGGGCAATATCCCTGGAGAAGGAATGGTACAGAAAAGTGGTGGTGACACATCTATTCATTCTTAATAAAAAGGGAGTATAAGTTATGGTTGCAGTTGGAGATAGATTTGCATGCAAAAAGTTAAAGTATGTCTATTTGATTGATTATATTTCCTCTGTAAAGTTGAACTACATGTTCAGAAGAATGGAGACTAGGAATATTTAAATAGTGGCATAAACATAGAAATTTCCCCCTTTTTTGCATATCACCCAAAAATCAACAGACAGTAATAAGAAAAACTATAATGTCACCAAGATGGTGGACTGGATACCTAACCTCCATCTCCCCACAAAGGACAATAAGACGCTAGCTATCCACAAATGAAAATAGCTCTGGGAGAGTTCAGGAAATGTCAAGTTTTTCTATTACACATCTCTTATATAAAACTAAATAAAATAAATAAAAAATAAAACTAAAATTAGAAATGATTTAGAAAATTAAAATATACCTTTCTAAACCTATGAAAAACACAGCTAAGAGAGTACATGGAGGAAACATAATATGCTATATTAACAGCAGTGTGCATCCAATTTCAATGTTTGAAAAAAGACAAAACAAATGTAAGGAAAGAAGTGAGTCATAAAGATAACAGCAAAAATTAGTTTAGTATAAACAGTTAAAAGTTAGAATCAATAAGTAAGCCTATTGCTCTTACTCATGAAAAAATGTATTACATGAATAAAAAAGACACTTATCTAACTTCATTAATGACAATAAAGAAATAGCCACTGACATTGTAGGAATTAGTAAAATTCTGAACAATCTTACCAAATCTTTGAAAATTAGTTTAAGAACATGAATAAAATGAATGTTTTTTTTTTTAAATATAAGCTACTGAAACTGACCCCAGAAAGTGGGCCTGGAAAACTATATACACTATTTACTATTCAAAAGATAAAGTTGTTTAATAGCTATTGCCCAGATGGTTTCACAAGGGAATTCTTCCAAAACTTCAAGTAATAGATAACTACAATTAAACTTCAATTGTTCAGAGCATAGAAAAGAAAAAAAGAAAAATGTTCTACCTCTTTGAGAATCTGTGCAACACATTTATACCAAAATCCCATTAAAGAAAACGACAGACTATTCAAACATATTAAAATGAGACATTTAAAAAATAACTAGCAAAATTCAGTTGTTTATTTAATCAATAGTAAAACAAGTACAGTTTATTCCTAGAATGTTAATATGGTTAAATATTGGGATAGTTATAAATATAAATCAACATATTTAACAAGTCAAAGAGATTGTCATAGCAATCTCACTAGATGTAAAGAAAAAAATGCTTTTCACAAATCCAACATCTATTCTTGATTTTTAAAATCGTAATACAGGATAATATCTATATGATGATATTTATACATGCAAAACATATATATGCTAATTAGAATATATTAGAAACAATCTTTAAAATCAATAATAAAGCAACAAAATTTTCTATCAACATTTTGATTACATGTTTCTGGAGTATTAGCCAATGATATTGAGGAATGAATTTAGAAATAAAAATTGGAAAGCAGAATTTAAATTATTATTACTTAAGAATAATATAATTTTTTCCTTGGAAAATCTAGAAGGAGAAATCAGAAGACTTATAAATAATTAGACAAAGCAGCTTGTTATAAGGCTGGGTACAAAGTTGATACATAGGAATAAACAGGCTCCTCATATGGACAATAACTAGGTATTAGAATAAAACACCAAAAGGTAAAACATGAAACTTAACAAGAAACATACAAAATCTACTTTGAAAAAAACTGTACATGCCACTGAGAAACACAAAAGTAGGTTTTTTTACATAAGGAAAGACACATTCTTGGAATAGAAAATGCACCATCATAAGAATATCAGTCCTCCCTAAAATTAATCTATAAATTTAATGTGATCCTAGTAAAAATAGCAGCAGCATATTTTTGGAAAATAGACAAATTGGTTTCAAAGTTAAAATAGGAATAAAATAATCAGAACTATCCTAGAAATAAAGACAAAAAAGAGAAAGAAAAGGAGAGCATTATGTTTCTCTAGCCCTATCATTTAAAACTTACAATAATTAAAACAGCATGATACTGTATAGAAAGGCAATTTATGTACTGTTAAGCACTTCAAGCATTGATATTTCTATGTTATTGTTGTTTTTTAATCTGAAACTAATTAATTGTCCAACATATGATTCATTTTTTATGTTTTTATTCAAAGATTTTTAAATGAAAACACAGTTGAAAGCTCTACAGAAAAATAAATTATACAAATTGAAGGAGAACATTGATCAGCAGTAGCTTTTTGCCTGAACTAGAACCAAATAAAAATGAGGGAAGTGTGAAGAGTCAAGGAGAGATGAGATTAAATCAAATTTTTTTCTCATAGGAGGGGGTGATATTCAGGATATGATCTCCCGAAGAGTAGTTCACTTTTAGAAGGCATGTGAGCAGAAAAAATAAAATTGAAAAACAGAGTAAAAATTTAAGAAAAGCTATTCTATCATGGAATAAAATGGATTATACTGAATCACATTCTAAACTACCACCAAAACTATGAGCAATTACGTACTGTATACTTTTATTTTTTATTTTTTTATTTTTAAAGATTTTTATTGGGTAGTTGGCGGAAGGGAAACAGACAAGTTGCTGTCCTTTTGTTCTTCAGTCTAGTTGGGAGGACGTTGCTTCACTGGCCCAAGTTGGCACCATCATTGCGCTCTTCCCAGGCGAGGCAGATCAGTCGCCGGCTTCTGGACGGCCGCTCACTGTGGCTGCTGGCCGCTCACGCTGGCTGCTGGCTACACACGGTAGCCCATGGCAACCCAGTGCAGCAGGGGCTGCAGCCTACGCTGTCGCCAGCGACTCAGGTCAGCCCAGCTCCAGGTTGAGCTGTTGTTCAGCATCTTAGCTGTAGAGGGCAGTGTCACTGGCCCTCATATGTGGGATCCAAACCGGGGCCCTCTGGCGTCCCAAGCCAGCTCTTAACCAACGCGCCACTCGGACGGCCCACATACTGTATACTTTTAAATTTGGATATTTTCATTGAAACTCAGAGAGTAAATATCAATGGAGATTTTTGATGCTAAATGAGTACAAAGTATCCTTCACCTTAAAAGAAGTTATGGAGTTGAGAGAACCTTTCTACTGGGGCAAGGTGTCTATAAATCATTTGCAATATGTGTCCCATCACCTGGGACCTTAGTTTAATGTATGGCATGTCTTTGCTTTTATCCGACTGGATGCATTGTAATAAAAATGAGGGATATAGAGGAAGAGATTATGATTTTGTTTTGTTTGGCTTTGCCATGTGTTTGTTTTTGTAAAAGAGCTAATGCTGTGAACCACAAACCTTTAAGGATGACTCACTCAATAGGAGAGGAAGGATTGCAGTGGTGAGTGGCATCTCTGCTAATTTCATATGTGTTCCCTAATACCCTGTGGGCTGATTGGATACCTAACTCATGGTGGAAGCTGTGTTCTGATAGGCAGAGGTCTACTGCTCACTCTGAAAGCTTTTCTAGCTGTTTCATTTTTAGGAAACAGCAATCTTGTTGCTGCTCAAAATCTTCATGTGATAGTTCTGGGTAAATCTCAGATTTCTCTTATATTACAGCTGATATGAAATACTCCAAATGTACTTTCAGAAAACTTGACAAGAATTCTGTTATATACATTATACATATCACACACATACCCATACACAATATATTTGGAGAGGGGCTATACCTACTTTCCCCCAATATTTTCTACTCTGGTAATGTACACAGATTTATCCCCTGTGTGACAATTTGGATTTCTGCCCTCCAAAAATGATAAAATTTTTCCCAAATATGGGAAGTCTCCTTAAATACATTTGGTCTTCGTTGTTTATGAGGGTTTCTTCAGCACTGCTCCTCTTGTCATAGCAGATGGTGTAGAGATTAAGATGATTAGATGTAATTAGATGCTTTCTCCCCTGAGACCTAGGTTACAACAGGAAGACAAGCAACTAGATCACAGAACTGACTCACTGCCAATGCAACACTATAGAGTATTCCCCCTGGGGTTTTCTCTGAACTGACTTGTTCAATTAGAGAAGATTTTATTTGATTCAGTGAGAAGGTCTCATACTCTTCTCTACTTTTGCTCTTGACCATATTTTTTAATTGTGAATATTTTCAATTTTATTGAGGTGTAATTTACAAACAATGAAATGCACAGATGTTATATATTTTGATGAGGTTAGACAAATGTAATGTACTGCCCCCAATCAAGCTAGAGAATATTTTATTTACCCTAAAAAGTTGCTTCACTCTGCTTTTCAGGCAATCTCCACCCCCTCCATTCCCCATCCCCACCATCAAGGAAACACTTTTCTGATATCTATCAGAATTTAAGAAAGAGTCATCATATTTATTTTGAAATGAGGTCATATGATATTAATCACCATCCCTTTCCCATCACACTCCCTGGCCAGCCCCCACTACCTAGGCATTAAGGATTACTGTGTAGGACTTAAATGTTATTCTTTTTTTTTTCTTTTTTTCCTTTTTTTTTTTTTTTTTACTTATCCATAGTGTGAGTACTTTTGACAGGTCAAAACTGTACCTGTCTCTGGAGACACAAAAATAAACCAAGTAGAAGAATATACACTACCTCTTTCATCGTACTGAGAATCTATCATAGGACTTAGAGGAATAAACTGAAAATTACTGTAGAAGTTGTACAATTGATTTGTAGTGACATTTTTGAGAGTGCTGGAATTCCTAAAGATAGTGTGGTAGATAATGTGCTGCACACCAGAACACAGCAGGCAGCAGCATTTCAGAGCCTCCCTGCGTGGCCAGATGACTGTCTCTAGCCAATGAGCTATCAGTGGCATGAATTGACATAAGACACTTTAAGGCCTGGTCCCTAATGACCTCCTCATCGTACTAACTACTCCATGGCCATTCCCCTTGTGTCTGGCTGGAAAGGAGACCTCTCCCAAGGTGACCTGGGAAATGATAGGGTAATAGACAGCATCTCCATGAGACTGGTCCTTCATTTAAAACTATTACATAAGAAGAAAGAAACGTCTGCCATATTTGAGAAGTTATTTATTTTGAGTTTATTTTTTGCAGTTGTTAGCCTTCCTTACTAATACTGGTGTAAACCATAGTTTCTCTTTATTATATAAAATTATTTTTGCCTTTCAATCCACCTGGTAAAATTGCAGATGGGGAAGAAACTTATTATTTACTTCTCTGTATCGGCACCTGAGCTGATGAGCTCGTCCGTACAAAAATGACAAAAGAAAACAGGCTGTTTCTGTTATAAGTTCTCCCATTTTCCTCCGTTAACTTAAAGGTTTCATTATTCATTTCACTTAAGGGGAATGGTGATGTTACTATTATTAACATTGTAGTAACAGGAGATCAAATTGTCCACTTGTTGTGTGGCTTATTTAGAGTCATACCGCCAGAAAATGGAGGCTCTGAAGCAGCTTTGAGATTTTGACTACACCACCTGATCTGGGGAAACAATGACCAAGGCAAAGGGCGAGCTATTCAAAGTGTGTTTCTGAGAAAGGTGAAAAAGAAATAGACTTAAGCACTCAGGCCTGGTCTCGGTTTTTCTTCATTTCCAGTTCCTACTGCTGACAAAATCATCATCATCATCATCACCATCATCATCATCAAATTTTATTTCATTTAATACTATCGTAGTTCCTTGAGGCTTAACACTCAGCGCGTTTGGGTAATAACTCAGTTTTCTGTGGTAAAAATGTAGTACTTTTTTCAGCCTTTCCCCCTGGGAAGCATGTGGGTTCAAGAGAAGCATGCAATTATTCATGCATTCAGCAGATATTTACTGAGCATCTCTAAGGGGCCAGCTACTGTTTTCAGCAATGGGGATGTACTGTAAACAAAGCAGGCCTCTGTCATTCCTGTCCTCCTATTGCTCACGACATCTGATATGAAGTGTCTACCTGCACTGGTATCCTTGTGGCCTGTTCTGTCATGACAGTTATGGTCTTTCTCCCTGCTGTCTCTCTCTCTCTCTCTCTCTCTCTCTCTCTCTCTCTCTCTCTCTCTCTCTCACACACACACACACACACACACACACACACACACACAACACTTCTCACCAGAATGATACATTTGTTACAATTGGTGAATCTGCACTGACACATCAGAATTGAAGTCCATAGTTTACATCAGGGTTCACTCAGGGTCTCCCATTCTATGGGTTTGGACCAATGTATAATGACATGTATTCATCATTAGAGTATTATACAGAGTATTTTCCCTGCCCTACAATTTCTGTGATCTGCCTCTTCATCCCACCTGCCTGAACCCTTGCAACCTCTGATCTTTTTACCGTCTCCATAGTTTTGCATTTTACTGAATATCAGGTAGTTGTAATCACACAACATGCAGTCTTTTCAGACTGGCTTCTTTCACTTAGCAATGTGCATTTAAGGCTCCTCCATGTCGCTTCATGGCTGGCTAGCTCAATTCTTCTTAGTTGTATCAGTCCATTGCCTGGACGTACCACAGCTTATTGATCCATTCACTTATTGAAGGACATCTTGGTTGCTACAAGCTTTGGCACCTATGAATAATGCTACTATAAACACCGGTGTGCAGGTTTTGTGTGGACGTAAGTTTTCATCTCCTCGGGGTAAATACTAAGGAGCACAATTGCTGGATGGGATGGTAAAAATATGTTTAGTTTTGTAAGAAACTCCAAACTGTCCTCCAGAATGGCTGTATCATTTGAAATTCCCCCGAGATGGAGGAGAGTTCCTGTTGCTCTCCATTCTCTTCAGCGTTTGGTGTTGTCGATGTTCTGGTTTTTGACTGTTCTAATAGGTGTGTGGTGGTCTTCATCTGTTTTTTGTCTGTTTTGTTCGCCCGTGTATCTCCAACACCTAACACGGTACCTGAGATAGCATCTGATGGTAAGTGCACGACAAATATTTATTGAATTATGGTGTGTTTTATATGTTGCACCTGTACTCATATGCCACTGAAGAAAAAAGTGAGCAGAAAGGGAAAGGAGAAAAAATAGCGAAGGATGAAGTTACTTGTAGTGGTTGGTCCCGTGTAGACTTTTCCTGTGATAGTTTGCTCATTCCCAGGTGGCATTCTTGGATACCATACACTTTCAATGATAACCAGAAATCTATAGAGGATCGTTCACAGGATCCTCTGGGCATGAGTTTGCAGAAGAGATGGAAACCACAGGCAGGGACTGGCAAAATATTCTCCTGGTTAGAATTCATAAGACATGCCTAGTTGCATTTTTTTTTATCTGCCCCATCTCACGTAACAAGACTTACTGGAAGTTGTGGAGGTTATTTAGAACCCAAAACTCCATCTAACACAAAGGTTGACTTCCACAGCGAAAGTCTATGCTTCCTCTGTCTAGAATATTTTGTGGTTAGTCATTTTAAGCTGCAGAATGTACCTTTTAATGAAACAGACTATACCTGGGACTTTCAGAAAACCTGCCTTCCTTGAGATAAAAGACTTTGAAATGTAATACAGTTTATAGTATTAGCCCTTCCTCCATTTGGGTGAAGAAGGAAGTCTGAATCTCCAACAAGCCATCCAGTGGCAGTGATGAGGTGAGATGCTATTCCAGGGACACGTACACCTTGGCACCACCTCCGTCCATGGTTGCACTCCTATGCAGAGGGCCAGGGTGAGGAGAACCATCTTCCCCAAAAGTACCACAGTGTCCTACAGCCTCTTCCATAGATCAGTAGAGGCAGGAATGAAGAAGACACTGGCATCTGATAGTTTACCCTTCCCAGTGTGTTTACCTCTAGTGCTTTATGCTCTCAACAGTTCCCTAAATCACCTTTCTTTTCTGGGGCAACGGCCCTTTCTTACTTAATATTCATTTTCCTGCACTTCTAAAAACAATTTCTTTCCTCAAGAAGTCAAGTTTTCTATACTAGTGTCTCCCTAGGCACTCAACAACTTTTAATTTAAAGCACAGAAGAAAAGAAGTGACCACTGTATTCCTAATTGTATAAATTTCCCCTTCCATTAAACTAGTGAATTAGAGGAGCAAGGCTTATTGAGAATGAAAAGGTATTAGATTCATGCCTCAAAAATATGATCCCTGATATATTAGTAATAAAAAAATACATGAAAAAAATGAATAAGATCTAGGTGGTTATATAAAGTACTATACACATGCAAAATTTGGAGACGATTTCTATAAAATGTGGGCAGTAGGATAAATGATGGGAGAGGAGTAACCATAAAATAAATTGAAAAGATAAAATCTGAAAAAGCAAACAAGAATTAGGAGCAACTTGCAGAAGTCATAAAAGGAAATAGAAAACTATTATTTTAAAGTAGCAGGGTAGAATGTGCAATTGCAATTTTAAAAGTCAGGAAGTATATACATTTTGGTAGCAATTTTTGCGGTGCCAACTCCCCATAAAATTCTTTTAAAAGCTCCACAAGTTGTATAAGCTGGAACATAATAAAAATATAAATTAATGAGAAGTATATACACTCACTTTCAAATATATTATACTGTGCCTATCTGTTCCATAATTTTTTAGGTTTAGCTTATATTAAGGGTCCTATTATTTCTGGTATACAGAGGGTATATACTTGACTATTAGCCCAGCTACACAGATGAAGAATGCAAACCCAATTTGGATAATAAAAGTATTTTTCAATTCCAATGTAGTACTTTAGATATCATTCTTTTATTTCAAGAAAGTCACATACTGTTTGTCTATAAACTAACCTAAATGAGAAGCATCTTCAGTGGCCCAAAGAGCCTAATTTATTAACACTGAATTATCTTCTCATGAAGAATATGCTTCAAAGTTTTGAATATCTATATCTATATATCTATATCTATATCTAATCTATCTATCTATATATATATATATATATGAACAGGACTCTGATTTATGGACAGTTCTTTAGTTTTAATTTTTCTTTTATTTCCATTGACAGTAAAACTTTCTGGAGAGTACAATCAAGATAGTGTATTCATAGAAATAACATTAATAGAAGCTTGGTCATAAATGAGAACAGTCATAATAACGGTCTCCCTTACCAAAGCATTCCACACAGAGTGATAACAGCACAATAAATAAAGAATTTGTCATTTGTCACACAACAAAACAGAATTGCCATAGCAAAAAATGTAATTTTATAAATGTTCTTATACTAAAAATAAAAACAAAAATATGAGATCATGCACTGGAGACAAAAGCTAAAAGTGAATAGTCATAGCAAAAGAATAAAAATAAAAATGTAAAAGATAAAAATGTTCAAGTATCCTGAGAGGAAAGGGGAAGATGCAAATACAATGGTTTCAGAATAACTCAGTTGTATTTACTGCCCTTGAAGGGTCTCTGTCCATGAGCACTTCATGCTGTTAGAACACATACTGTTATCCATTTAAAGAACAGATTCCATTTCCTTGGAACACATCTCCTGTTACAAGAATGGAATGAAATCATCGTTTGCCTTGCTTATAAATCGACAATAATACTTCAGGGGAAACATTCGCAAGAGGAGGCCAGTGTGATGCCCTGGAATCGCAGGGGCCTGGGAGTTAGGAAACATTGACTCTGATCCTATTCTCATCACTGACTGCGAAAGATACTGCCCAGCTCTGAAATAAAATTTCACCTTGGGTTTCAATTTTGCTGTAAGGCTTGAAGTATCAGAATGAGCAGAGAGCAGTAAAAGTAATAACAACAATAATAATAAAAGTTTAACATTTTTATTGATGCTTAATTAAAAAAAAAAGTATTGAAAAAAAAAGTTGGATCACTTAAAAGAACTAAGAATTCTACAAGGCTTTCGTGGGGCTGTCCGTACAGCGTAACAACTTCTTCCCCAACATAACTAACCTAAGCAGTGCCTTTATACGTTGTGGTTGAAGAGTATATCAGATTTGAACAGGGGCTATTTTCTACGTGATTAGGAAAAAGACATGTTTGTCATGGGAGTAAAAAAATAAAATTTGTCTGTTAAATTACACATAAATATAAGGTACAAATGTATTTTTAAAATACAGATTAAAATAATCACACTTGCATTGTGTACATACGAAAATACAGTATTTAATATCCAATATACACAGACACATTTATGATAAATGCAACTATTTGGCAATGCCAGTTCTTGCAGGGTTCTCTCTGTCCCTTCCTTCCACACATTAATATATGGAAACAAAAGCGCTCCGCTGAAACCGCCTAGCTCTGGCGCACGTCTTGCAGCAGTTTGTTGATCTCCGCCACCAGCTCGCTGGCATCCATGAGTTCATGTTTCCCGTCGTTGAGGTGGTTGAGGACGTTGTCGAAATCATCTTCCTCGTAATTTTCGGGGATCTCCTCCATGGCCGGCAGCCACTTGGAGGAGGGCTGCACGCTGGAGTGCGTTCCCAGCGGGGGCCCCGAGCTGGCCGTGGGGTTCTGAAAGTGTGTGCTGGCCGCCCAGGCCGCCACGCCCTGTGGGTAGCCCACGGCCTTGGCCGGCAACGGTCCTTTCCTGCGTTCCAGCGAGTTGGCGCGATCCACCTCGCTGCACTCGGGATAGGCGTCCAGGGACGGGGGCAGGAGGCGCTGGAACACGCTGCTCATTTCCGAGAGCAGGGACGACGTGCTGGAGTCCCCGGCGTCCTCGTCGCTCGGGGAGTCCTTCCCAAAGGTGGAAAAACTCTTCTTCTTCTCCCCAGGATCTGCAGGCTGGGGGTCATCCTCGAGGCTCGGGTGAGGGTGCTGCTGCTGGGGCTGGGCGGGGAACTCCTGCCCCGGGATGAACATGTTGCTTCTGTAGTCGGAGGGCGGCGAGGGCAGCGGCGGCATCCAGCACTGGTCCGAGTGGCCCAGCACCCGGCACTCCTCCGTGCAGAGCCTCATAGCTGCGCGCAAGGGAGACAGGGCGGACTCGTTACTCTGCGCGTCAGAACGCCCAACGATGGGGGCAAACACTGAATTTTATTTCAAGGGAATAGAGCGAGACCGTTTTAAACGACCACTGGGATACTAACTCGTTATTTTACACATTAGATGGACTACAATTATGGCTT
The DNA here is from genome assembly GCF_001890085.2 of Hipposideros armiger. Taxonomy (NCBI): domain Eukaryota; kingdom Metazoa; phylum Chordata; class Mammalia; order Chiroptera; family Hipposideridae; genus Hipposideros; species Hipposideros armiger. Next base: position 312,929 of record NW_017732123.1, on the reverse strand, counting down.
TAATGGGAATGCTAGTTTTATGGACCTGACATATTTTTTTTCCTTGTTTATCAGATAAGGAAAGGGGAGAGGGGCGGGGTCATGACTCATGGACTTTTCAGGAATATCATTTCTGCTGCTCAAGGAATGAGAAAATGGATTGATCACTTATGCATGAGCATGACTAAAAAAAAGAGCTAAGGTGTGGGAGATGAAATATTTGCTGAACATAAATCCTAAGAAACACCAGAGCTGTAAGGTGAAAGCCATAACTTGAGAATGCCATCAGATAATCCTTGAGTAATGCCTTTGAGTAACTTTCCAGATAGTGAGGGCTATCTGACCTACTTTAATTTTAATGCAAGCATTCAGAATATAATAAGCTATCAAATCATTATACTTATGAATCTTTCTTAAAGGTATTTTGGATTATTTAGTGACTTGTTACTGAAAATATTAGTACAAAGTATTATCAACTACCAGGCATCTGTAGTTCCTCTGTTAAGAAGTCTTCTTTTAAAGGTTTGAAATTCAAATGGATGGAAAAGTCATCAAAAGATGAAGAATATGAAAAATCTATTGGTTAGTTCTTCCAGTTGTTATGATGCCCTATTGGAATGTGAGTGGCCACACTCATAGACAATAATAGATGATATGAGAAAAGCAGGCAAGAGGAGAAAAATCTCTTAAGTCTGGCAAATAACGACAACTAAACTACACAGCAACCAGGAACTGCAAAGATGTAAAATATATTCCACAAATCATCCATGTCTTTCAGTGACAATTAGGACTTTCCAATATCATGATTTCATTTTACAGCAGATGACAGAATGCAGGAAATGTAAAGTACTTATCTTCGGATATGAATGGAAACTGGATTGAGATCAGCCATATCTATACATTGAGAGCTAATTCTGTAGATGTGGCTACTTAAGAAAGATTTATCTGTCTCCAAAAGTATTGCTAAAAAGGATGACTTTTGAACAATACCAAATACCTTGTCTGAGGAAGCGAGTTGTCTATTGTGTTTAACACCGTATCTTCAGCACTGGGTAGGGTGTCTGCAGAGAATAATTGTTCACTACATATTTCCTAATCATCAGGGAAATGCAACTCAAACCACAATGCTATCACCTTAAACCTGTCAAAATGGCTACTCTTAAATAAATAAATAAATAAATAAATAAATAAATAAATAAATAAATAACAGGCATTGGCAAGGATGTGGAGAAACTGAACCTTGTGCACTGTTATTGGAAATGCAAAACAGTCCAGCCACTATGGAAAATTGTACAGAGTTTCTCAAAAATTAAAAATAGAACTACTATATTATCCAGTAATCCCACTTTGGATGTTTATCGAAAAGAATGAAAGCAAGCATTGTGAGTGAGAAAAAAGTCTGCTTGTTAGGAAAGGTAAAAATATAAAGGAAGTACAAAAACTGCAGAGACAGTGTGAACTCTGATTCCACAGGGATCACTGTGGGGTAAGAGACAGAGGCGAACGTTTGCTGTGGAGAAAGGTTCAGTTTAAAAACGAAAGGATAATTTAAGAATAAAAGCCTGTTTAGATGTGCTAACTTCATGCATTATTGCTAGTTGGAAATATTTGCCAACTATTGTTCATCACTTAGTGTAGACAAAACCAAAAGCAGTTGAAAGTAACTGGAGTACTTCAATAGCAATGAGGTTTTCTCAAAGCAGTGAAATAACTATCAAAGTGGTAATGAGGTGGGGTTTTTTTCATAGTTCTCTGGGTCTCTGCAAATGGAAAGGAGACCTGTCTATATTGTCTTACTGACATCCTGTTCCACAGAAGGGGAACGGACCTGATGACACCTTTCATTTATTTTCTGGCCTTTAACTCTGTGGGAAGGACTTAACTGTTTGATTGAATTTGTGTTATTTTAATGTTTAATGACAAAGGGGAGAAGAAAGGAAAAAGTATGTAGGCTTCTAAGACTCGTGAGCATGATCAAATTTCTAGAGACCTGAATATAATGAATAACCTGGGTGATTAAAATGATAATTCATGTTAAAAAATAACTTCAGTCACAGGGATTTTTTCAAACAGGGAATGCCATGTTACAACTTCAAAATAAATAAATGGGGCTTTAATTATAAAATAATAAAATTGAAAACTTCAGAAAAATATGAAAAATTGAGAAAGACCAATGGAGAGAGGAATGGCAAAAATAATGGCGATGGAAGAACAGTGGTGCAGGAAAGGGCATTTCTCAGTTTCATTGACGTTTTCAATCTTTTCCCTGGAGACCCAACTAATATTTGAAAACCTTCTCGGCATATGCATAATTCAGTACCACCCAGGAATCCACATCACACCCAATGAGCAGGACTTGCTGGCAAGGGGTGCAAGTGCATTTCTTCCTGTCCCTCCCTGAAAGCTCTGCCAGGTGGTTAAATTTCCCCCGGCAGGCGGAAGATGTGGGAGCAGCAGGGAACTCTCTTTCCTACTATGTCACTATCAATTTCGCCACTATCCTGCACCTTATAGGTAGGGCAGCATGCCAAACTTCTACCAAGCCATTAGTTAATGAGTAATCCGTCAGTCATGTATTAAGAGCCTGTCATATGTGGAGTGCAATGATAGCGCCCCACCCTCAAGTGCTTTCAGATCTAGCTCTGAGTGGAGGGGTAGCAAATGCCCAGTTAGAGTGCCAAACTATGTGATACTGAGGGCTCGTCAAGAAAAGAAAACATAGTGGACATGGAGGCTGAAGTCATTAAAGAAACAGAAACTTGAAACAATATTTGAGAGGTGAATAGAATTTAGATACAGTGAAGAGATGCGAGTTTTTCAGGTAGAAAGGCTCATGGGCAAAGGCTTGGTATGTTATGTGAAGAGACGGCCCTGCCTATTGCAAAAGATACAAAAAAGCCGAAATTGAGAGTTACTATGCTAGGAGTGGATTTCATTGACCTTGGAATGCCAAGATAAGTAGCTTTAATGAGGTGTTGCTGGGCAACAAAAGTCAATTATTGATTTGGAACCAAAAGACTAAATTAAAATGTTATGAAAAAGTTGTTCAAGCTGTATAGAAGAAAGAGTTGAGGAAGGGAGGCAGTACTGGAGAGAAAACAGCAGTGTGTATGCTTGCACAGTAAAGCAGCCATGGAAGAAAGGCCAGACCTAGGATACCAGCCATAAGAATGAAGAGAACTCGGATTTAAAGAGGAATGTTTGAATTCAATAATCACTGATGACAAATGGCCGAAAAGGGGAGTGAGTTCAATCAGGAAAGAATGTCACAAGAACCAAAATCAAAAGCCTTTATAAATCATCCTGGGGCAGCTAATGCTATGGGAAAATGGAGATTTTTGTAGGAATATGTGTAGTGCTGTAGTTCACAGCTGAATGAGTAAGGAAGAAAGTATGTTGACAAACATGAGCTAACAGACAAAAATGCACGCTCCTTTTCCTGCTCACAATGCAGGATATGTCTGTGGGAATTAATAGAATGCATAACCAGAAATGACCCTGTTGGCAGGCAATTCAACATAACATAATCTATATTTGATCACAGTCTAATGCAGAAAAACTATTGGAATAAGATACTTAAGTCCTAAAAATACACATGCTTTCGAAAACTGCACTGATTTCTGTTAATGACATTCAGATGTGGATTTCTTCTTCCCCCAACTTGGAATATTTCCTGGGAATATAAGTTTACAAAGCACAAGTTTTATACCCTAATGTGCCAGCAGAAGCCACCAAGGTGAATAATAAGCCAAAAAATAGGTGCAGTATCATCAGAATGAAAGTCATAATGGAAAGATGGTTATCTCTGTGTAGATGCTCAATGTGCACATTTCTTTCTAAACTAGGTAAACATGAGTAAAGCTTAGAATATTTTATGGATCGTTGGTGATATCCTGGTGCTCCATGCCTGCAAAATACTTTCTACCACACCCCACATGAGGGCTGGTAGCCAGTCAGGCAGAAACGTAACTACTGTACCCCAACTGGTTGTAAGACATGGTGTATGGTGATACACCAGCAATATAGGTCTCCCACTACACACCTGAATTAAGTGCGATTGTATAAAGGTAGAATTGTTTTTCAAAGGTTGTCTGTATATTAAGTAGTATTATTATGATAATGTAAAAGTGAGCCTCTAACCATGAAAAAAAGTGTAAGTTAGAAGGAGCCTAAAGTCACTCACTAAACAAGGCTCGCTATTATCTAGACTTTCTCTCTATCTCCCCATTGTTTCTCCAGTGTCTTTATTCTTTAACGTTTACTTTTATTTTTTACTTTTATTTGTTTAACTCAAGCATTAGATAATTCTCCTGCCATGAACATATCTGGTGTTGGTAACTTTGAAAATATAGGAAAAGTGAAAAGGAAGACTTGATCTTTTTTAAAAAACAGTTAGACCATGATTAGCTATCACAATTATTGAATTTCAGAATGAAAAAGGACTCTGGGCATCACTGAGGCCCACCAATGGCAAAGTTACCTGAGGAGGGGCAGGTATTCTCTTTTTAACTATGCTAAGTTATAATTTCAATGAATAGGCTTTAAGTAATTTAAAAAATAACACATGTGAAATATTGACGTTATGGCCATTGTGTTACTTTTTTGTTTTATGAAATAATATCATTTGCAAAATCAGATTATTCAAAATTAGAGGTCAATATTTAAAATTAGGGTTCTATTAGTATGACAGAAACATAGAAACTCAGCCAACTCTTTCATTTCATAGGTAAGAATAACCAAACTGATTATCTTTGAGCAAGTTGTCTGAAGCCATATAGATTTCACTAGATTGTCAGAGCTTTCTCTTTAATTTGGTCCAGAGAGTCTACAAATTAAAAAAAAAAAAAGACACCATGGATGGCTGTGTAAACATGGGCTCTCATTTATAGTGTATTCTTTCCATACATTCATTCTGCCAGAAATGCAGTATTTATTACTGTAATAACATAATTAAATAAGCAGCACTTTATAGTTTCATGGAAGGCAGTAATACTTTAAAATATAAGAACAAATTTGTCACAGAACATATTTTCCAAAAAAAACAAAACCACCTGTTACTTCATATAACTCTTGATAGATTAGTATTTAGGAGTATGAGGATTGGCTCCAATCTCACCTCTACCATGTACAAATTACCTGATTTGGGACACTTTTTTAACCTTTATAAGCTTTAGTTTTCAAATCTAAGAAAATGTATAAGAACACCACTGCTCCTAGCACTGCTGCTAATCCATATTTCAGAGTTCTGGGAGAAGCAATGAAAGTGCAGGGCCGCTCCTGGGCCTGGGGATAGTGGTGGGCCGTGGCTGGTAATACTTCTGTGATAGCTAGATCTAATACTAATACTGCTGCAACTACTGCCGGCACTGCTACACCTTACGAACACTACAACTGCTATTTCCTGATTTCACCTAATTTCTGTGGCTCTCTGAAGCACCCTCGTGTCTGTTTCCTAACCTCTCTTACTGATCTGTATTTAGAAAATAGAACTCAAACAGGTAATATAGTTTTGTTCTGCCTTTCTTTCGTTCATCAAATGGCAGTCCGTCTATCAACATTCAATGGAATTTAGAAACACAAGTAGCCAAAGGAACATGTATATGTTCCTAAGAATTGACTTAGTGTTAAGTCTTAAGTCACAGAGTTGCTTCAAGGATGCAGTCAGGGTTCACTCAGTGGGTAAGTTCCGAGTTTCAACTGCACCATTAGAAGGGAGTCTAAGGAAAAGGTGGCTCATAACTTAAGAGGATCTCCTCCATCTGGCTGTATACTTACAAATCCCTCCCTTGGACCCCTGTTCCTCTTCTGCTATAGTGCAGACATAAAATGAAAGGTGGCCAAAAATACTCCATGTTTACCACCTACTAAGATGCATTCTTTCTCCTATTTTTAGTGATGAAAGTATACCATTTCCTAGTATATTTTAATCTCGGATTCTGTGAGTTGGTTTCCATCACAGGAAATGTGTCCTCCAAATTATAGTCCACTTCACCACTATGCACCAAAACAGGCTGTCTGAATTAAAAGCACCACCCAGTAATTTCATACAGAGTTGCTCAAGAGTGTCCTATGGCAGCACTGGATGGGCTAGGAAGAGAAGGGCAGCAGTGCGGTTCCCCACCCTCCTCTGCCCACTCCTTTCTTCTTGTTAACCTCTCATGCTTTCTCCTTCTCTACCAATCACTTAATATACATTTTAAGAAAATAATTTTAAAGTGTTTCAGTTTGTGTTCATTGCTAATAGTGTGCAGATTACAGAGTCAGTGCAGAGGACAAAGAGAATAGAAGCGTGGGAGACATGGTTGACTTCACTGGTGTAATAGATCTGAAAATAAGGATTGATCTGTCACCACCCGCTTACCTGCTGGGATTCTTCCATCTGTAAGAAACAGGTCGCTGAATCCTTCACCCAGCAGCCTATCTATTGGAGAATCTCGCCCTAAATCATAATCACTGTCTCCTGCTTCACTGTCACCACGGCCACTGTCTTTCAAGCTAAATTTGTCCATGTCTTGAAGGGCATATCTAGAAAGATAAATCAGGGAAAGTACAGTTTTTATTCTTTGGCATCCATGTCATTTGAGACTTAATAGGTAACACCAAGGTAATTCATACCTATAGCTCCTAGAATATTTGTTTCCTCGAAAACTTGGCCTCGGCTGATACTGCCCCTGATGAAGCATTGAAAGAAGCTGGGAGACCTGCTGGAAACCAAATAGACAGAACTGATTCCTGGAAACAAACTCCCAAATACCCACAAGCTTTCAGCAAGGAAAAACACTCACTCGCTATTTCATCCCAGTTAATTGAACACGTTATGTCTCATTTAAAGATTTACATATGCTGGACTGTGGCAGGCTGTGCAGCTGGCCACCAAATATAACTGAGCACACCCCAGAGAGATGTGAATGATCTAATACAACTGATTTTGTTTTTCTTTTTGGAAGAGGCTGTTGTTATAAATAACAGATCGATTTCCTTTATTTTATAGTTCAGATGAAAGTGATCAGTTATAAAAATACATGGGAAATGCTGTAAAATACAACATTCTAACAAATGTAGTTAAAATAATGTCAGAAAATGTTCAAAAGTGGAACAAATGTAACATGCACTGAGATAGGATTCTGGGGGCCTCAGTTTTTGATTTTTTTAGTACAGACCCCAACTATGAGAATAAAGCCCCCTTTTTGGCTTCCAGTATCTTAACCTGGGAAGAAAAGGGGTTCTAATCTGATAGTCCTTTGTGAGTTTCATATTTATTTTTCAATATTAAACAAAGTACATGCAAGTAAATTCTTTAAGAAAAACTTAAAACAATATGCTAAGGTGTGCATACTTGCTCTACTATATACACATAGTGTAACTTGTATCCTTAATTTGCATATTGTTAGTATGTTACTTCTTAATGGAAACATTTAAGAACTCACACAAGCACAACTTCTGAATACTAACTCTGGCAATGAATTGGTGCAGTGCATGATCTTACCTCAACCGCAGGAGTGGCATGGGTGAGTTCTAATGAGAAATTCTCTGGCACGTGGTTTGATGAGATTGTCACCAAGCTGTTGAGGGACTGGTGACTGTTGTGGCTCTGTCGGCTGCCCATCTGCCCCCTTTCTAAGGTAGGAGATGAAGATGGAGACGATCTGTGATGAGATCTGATGGGTAGAGTGCCATTTATGGTGGGCACCAATGTGATGTCTCCTTTGTGAATCTGCCTGGAGGGTCTTTTGGGGTGGTGCTGGTAAGTGGACTCTGCTACCCTGCAGTTGTAGGATCTGGTGTCTTTCTTTTCTCGGTTACACCGAGTTGCAAACAGCACCATGATAACCAACAAGACTGCACAGATTGCTCCTAAGGAAATAATTATAATCATGGAGACATCCAGGGATGCCTGGCTGACTGAGGTCATGGCCGTACTTGTCACTGACTCTGCATATTCAAAGATCACACACTTCAGAAGGACTTTGGTGTGCAGCTGAGGATTGCCTTTGTCCTGGATGATAACCGAGAGCTCCCATTCTGTGTAGGGAACAGAGTCCATGCTCACATTGGTATGGATGTCACATGATCGGGGGTCCATTAGAAAGATATTCTCCTCATTACCTGCAACTATGGAGCAGCTGAGTTCAGCATTCACGCCAGAGTCTCTGTCGATGGCCCTTATTCTTGTGACGTGAAAGCCACTCTCAGCCCCTTTGGGGATGGAGATTTCCGCAGTATTGTTGCGCAGCGCAGGCCCTATGACCACAGGCACGTTGTCATTTTCATCAATGATGGTGAGTACCACGGTGGTGTTGCTTACCAGTTGCTTCGGACTTCCTCCGTCTCTTGCTTCCACCACAAAAGTGATCTGACTCACTTCTTCATGATCGAAGATTCTGAGGGCATAGATGGCCCCATTAGATGGGTCAATGGTGACATATGTCGTTATGGAACTTCCCAGGATAAAACTCTCCAAAATAGTATATGTGACTTGCCCATTTTCTCCAAGATCAGGATCTGTGGCTGTCACCGTGGTGATATAGGCCCCTGGCGAGTTATTCTCTGAGATCGCAAATTCATATCGACTTCGCTGGAAGTGGGGTGGATTGTCATTTATATCGTTGATTTGAACAGTAAAATGTTTTACTGTAGAGAGACTGGGTGTCCCCTTGTCCTCAGCGATTACTGTCAAACTGTATTCAGATCTCTTTTCTCTATCCAGAGTGGCATTCGTCAAGATCAAATAATTGTTTTCATAAGTCTTCTGAAGTTTAAAGTGACCATGTCCGTGAAGCTTACAAACTATTTCGCCATTCAGCCCAGAGTCCTTGTCCTGAACCCTGACCAAAGCAACAAACGTATCAACGGGATCCCCTTCAAAAATATAAGATATTTCTTCTTTTCCAGGGGACATGAGGTTTATGCTGATTTCAGGCTTGTTGTCATTGACGTCCACCACCTTAATTATAATTTTGCAATGAGCTGGGATGGAATTGGGACCCAGATCTTGAGCCTGAACATCAATCTCATAGGATTTGGTGATTTCATAATCCACTTGCTTGAAAAGAGTCAGATGTCCTCTTTCCGAATCAATTTTAAAAGTCTCAATAATTTTGGGAGACACATGACTGCTGAAGGAATAGACAATTTTCCCATTAGCGCCCTCATCTGGATCGGTGGCGTTCAGGTCAAGGAGCAAAGTGCCCACCGGCGAGTTTTCTAGGAGTTGTATTATATAAGACTGCTGCTCAAAAGCAGGGCTGTTGTCATTGGAGTCTGAAATGCTTATTTTCAGTATGGACGAGCCAGACCTCTGAGGCACCCCCATGTCGGAGGCAGTAAGCTGGAGCTCATAGCTCGACTTCAGCTCGCGATCCAGCTCTCTGACCACTATGAGTTCTGCATACTTGGCTCCATCGGTCCGGGTCCGGACCTCGATATTAAAAAAATCGTTGGCAGAGAGAGAGTAGGTGTGCAGGGAATTTTCCCCAACATCCGGGTCGGATGCACTGTCCAGGGGGATACGAGTCCCAACTGCTGCGCTCTCGGATATCTCGATAGGAATGAGAGCTCTAGAAAACTGGGGAGAATTGTCATTAATATCCAGCACTTCAACCTCAATATGGAAAAGCTGCAGATGCTCCGTGGGTAAAGTGATCACATCAAACTCTATGGAACAGTTCAAGTTTTTCTGGCATAGTTGTTCACGGTCGATTTTCGCCCCGATGCTGATTTCCCCATTATCCTCATTTACAACCAGGAGAGGAGAATTTCCCCTTTGCATGGCTCGGAAGCGAACAGTAGAAGGATACGGTAGCTTCACTAACACATCAGCCACATCCTCCGATAGTCTTGCAATGACTGAGCCAACCCTCTGCTCCTCATAAATCCTGTATTTCAGATTCTTGCCCAACACCGCGGAGTGGAAAGATACCATCAGGAGTGCAAAAGCAAATCTAAAGTGCATTTTAGCAGTCGTTTGGTACAGCGGTCAGCTCAGGAGGCTCCTCTCACGGAGCAAGTTAAAACAGCAAAGCAATGCCCTCAACTTCCTTTGGCAACTTAAAGCTAAGCTACATTTGGCACTTGGAACTTGAAAGCGGCTCTTAGTAGCACAGCACAGCAATTAACAGCCCGCGAACTTTTGTTGCATACACACCCTGTCACGACTTGCAGATGCCGTCGGCGTGGAGTCCGGTCCTCGCGTCGGTGTGGCTGCTCGTCCTCCGCGCAGCGGCCGAGCGTCACCTCCGCGCTTCTCCGCGCGTGCAGCCGGAATCCATCTGCGGCAGGGGGCCGCCGAGTCTGCAGTGGCTCTTTCCCGGAGCGAGCCTTCTTCCTCCCTTGCTCTGCGCGGCTGCAGACTAAACAGCCGTGATTGCTGACTCCGGTCTAAAATCGGTACAACTTCGCTTCAACTCAGACAAAGCTCTTTTGCCCGGCGTGTGTTGAATCGCTTCCAGCCAATCAGCGTCCTTCCAAATCAAAAGCTGATGGAGTCCCCAAAGCCAGGGCGGAGGAGAGGGGGGGATGGGCGAGGGAGGGAGAGCGGAGGCGGGAAGGCGGGGGCTGGGGGCGCTGGCGGGAGTGGAGGGGAGACGGTCGCCGTTCCCGACGCCTCCCCCCCTCCTCCTCCGCGCTCGCGTCCCCCTGCCCATCCGCCGCGTTTACTTTTTCTGAGCGTGCCGTGACAAAGGGGAGACAAATGACACCAGAAAAACTTTAAATCAACTTCTGGTCGCCTTTATTTATATGGCATTTCAAATTGGTCTGGTTTTCTTAATCGCCCTTTTCTTCTTCCACCAACATGTAATCGTCTTGCTTTTCATAGTCTTTAAGTACTGGTTTAACTTAACATACCCCCAAATGCATTTTGTTGGCGGAGGCATTTAATACAATTTGAAAACTTCCTTCTAATTACGCTTCGCAGACCGCCTCCTTCCCCCCCCCCCGCTTAAATACTTGGGTCTTTCTCCTTCCGTGAGCGCTAGCAGCTTTTCTTGAGGCTCTGTTTTAAAGAACAGAACCAGGAAAGAGGTTTCTTTCTCTGCGTCTCTTTCATCTTGATTCTTTGAAGATAAGAAAAGGGTCATTTTTCCACTCTTGATTTCTCGTAATTAGCAAGTGTTAAAGGAACACCTTAGGATTCCAAACTAATTAACACTATAGTTCTATCTTCCATCACTTTTTTCCTTGAGTCTGGGCAAAACTGGCTATGATATTTCTTTGTCCTGTACTTCGGGGGGGGGGGGGGGAATCCTATTTATCTTGGATGAAAGACATTTCATGCCTTAGCATGCCAATTGCTACCAGAAGGGACTATGCATACATGGTGAGACTTCACAATAAATACTGGGTCAACATGGACTCCATAGTTTGCAAGTCAAATTTTTATAACATATGTGTTATTTATGAAAACACTTTTCAGATATGTATTTTAAACACTCAAAGCTTGTTTACACTGAAGAATCAAATGCCTGAGCTGAAAATTGCATTTCGTGTGCATCAAAATGCTAGGAAATATCATGGGAGGCTGTGCTCTATCCAGGTCACAGAAACTGATATGGTATTCCTATTTGAAAATATGATTATTTATGATGTGCTTTTTGCTCTGCAATTCCTTTTAAGTTTATCGTCGTGGCTGTATTCTTGCTGCCTCTTTTCATACCTCTCGCATTATTCCTCAGCTGTCTTCATCTACTTGCATAGTTGCTGTTTCACATAATCTCACTGTCATTTTTTTTTCCCATTTATTTCCCTCACTCTATTTTGCCCCCCAGAAACATATAGGGAAGAAAAAGTAATTTTCTGATTTTTCCACTTTGCTTACTCTCAGCAGAGCTCAACTAAAGTCACTAAGAAGGCTCTTTCCAAAAAAGAAAGCAGAGGAGCCTCAGCATGAAGTCTATTTCTTTTTAGGCATTCAAAAGCATTTTATAAGCCATTGTCTTTTTTCCCCCTCCAGAAACCAGTGCTGTGTGGCAAATTGTGCAGAATAGAAATGCCTATAATGAATGCATTTAGTGCTGGGTCACGCTGATGAACACCCTGCCCCCATGAATAATACTGTTTTACAAGTTTGTAGCCCTTTCAAATTGCTGATCCCCAAACCCTATAGGCAAACCAGGAAAACTACTTCAAGCAACTGGGACTTTAGAAACCCATAGCCATCTGGCCTAGATCTCTGACAATCTGAGCCAATAATTATATCAATTCAGGCTTTAGTGAACCCCTCTGCAAATGCCAAAAGAGCAAAGAAAGGAATTAGTGACTATTCAAAGTTGGGGTGAGAATTCACAAATAATCTAATTCCATTAGTTCTAGGAGAGTTTTCTTTGTGCATTTGAGAAGTCTACCCCCAAAACTCCAAGACGAATGGGCTTGCCTACCTTAATGTAGAGGTCATTTTTCCTAATGCTTAAAAAGAGAAAAATAATTTTTAAAAATCTTTCCTATTTCTGACAGTGAGCTTGAACAGAATTAGTCAACATGAAAAGAGCTTCTGATTAACTTACTGAGATGTTTAAAATAGGTTGTAAATTAGTATATATTCATAAAGAATGTGTTTCTATGAATAAGTCTTTAAAGGACTTGGAATCTTTTCATGGAGAATGGCTTTTTACAGTTGGGATCTCATCCTCATCAAATATTTTATTTTTATCTTGCCAATCTCTCCCTGAGAAGGCCTACTTCAGAGTATTGTGCTTTTTTTGATTTGTCCTTAGTATGCACCTACTCTGGTTTTCAAAAGTACAGAATAGAAAATAAATCTTTCCTTTGCGCTTTTGATTAATTCCAGCAATTCTGAATATCCTTATTTGGTAGTCCTAAAAAGAAAATACTAAAAAAAAACTCTCTCCCACATCATTTGCTACTTGTGAAAGGGTTTGTGTTAGGGGAGAAGAACTGATAAACTCCTGTTAGATGTCATCTAATGGTGATTTGATTGGACTTTTCCCGTCTTCTGGAGTTTTACAAAGTCATGAAGAATGGTAGACACCAGTAAAGGACAGTGGATTGACTGAACTGTAAAGTCCATCCACTTAGGCCATGGCCGCCTTTGTTGATTAAGGAGATGGCTCCTCCTCTTGAGGACCGCAGCATTCCGAGTGGCATTAGACACCACGACAAAGTGCTCCTCAGCTCCTGGAGGACAATCTTGGCTACTTCCATCCTGTTGTGGATGTTGTAACCACAAAGCTCCTTTTACCTCTTTAGCCTAAATTGGCTGACAGTTGCTAAACCTAGGGAAAAAATACCAGCTGGCATTTTCAATACATCCTGTCACCTCTAATAACATTTTTATTATGCCATTTATTTGGTTTACTTTTGTTTTAAAGAAGCTTGATAATTCTAAATCTTGAATGTTTTTTTTCCTACTGAAGAAGAAGAGAAATGTAAGACAATTGTAAAGTGTAAATGTCTCTCCAATATGTAAAGAATAGTGTCTGTTTTTGGTAGTGGAACACAAAATTAAAGTCACTAAAATTTCTTAAGAATGGATTTGGATTTTGTTTAAAATTTTTTAGTTATTAATTAGTATTTTATTAGAACATATGAAATGCAAAAACAGGTAGAAGAATAAATATTCACTTCCATCTGACTTTATCATCTTTCCCATCATCAAAAGAATAATATGGGATTTCACAACCTTCTTGTAGATTGACATAATAATCACAATCTTTCCTCATAGCATTTGTTGTGAAATGCCAGATAGGAGGAAATCAAGATCCTGCTTGACAGCATATGTCTGTAATAAGCCTAAATAATTACTGTGTATCTTGGGAAATTAGATAAGAGCAAATATTTACCACACAAAAGTTAGTAAAGTTAAGGAATCTTGACACCTTGGAACAGTTTAAGATAAGAAGCTTGACTTTTTATATGAGTCCAACACATGCGTGAATGCAGATACCACCAGTTGGTAGCTGTGTAATCCTCAACAAATTATTTAACTTCTCTGAGTCTGTCTAATCCTCTGGGAATGAGAGTAATTCACTATAACACATTCTTGTAAGATTTAAATACAGGCATACCTCGGAAATAACGTGGGTTCAGTTCCAGACAACCACAATAAAGTGAATATCACACTAAAGCAAGGCACACAAATTTTTGGGCTTCCCAGCCATATAAAAGTTATTTTTCCTCTATGCTATAGTCTATTAAGTGTGGAATAGCATCATGTCTAAAAAAATGTACATACCTTAATTAAAAAATAATTTATTGCTAAAAATGCTAACTGTCACCTGTGCTAAAACGGTGCTGACAGACCTGCTCAACACACGGTTGCCAGAAACCTTCAATTTGTAAAAAATGCAATATCTGCGAAGTGCAGTAAAGCAAGTGTGGTAAGACATGACGTGCCTGTAACTGGGGGCTTTGCACACAGGCTGGCCCAGAGTAAACATACGACAAAGGTGGTTTCCTTTCCTTAGCCTCGTGTGCCCATTTTCTTCCCAACATTCATCGAAGAAGAAAAAAAAAAAGCAGATTATATTCACAGTCCTTGTTGCTTTTCAACTTTTGGGTTAGATGCTTATATAATTTTATGCTGGGAAGATTCAGCTCTCTCCAGTTTTGATTTGTGAAGGTCACTTTTGAAACATAATCGACAAAATTAATAGCACTGATCTATGATGGTCTGGAAAATTTTCTGGTTCACTGAAGAAAATTTGAAAAGATCTATCAGATATACATACCTAAGTAGACCACCAGACTCTAAGTCATAGGAAATATTGAATAATACAGTTAAAGGAAGTCTGCCAGGTGCTTATTATGTCTTATATTTGCTAGGATACACATCTAGTGTTTGTCTGTTCTCAAATACTTTGATATAAACATTTTTGTTGATATCATGTCACAAAATACTGGGAAGACAAAAGGATATACTTTGATATATCTTGGCAATGACAAGAAAAGATAAAATTTGTCAAACAAGATTTTCATTTTAAAAGCACTATTAGACCTTTTATCAATCATATTATATCTCTTTATGTTGTTTTCTCTGTATTCCATTTACTAACCTATTCAAGAATATAATGAAAAAAATGAACAATATGAACTCTTTATTGGAACAACGCTATCGACATAAAATCAAGGGTTGGGAAATGAGAATGGATCCTAAGCTATCCTTGTGCTCGTAGACTAGAAATAGAATTTAGTAGAATTCTGGTCAAAGCTGGATGGGGTGAACACCCACAGAGGCCCCACACCTAGCAGTATCACTGGGCTGGTGCCAGGAGGCAGTATCAATGGGGTTTGGAGTCCATGACATACGGTGATAGGGGCGAAGTCAATTTTGTCTGAATGGACAATCAGTATTTGGGGTGTCCTGCCAAAGGCAGCACCCCAAGTCCCAACAGGTGGCTTAGAATCTGGCAACAGGCAACCAGCCAAGTCCAGGCGCAAGGCATGGAGGTGAGCTGCTGTTCATTTTAGGACTTCAGGTCTTTCCAGCCAGACAGGCGATGGAATTAGAGATTAAAGTGGACAGAATAAGACAGGTGCCCAAGATCTAGTCTTCTGAAAATGGGCACATCCTGGGAGCGTCGTGAAAATGTGAGACCAGATCCCAAAGTTAAACTGGACGGCAGCACGATTGACATTAGCATTACTTCTCTGAACTGTTACCGGGTCTCTTAAATGCCTTCCCCTCACAGCAGTACCCTGAAGCAAGAAACTAAGCCTACAGGTTGTCTTCTGACAGCTGCTGCTGAGGATACGGGAGGGGCTTGGAGGGGTGGTCAGCCTTCGAGTGAGTTGAGTCTCAGCTCTGAGTTGAAAGCATCGCTACACAGTGGATGGTCCACAGAGCAGCAGGACGGGCATTATTGGGAAGTTGTTAGACATGCAGAGTCTCAGACAGCACCCCAGACCTACTCCAATCGATTCTGCATGTTAATAAGCTCCTCGGTTGATTCCTAGGCACATTAACGTTTGGGGCACATTGCTAGGAAGAGTAATCTATTATCTGAAGTGGTAGAAATCTTAACATGGTGGTATTCACGTCCCATGTGCTGTGAGATTGTGCTTGTTGGGGTAGTTTAGACAGTTGGCATTTGGTGAAGATTATCATAGAAAGGGCCAGGGCTTAGATACTATTGATTCAAGAATATAAGTACTAGAAATGATGTTAGAAAACTTTTCTATTTAGTTAAATTCATAGAAAAGGAAGGGACATCAAGCTTGTCTCTGGATCCAATGTTTTATATCACTTATCAACCCATCCCCATCCATTTAGTCAGTGCAGTTTTTATTCAGGAGAGGAATACTTCTCAGAAAGAGATCTAGTTCTTTTTGAAGAGCTATTTCTGCTGGTGAAAATATTTCCAATGTCATTATGTACATTTATATTTGTATATATGTGTATGTTTAGGAATATCCTATTGAGAGTTTTGCATCTGTCTATTATATCTAAATGGCAAGTTTGCTTTATGTTTTCTTCATGCCAATATTACTTTCAGAGGTGGGGGAAAGCAAATTTTAGGTACACTGTTCATTTATCTTTAACTGTTTCTAGCTCAGGATTTAGAAAAGAAATTGAAGTATAACAAACAGTCTATTGCTGATGCCTGAATCTTTTGTGTGTTCTTGTTAAAATCCATTTCAGGTACAATACTTCTGGAAACTTCTAGCAAGTATCTGATTTATTCAACCATTTTTTTTTCCAACTAGGAGCATCCGACTCTACATAAGCTGGTGTCTACTCTTAAGATAAAATTTCTCAAAGTATAAAGGAAAAACTAACATGGCTTAGAAGTATGAGCCTTCACTTAATGAAAACCAAATCAATGCTTTGTAGGATGGATTAGATTAAAACTTTTTGAAAGGAGGTTTTAATATAGTATGTTAAGCTTAAATAAATGTCTATTGATTCGCATCAATTATGTACAAAGAATTTACTATTAGTAAACACAGCTATGTTAATTGTAACTTCAATGTCCAATTGCTTATTGACTTAGAATTTATGGGAAATTATTCACTTCACAGTTATCATTTATGAGTTGATACACATTCAATGAGGATCAATCTAGGATTTGTAGAGCAGTAAGAGGAGTGTTATCAAATTAGGGGATGCTTAATTTTACAAAGAAAACAAAAGGTCCAAGATATTCTGTCAAATAATAACTTTTATCAAAAACAATTAAAATGTCATTAAATAAAAGAAATAAATGATTAATAGAACATAGGAGTATATAACCAGCTATATAGCTGGTCTCTGGAAATGTGTATACTTGCCATCCTTTACTAACCTATAAAGAAATAAACAGTTTGCAAAGACTTTTTAAATAATAAATTTATGTTAATTATATAGAAAATATTTCAGTTGGAACAAAACTGAGGAAAGTTACTAGACCTTCATTGAAAAGAATGTCTGTTTCCTTTAAGGCACATAATAGGCCACCATCTGTGACAACATTGTGCCTCTGTATTATCATCTAGTGCTTGTTTTGAATTTGAATGAGTTAACTTAGTTATAATACACTGTTCAATTCTAGCCAATATTCTCTATCCACAGGAATTTGATTTCCAAAAAGACCCGCATTTAAACACTAAAGCATTTTAGAAAATATCTGCCCCAAAGCACTAAAACATTGTAGAAAATATCTATTCCAAAATGTAATTAAGATGGCAAATTTAAGAGTTTACATTTAGATTGAGTTACTGATAAAAAAAAGTACTGTCTAAAATAGTAACATCTCACATAGTAATTCAATGTTAGGGTCTTGGAACACAATAAAAATAAAGGTAATAGTTATTGAAAACCATTAAATGCCAAGTGCTTGAAATATGTTTTCTCATTTAACTCTTACTATAATCTTAATAATGAAATGTTGATCATTGCTAGAAACATGTGGCATACAAGTAATAGAACCCAGCCAAAATGTCAACTAGAAGGAGTTTATTATCTCAAAATACAAGATCACAGAGAGAGGACATTTCCAACACTGAATAATTAAGCAGCTCAGTAATCTACCAGAAACCAGGTTTCTCCCATCCTGCTCTTTTGTCATCAGTAGGCTTTATCCTCTTTGCATAGGTTCCTTCACTTTCTCAAGATGACTGTCCTGATTCTAGGAAATAACTCCCCACTCAGCTGAGTACAGAACTCCCAAAAAGCAGTATTTCCTTTATAGATCTTGTTTTATCAAGAAAAAAAAAAGTTCTAGGAGCCTTCCACTGATAACCTCTTAAAGTTCATTGGTCAGATTAGTGTCACATGACCATTCTTTAATCTCTAGCAGGGAGAGTGGAATTGTCATGGCTGGTCTAGACTAATAAAGCTTTAGCCCTAGGTTACAGAATGGCTCCTTCACTTCATTCAAAGTGCTCAAAATGCGGGGGGGGGGGGGGGGTTCAGTTAACAAAGTGGAGTGGAAAGTGGATGTTGAGTGGAGAGCCCAAGTATTGTCTGGCACCTTAATCCTAGAACCATTTTATGATAAGAAACAAAGACTCACAAAGTTTAAGCAAATTTTCACATGGCTGTTATATAGTTAATCTTGAATTTGTTTCCCTGCCTCCAAAATCTATTTCCTATGTAGTAATAAGTATTTGTTTCTTGGATATTAAATGAAAAAGCCTGTCCCATTTTTTAATTTTTTTCTTTTTTTCAAAATTATGAAGCTATGGGGAAAGACAGCAGTACACATCAAGGTGAAATTGTGTCATGGAAAAATATTGCAACCGTGCAATTAAAAAAATAAATTATTACTACTTTGTCCTTTGGATGTTATCTTTAAAAATGATCAAAGTTACAGGATTAATTGAAGTGATTCCTAGGTAGATCTGGGGAAAAGAGAGAAGATAAAGGTAGAGGTGATATTTTTCTGACTCTAAATGTCCCAGATCCCTTGGGACATGTTCACCTATCATGCGATATTTCTCTGAGACCAGGCTCATCCAGAAGGAAACACAATTGAATCATCAGGAGATTAAAAGATGCAAATAGAAAGGATGAAAAACTGAGAAAAGAACAGTAGATGTTCAGATTCTTATTTATGTTATAATCAGAAACATTCCAATGTTTCATTCCAACATAGCAATGAGCAAATGCTAAGCAGGGACTGACTCAAGGGAATAGTGTCATGCAGCACAAGAGATACTGACCTGAGATCAAAGAAACCCACTCGACACTCAACAAATCTTTGATGTTGCATCATTGTTCATGCCATCACCAGTGTTCCCAGTGATAAGTCTCTCTCCACAAATATTTCTTTTGTATAAAGCATTGAATCCTAAATTTGGAAGGAAGACATAAAAAGTGCACCTGGGTATCCTGCTAACACTGAGTACTCAAGAGTATATTATTCATTTTGACAAACATTTTTTAGAAACTGCTTTCTGTTCTGAGACTAAGTGAAAGACGCTAACATTCCTGGCAAAGAAAGTGATATAATTTAAGGCAAGCCATTGCTCAGCCAAAAGTACTGTAAATTCAGTAGAATTTAATCATCCAAATAAATAACAACAAAGAATCTTTCCTTTAAATTTTAGAAGCATTTATAGCCTGCATGTGATTAAGTCTGCACAGAATTTCTAACATTAACTTAATGAAATAATAATATAATATTCATTTTCTCCACAACCCCAAATACAAATTTTCTTAGACAAAATGGCTGTGCATTAAGGTGTTCTTTTAGCAACGGGAATATGAAAAAGCAAATCTTACCCCCACCCATTTTTATCCAAAGCAGTTCTCCAAAGCACAATAAAATTGTTTAAAAAGAGATTTTGCTGGATAGTGTTAAACTTATAGAAATCACAAATTTGCAAAAAGAAACGTAAACATATTTGAGCTTTTTCACAAATAATCAGCAACTACAACGTTTTCTATGGTTCTTTCTGTTTTACTGTAACTCCGCAATGTTTTAAATTCAAAAGGTTTCTGCTAGAATTGGATTATGATTATTATGCAGGAGTGTGTCCCAGTATAAACAGCTTGTTGGCATTTACATACTGTTCCCAGATGCATCCATATCTGACTTCTCAGTAAGTCAAAAGCACATATTTTATTATGATGAAAAGAACACAATTTTTTATTTACTATAGGATCTTGGGTCTTTACAAACAGAACAATCTGGTACCATAGAGCTTATCCAAACCTGAACTGATAATAATGATGTAAACTTACAAAGCATGTAAATAGCTCAATCTAAAATCTGTATTATTAATGCAAGATCATCAAAGCTTGTCCACAATGAATTCAGAAATTCCAGCCTAACTAACTGCTTTTCTAATAATGAGGGTCAACCAGCTGAACAAAAGGTGAATTTAAGCAGCTTTTGTTTAACCTCCACTGAGACCCTGAACCTTTCTCCCAGGGCGGGAGAAAGGTAACATAGCTTCTATATCTGAAGTCACCATTGAACCAAACCCTGTTTTCCAATGCTAGAAAAACAGGTCCACTTTTTCCTACGAGGAATATAATACCAAGTTTTCACTAAGCAGGTACAGAAGTGAAAGTAACTAACATATAATAGAGTTTTTCAGACATGCCATTTTGCTGTCCTCATGGAGAATCCTAAACTGCCATATGGAAGACCCTGCCACACAAACCTAAAATGCCCTAGATGTGAGAGCCACTTGTGATTTTGTGCGCCTCCATTGTCTTCATTCATTTTCCTAAAACAGGGCATTCTGGCCTCCCTAGTCTTAGATATTTGACAATGAAACTAACTAAATGATCAGTGAGCGACAACTCGAACGTGATCAAAACAAATCACTTTGGCTAAGACTATTCAAAAGGTCAAGGGGTTTTATTTTTATTAAGAAATAAATATTCATAAAAATTCTACATCCTACTCTTTTTCTCTTGACTTTTCTGTAGGAATAAAAATGGCCCCTTTTCTTAAGGTCACCAAAAACCATGTGGACTTGTAAGTCAGATGTAGAATAAACAGGCTAGCAGGAGTTACAAGAGGAATGGTTTATCAGAAGAATATGCATCATATAGGGAACATCAGTCTTTCCATGTCAGCCATTAACTGTTTGGGGCACAAACGTTTCTCTAGAAATAGTCAGATGGTTATTTTCCATCCATTCCTCTAGTATGGTAAACACCAGTGCAGTCAAGTCATTGCAAAAGACAGCAAACAACTTTGTTATTGTGATGGCTTTCCCCCCCGCCTACAATAGGGCTAGCAGGTGGCATGTGGCTATGGCTGGGTCTCTCTCCATCTCCAGGGTGCCAAGATGTCCTGCGAAATTTCTGTGGGAGGAATTTGTTGGTGGGATTTGGATTGTAAAGGCACGCGAGCATCTGCTGCCTCCTGGTCTCATTACCATTCGCACAATTAACTCCTGCGGCTCCCGGCTCAGCAGCCAGAACCAAGGACTCAATTTTACTGCCTCTTTGACAATGCTCATTATCATTCATCTGAACTTAAGAGTTCTCAGGCTTTCAACTCAGTGGAAAGTTTTCTCAGGAAAATAGATCACACACCGGCAAGCACTAGCAATGAAAGGTAAAGGAGCAGAAAGGTGGCCAAGGACCCAAACCGACACCTGGAAGGAACTAGGGTTCAGGCGTGTGGAATTTTATTTCATTTTACAATAATAGCACGTCACATCCTCCAAGAGTGTATCATATATGAAAGGCCTGAGTTTGGCCTTCTAATATTTTTAGTTAAAGAACCATGATCAGTTAACAATAGTTATTTCAACTGTCCTCCATGATTCCAGCTCTAATTTTGCATCCTGTAGAAGCTTTGGTCAAGACCAAAACTGGGTCTCCACAAAGGGTTTTGAGGAATTTTCGTAAAGATTAAACAGAATGTTTTGACATGCAAAGAGGGAAAGACTCACAAAAGACAGGGCAAATTCAGGCAAACCTATATTTTTAAAGCCTCAGTCAGCCTGATTAATTCATATTAAATTGAAAACTATTAGAAATGCAACCTGAAAATTAAAGCTGTACTGTCTCTTTAACCATTTTGTCTCATGATAAATATTCATACATTGCAGTTATTAACAGGTTTATGTTAGGCCAGAGGTGATAATATATGACTTTTTTCTAGTTTAAATAACAGAAGTCTGTCATTTATTTTAACTACAAAGAAGTTAAAAGAAAATCTCCTTTTTTGTTAATAAGTGATATAAAAACTGCATCTTCTCTTAAAGGTAAAACTTAATTTTTTAAAAAGAAGCATTTAAAACAATCTGGCTCAAAAGGAATAAGGCTTGGTTGTTTGAAACAACAAAAGAATGATTAGGCTATTAAAAGCTGAGAAAGTTGTGTTATATGGTGAAAGCTATGAAGTTTTATTTGTTCTTTTACAAAAAAAATTAGGTTGTGAAAGAGAAGTTTGCTAAAGTATCTTCTGCAGTAAGTAAAACTTTACTCCAATGATTACAGTTGGGAAAAAAATTATAGCGTTTTTATATTACTATTGAAAATTTTGCATTTATTGAACTTTATGTCTTCTTAGAAATGGAAAACAATATTATTGAACCTGATTATACGGTTTTTCCTTTAAATTTCATAAGTCAAAACATGCAAGTTGGCATTAGGAATAAAGACATTTTCTTTAAGATTATAAATTTATTATTATACATTTGTTATCTAATTTTATATACCATTCTATACTGCCCTCCAAAATGTACATTTTCTCAAGCTAACACAGGAGAAAAATAAATGTTTGGAATGTGATATAATTCAAACTCGCCATCATGTGACTGGAGAAAAAAACTCCACTGTTGATATTCTAATGCTTAGTGTTTGTTGTAATTCTTGTGTGGAGGATGGGTAATGTTTAGTTGAATCCACAGAAAATGCATCGCCCCCAGGCTGCTTAGACAAAATAGAAGTGTGCATATGAGTTCTTCATATCTTGTCTTGATACATGTGATAACACTCCATCAAGAAACTTTATGCACACTTGAATTTATCTCTGTTTGCTAGAGGTCTGGTATAAACATCTCTGGTACTTATAGTGCCCACGTAGGATCTGACAGGGAGGCTGGAGACCCAAACCCTGACTGCTCTTTACTCTGCAGAAGAGTGCTTGCTGATGGTTTTAAAAGCTGCATCTATGGGAATGAAAGTTGATGTTATTTGTTGCTTGAATTCTGGTATCCATAAGAAATGCTGTCTGGTTCTCAACCTCTGTGTCTCTCTTCCTTCCTATCCCAGACCACCTGAACCACATCCCTTAAACCCTCGAAGCTCTGCCCCAGTGTGTCTGGAACAAATCTTATCCTGAGTCAAGAAGGATGCATGAATGTAAGTGCTCACCAATAACTAATGCTCCATTAAGTCTGACCGTCAGCCTGGTCCCTGGCTCTAGCTCGATCTCTTCCTTATATCTGATATATCATCCTCACTTACTATCCCAGTTCTCATAGCTGACTTTCAGATGCTCCTGAATTTTGCTGGTTTTGTTCTCCTGTTCTTTCAAATCCCAGATACTCAATCCTCCTCCAAACTTTTGTTGGCTGTTGCCCGTTTGTCAGCTGGAGAAATTCTGTGATGCTCCTTTGGGAGTCTTCCTGGAATCCTCATTGTTTCCACCAACTACCCATGAAACTACTACCGACGATCTCACGTTATGCTACCATGTGCTTGTGGAGTGACAGTGTGTGGTCTGCTGCCAAACCCTCTGACATTCTGCCCACTACTGGCCCCTCTTCCAATGCTCTAAATGCGTCTCCCAGCATTTGTTGTGCTCCAGTAAGAGGTTTTGCCCTCCCCTCAGGGTCTTGTGCTATAACATGGTCCACCAAGCCTTGTCACGCTTGCCTAAGTCCATAACATAAATGAGATTTTTGCAATGTTTCTGCTTGTTAATGCATTACAGAAAATGCAAACTTCATAGAAACTGAACACATGCCAACTACTTAAATTCTATTTAAGGTATTGCAGAACTCTAGAGTATAGAATATTGCTAAAAATAATGGAACACAAGCATATATGGTAGCAATACAGTGAGATCTTCAAAAACAAAAGATCGTGTCCAATCTTTGTGAATCATGTTAGTGATGTTTCAGGTTTTTTTTTTTTAATTGTAACTGAAAAAAATCTATATCTATAATCCAGGATATGTCAATTAAGTCAATTTCAATAGTTAAATCATTGTTATGCTAAAGGAAATAAGAATTGGGTATAACTATTAGGGCAAACATTTGCAATATTTTCTCTAAGGATTCCAATATAAGTATATATATATATATATATATATATATATATATATATATATATATATAGAGAGAGAGAGAGAGAGAGAGAGAGAGAGAGAGAGAGATAGAGGGAGGGAGAGAGGTATGTATACGTATGCATATATACTTTCACTGTTTACTTATATATAATAGTCATATATCAATATAACTCAAAGGAAATAATAATGACATAATAAGCTACATGCTAAAATCCAATTAAAATTATACAGTGTATTTTCTCTCCAGAGTTATAAGTATGGCAACATCCTAATATTTACTAAAATGTTTTCCAAAAAGCATATGCTCCCAGGAACATGAGTGAAGTCCCTGAACAGATAAAAAGCATAAGAAAGCAGCTGGTATCACCTCTTACAAATTAAAAATATACAAATTTTACTATTTTCATGATGCAAATAGAAAGTAAACTGAATTTTCAAACTTTAACATGCATATAAATATAAACAAATGTTACCTGATTCTTCATGTGTGAAAAAAATCACTTTCCCTATAAAAAATAAAAATCTTACCATTTACTTAGGAAAAAAATCTGTGTATGTCACTAACAAAATTGATGTGCTGAGTTTAATGTTTAGATGGAATATCTGCATTATACTCATGTTACTAATCAATGTGAAAATGTCATATTCACATTTTGCCTTTGAGTGCCCTTTTAAAACCATCATGTTATTAAGATTTTATTTGACTGTTTTGCCCTCACAAAAGTCCCCTTAAATCATGGAATGAGGCTGTTAAGCAAATGTAAAATAAGTCAACCGTGCATTGTATGGGAAGTGGGTAATATCCATTAAAGAAGTTTGTATGTGGATAAAAGTAAAACTCTATAAAATGAAATATTGGAATCTCAATGGATATGGAGGATAACTATTATAAATGCTACACTAGTCAAATTCCTTGGGTAAGCTGACTATTGTTCCTAGAGTTTTTATTCTGTTTCTTGAACAGGTAGTTTAAATATTAGCACTTAACTCTTTTTTTAAAAGAAATTAGAATATAGAGACAGTTCATATTTTATTCTTCAAAATCGTATTTTGCCTTATCGGTTTTTTAATTATAAATAGATTGGTTAATGAGGTTTTTATGAATGATCTGATAACACGGATTCATAAAACTTTTTCTGCTCGGGGTCATGAGAAACTTCCCTATTAGCCATGGCTTGCTTACTAAGCAGTGATTCTCAACTGCAAATGTGTGAGCTTTAGAGAAACGCATTTTTTTCAGTGGTTCTTCCCTTGATGGACATTGGAATCATCTGAAGAGTTTCATAAAATACTGATGCCTGGATCTCACCCTCAGAGTTTCTGCCTTAATTGATCTGTCTTGATTCCTGGGTTATTGAAAAGTACTGTGTAGTTGAGGTTGAGAATCATTTCATTCGACTGCATCAAAAACTAGCAATTTGCATATGAAGAAGATTACGTTTGTATTATGCATGAAATATTGGAACAAGCAAACTGACTCCTCACTTGATAGCAAAATTGGTGTTATGTATATTTCTTTTTACATTTGAGTAGAGCAGTTGAAGAGACACACAAAGCCCCTGGTCATCGTGAGCAAACAGGAGGGGAAGTCACGAACAAATGTCTGCAGGAGAGCAGGAAGGGCGAGTGCGCAGGTGCGTAATGGAGGGAGACCAGGATATGGTGAGTAAAAGCGTTTCTGTCTAACTTGTTCTACCGTACAATCTTTGAGCTTATGGTTCACATAAGAGTACAAACAATATATAAATGAACATATATTGAAAAAAGAAAAACAACAAAACACCAGCATTAAGCAATAGCTATTTGTGGTTCTGTTAAAAGAAAAATTACAACTAAATTGGATCCAAATCTTGCCTTTAGTGATGCTCTAGACGTGACTTGCTTTTTGACCAAGGAGAAGTCAGGACTCACAGATTCATATGTGATGTCTCCTATATCCACACACAGCCTCTAACAGTGTGAAAATCAGATCCTTGGTTCTGGCTTAAAAGTCACCTTCTCTCTCTCTGAAAAATGAACTGTCAATTCAGAGGCAATCCCAAAGAGAAATGGTGATAGATGTGTTAGGTTACAAATGTCATATTCTAAATAACTTAAAATATCATGAAAAGGGACAAATAAGGACTCTCTGAGGCACATTGGGAAGCCATACAGCCCTATGAAACATGTATTTAAGCACAATGGTTCTTGGAGGAAACTGGACTAGGTTATCTGTGTAAGGAAGATGGGATACCTAGGCTAGGCCAGGTGAAAGGGGATGGCATGAGGCAGAGTTTTAAAAAGTTAAGAGATTTATTTTTTTCCCATCACTATGGGGGAGTGCCTGGAAGACTATTTAATACCTTAAACGTGTGCCAAGGTACTTGCGTAATGTAAAATTGATACCTCACATTATAGTTCAAGTAGCTCAAGTACTGAAATTATTAATCATTAAAATTTTTCTTTTAAATGGTTTTTTGTGGATGACAATTGACAGAAAAGGGCAAGGGGCAAGTGTTAAGAAAATAAAAAACAAATGAAAAAGGCATGATAACAGAGAACCAGAGATGTGTCAGCCTAGAGAAGACTTCATTTTTTTGTTTTCAAACTGTTACCTTAAAGTTTATTAGTAGATTTTTTTTATTAAAGTTTATTGGGGTGACAATGGTTGGTAAAGTCACATAGGTTTCAAGGGTACAATTCTGTAATACATCATCTATATATCACATTGTGTGCTCACCACCCAGAGTCAGTTCTCCTTCCACCACCATCTCATCTACCATCCCCTCCCCCCTTACCCACTGGTCACCATTAAATTATTGTCTGTGTCTGTGAGTTTTTGTTTCTTTGTTTGTCTTGTTCCTTCATTGCTTTCAGTTTTATATCCCACTTATCAGTGAAGTCATATGGTTCTCGACTTTTTCTGTGTGACTGTTTCGCTCAGCATAATTCTGAGGGACACTGTGCCGAGGCGCGTGGTCTGCTTTATTATAGGCTTTGCCACTGATGTGAGGTTTGACCTTCAGACAAATTAAATGTGAAGGGATGTTACCCTATTTCCATCCTGATTTCTTTCATCAGTGTGCATTGCAATTATTTGACAAGATCAACCAATCAATCAGTTGGTCAATTAATTATGATTATATTCTTAGCACTTCTGACCAATCGTTATCTTTCTTTATTAAATAGAGTAATTACCTACCTTAAAATGATTATTATAAAAATCGAATCATTGGATGGCAATAGTACAAAGTAAATTATTTGGATAAAGCTATTCATTAAGCACTATTTATAGTATCAAAAATAAATAAACTTAAAGTGGAGATAACAAATACCTATCAATAGTGTACTGTTTGAGTAAACTATGAAAAAAAAACCCATCCTGTGTAAGATTATGTAGCTGGAATGAATAGCC
Source organism: Hipposideros armiger (assembly GCF_001890085.2). Classification (NCBI taxonomy): domain Eukaryota; kingdom Metazoa; phylum Chordata; class Mammalia; order Chiroptera; family Hipposideridae; genus Hipposideros; species Hipposideros armiger. Next base: position 285,416 of record NW_017732123.1, on the reverse strand, counting down.
AATATAGAGTGACCATCACGACTTGGAAAAAAATTATATAGGCTATGTGGCAGGTTATGTCAGAGGTATAATCCACAGAATTTAAAAAAGCTTATCAATAGAGGGAGGAAAAAATCAGATAGGATGAGAAGGATATAAGCTGAATTTCTTTGCATATATCCTGCTTATTCATTGAACTTTGGAATTATGTAAATTACTCTATAAAACGATATTTATAAAAATATTTAAAAGTCAAAAATAACATATGACAAATTAACATAAATATGTATTTTATTTTTAAAAAACACACATGCACACACACACACCCCCCAATCATACACACACACACACACACACACACACACACAAGGTAGGACAATTAAATTTGAGAACTCATCCTAGAAAAAGTGCTACATACCTCGCTGCTGAATATCACTATGGTTACCTTTGAAGTACTCCCCTTGGGAAGCTATGCACTAATGCCAGCACCTAGTCCACCCTTCAAAGCAATTTTAGAACTCTTTTTATGGAATGGCCATCAGAGCTGTCATCATATTACCTTTGATGTCCTGAATGTCATCAAAATGTCTTTCTTTCAATATTTCCTTTATCTTTGGTTTAAGAAAGAAGTCATTGGGGGCCAGATCAGGTGCTTAGGGAGGGTGTTCCAATACAGTTATTACTGGCTAAAAACTGCCCACAGACAGTGACATGTGAGCTGGTGAATTGTCGTGATTCAAGAGCCATGAATTAATTGTTGACAAAAAGTTCAGGTCTTCTAACATTTTCACGCAGCCTTTTAGACACTTCCAAATAGTAAACTTGGTTAACTGTTCGTCCAGTTGGTATAAATTCATAATGAACAACCCCTTTGATGTCAAAAAAAGTTAGTAACATTGTTGCAACAATTTCATGAACTTAATTGCCTGACTATATATATTTTTTTCTTGCCCGAAAAGACCTAGAATCACCACCAATCCAACAGCAATGAGTTACTTTCATGCGCTAATTGTGGTCTTTCAATACCATTTTGCTATTTGAAAAGATCTAGGGTCCCTTGAAAAAATGGTTGCTTCCAGTGCTCAGACAGGAAATGTATAAGATAAGTCAGGATCATCTTGGCAGAACAGAAAACACAAATGTCTAGAACAGGGGTCAGCCAACTTTTGAGACGGAAGAGCCAATCCTGTCCCTCACAAACTTATTCGAGAGCCAGAAAACAAATGAAATCACCATCATGTGAATAATATCCTTGAAAATTCTGTAAATGAAACTATGATAGCTTTATTTTCATTTTCAATTTTACTTCAGAGCCACATGTACGTACCCAAAGAGCTGCATGTGGCTCGTGAGCCGCAGTTTGCCAACCCCTGGTCCAGAAGAAGAATATCTATAGGTCTCAGGAGCAAGCTTGAATTAGACCCATACCAGCCAAAGGTAGAGTCATTGAGCATCATTAAGGGTAACCGCTATATATTAAATACATTAAAAATGTTTCAATCCATGATTTCTTAATGATAATAAAAAACAAAGACTTCATTGGTCACCTTTTGAAGATGTTAAATAACCAAATATCTTGTAAATAAAAAGAAAGAATTGGGGTTTATTCTGCCTTTCTAAATAACATCTACTTCTAATTAACCAGAGTTGATATGGGACTATTCTTCTTTTTAAGAAGTATTCTTTCCAATAAAAGAAGATGAATGTTAAAATTAGAATGTCGTCATTTTTCAATATATAATCAAATGATATAGGCAGTGATCATCAATGACTGATAATATCACCAGACGAGGACCAGACATTATGTGCCTCCTTACGGAAATACACACCACCCACTCAGGAAGTACACGTGCCAAAAACACTGAAAAGGAATTTGATCAATCCTCTGGATTTCCAAATTACAGGAAATACAGGGAGAGAAAATCATGCTAACAGCACTGGTGGGATGCAATCAGAAAACCCCAGAATGTGGGAAACTCTACAGAAAAAATAATCTGGATGTTCAACCAAAAATTTCAGAAAAATTGAAGAGATGAAGTAATAATCTCTGCATTAAAAGACATTTCAATTATTCAAAAACTATGACCCTTCTTTTGTTCACATTTGAAGAAAACAAAGTAAACCAAAAACAATTAAACAATTGGGAAATTTTTATAATACTAAGGAATTGTTTTTAACGTATGATAATGGTATTGTGGCTTATTGTTTGATTAAAGATTCCTCACTAAAAAAAAATTCAGTAAAAGAAAGCATCGCTTCAACCCTTAGAGTTTTTCTGAGAAGCACCCTAAAATATAATTTCTACAAAAATAATTAAATGTATGATAATAATTTTATATTTTAAAAAATCTACCAGCACAATTATTAGCACCAAAAATTACTTATTTCAGGTGCCACTTACGCTTGCATATTATTGTTGTTGTTTCAATCAATAAATCGATATGGCAATATCCAGTGCCAGTAATTCAGAAACTGTTCCAAGCAATGTGGCTTTCTGGCAACTGTCCTTCCTGAATCTGACTTACAACCTGAAAGTACTAGGAATTTATAACCTCGTATTGATTTATTTGCTAACAAGTAATTTCCAGACTGTTGGTGCCCATATTTGTGTTAGGGTCAGTAGAAATATGAACATTTGATATTGTGTAATTAATAGGTGGGGATTAGATCCCAGAGTAACTGGAATACAAGAGAGGAGAGTGAAATGGTAAAAGATAGCTGAAGCGTATTCATTTTCAATTAAGCTCCTTGTTTATGTATTTCATTTAATCACCCAAGGTCGCAAGTTTATAAGACATCTGTTTATATTATTTCCAGATATTTATATTACATGAATTTGTGGAAAAAGAGAGAGAAAGAGAGAGAGTGAGAGAGTAGCAGGCATCTCACAGTGGTAAAGAGTACAAACACTAGGAGTTATGTTTTCCTGGGTTTCATTCCAGTCTGGCTTTGGCACGTACTAGTCATGTAGAATTGGCCAAATTACTGATACTCACTGTTTCTCAATGATCTCATCTCAAAATAGGGATAATAAAATCCCAACCACCTAGTTTTGCTGTGAGTATTAAGTGAGGTAATTAATGTATAGAATTGAGCACAATTCCTGGCACCTAGTCAGCATTCAGCAAGTGATACCATAGGTAAGCTGGGCTGAATAATTTACGTCCCAGCTTTTAAAAATAAATTATCAAAGAGTGCAATATAAAAAGAGGCTGAGAATAAGTGGAGGAGAATTGTTAAATTCAGAATAGACTCTTCTCAATATTGTTTACCATATCTGACTGCCACCTATATTATTATTTACAGAATAATATTTTCTCCAAACTGACTCAAAAGTTTCACTTAAAATTGGCAAAAAGGAAAATTTATAGTATTATAAACAGCGGTAGAAGAAAATAAATGGAATACCAAATCACTTGCCATATATTAAATAATATGTATACCCAATGAAAACAACCCATTATTTTAAAATAACAATAAGATAATGATTCAACCACTATCCTTCCATCATGGACTTTTATAAGACCTTGTATATTGTACCTCCATTCTGCAGGAATCTAAATGTCATTCAATCCTTTGGATTCATGATTGTTCCCTTAAACAGGGCCTGTGCAATTATTGTTACCTCTACCTGGGTATTCTTTCCTCCTCTCTATATCTAGTTAATGATTCATTCTTTACACCTTTTTCAAAGAAGTCTTCTTGGATCTCTCTGATCAAGTCAAATTGCCCTATTATAGTTTCTCCTATCTAGCTTCTGTTAAAATATTGATTTTTCCTTTGTTTTTGTGACCCTTTGACTAACCTGTCTCCCATTAGATTCTAAGTTTTAAGAGGGCTTGTGATTGTGGATGTTTATGCATATCATTTTTTCTCCAGCAACTAGTATCATGCCCAGCCCAGAATATGTTTTGTGAATTAAATGAGTGGAAGTAAGAATAAATGTATTTCTACCACATTTTTGAAAACATAAGGAGGCTAAATCATATATACATAAAATCACATGCCATATATATATAATATATTCCAGGGTGCCAAAAAGTGCATACAAGTGGACACTTTGGTCAACGTTGCTCAAGCAGTAGTTCACCATAATCAAAAGTGTCTGGACGCTGATGGTAACCACTTTCAGCACCTCTTGTAATTGCAGAAGTCAAACGTGACTTGTATTCATCTCTTGAAATCAGTATATATTGAGTATTACAATTTTAATACAGGTTTTTCCTTTCTTAAAATTAATATACATTTTTTGGGCACCCTCTGTATTCAACATGGTCAGGATTGAGAAAAATGCAGAGCAAGGGAAGTAAAGGATGTGGTTATTCTAATATATACATAAAATTTGGATTTGAAGACAAGTCAAATGACAATTAGATATGGCTTTTAAAATATTGCTATATTTTTCCAGAGAAAGGCTGTATTTGCTTTCTCAGGTAAGCAGGATTTTTAAGGTGATTTTGTTGTTCAGAATTTTTATTTTGGAAATTGTTGAGTCTGCCAAATATTCTCAGGTAGTATCATTTCAAAACAATGCACCATTATGTTCAGATTATAGCTCTAATTAGGACATTTAAAAAAAACTTTCTAGGTTGTAAATTCAACAAATCACTCATATAATCATTGAAATTAAAATAAAAATGTCTCCATGGACCACCTAAAATCATACAGGACTAAAGGATTTTTTAAAAGTGATATTACTTTATAGTCATGAAGATTTCATAGTATGTAAGGCATTTTCACATATGTTGTGTGTTTTGATTCTCCCACAAGTACTAAAAGTTGGGCAGAGCAAGTGTACATATCCCTATTTAATAAATGTGAAGCTTCAGTGAAATGGTCAAGATCTTATTAATGAATTATGGTAGGTGTTCTGGTTCCAGGAATCGTACTATCTTTAGAGTTTAGTAAACTAGAGTACATAATAATAAAATTCAAGGAACTTTGAAATTAGTATTGGAGGACCTCCATGTAGACATAAAATTATGTCTAGTAACAGAAGGAGTTTGGTTAGAAAACAGTCAAAGGTTCAGTGTGCCAAAGATTTCAGTGAATGATAGGGAGTGATTACAATGTTTGTAGACAGAAACAATAGAGACAATAATATAATTTGCAATATAATCAAATGAAGTCAGCCTCAGAGAAGCAAAGATTTGTCAGAAGAGGGTAATTAGTGGTGAGGAAGTGTCAGCGGGATCTTAAAGAATGTCAGGATTACCTCCTGATCAAATGTACCTGAGATGCAGGAAAATTAGGGTTCTAGACTCAAGGGATTCGTAAACCAATCAATAATGTTAAGGGAGAGGCTAGTGTTAGTTATGCCAAGGAAGTGCAGGGATCATCGTAGGAAATATCTGATGCTATTTACCTGGGAGATGGGCGGGGCTACAATAAAGACAGTGGTAGAGAAAATAACTCCCGGCAGTTGGAAAGGAGACAGGAAGTGGAAGAGTATGTGGAGGAGGAGGAAGTCCACAGCAAAAAAGTGATGAGACTGAGAAAGAGTTGGCCTGGGAGATGCACATTGTGCGGAGACAGGGACAACTACTGACTTAGTAGGAGTCTAGCTTTTGCAGAATAGTCTGCAAAACTGTAGAGAAATAAAAGCCCGAAAATAAAGAACACGTGTAGAAATACATAGTGGGACTTTTGTGTTAGTGGGACTTTTGTGTTACCTTTGTAGCCATAAAAGTTACAGCAAAGTAACAAATGGGTGAGAAACTCTGTACTGTTTTCTTTCCATTTTCACATTTGCTGAGATTCTGAAAGAAACTCAACAAAAACAAACTATGGCATGTTTAATCTTGTAGTTACAATCTGAATGCAAGGAATTGGGGAAAAAAAGATGTTGTCAAATGTCAAGTTTCTATCAAATAAGTTATTGTGCCATTCCATACAAGATGTCAGAAGACAGGAAAAAGTAAGTGTATTCAATAGCAAAACTTACACTTCAATCCCACTGCCCAAAGGACAAAGTAGCAGGAAGAAAGAAAGAAAAAAAAAAGAACAAGAAAGGAATTCCTGGATGAAGACTAAGAAAGCTTAGTAAACAAAGATTGTTCAGATTAAATAGTCCTTGTTTTCCTTCCCTCACTTCATCATGGAATGTATGGAAAGTAGGTGGTTTGAAATAAATTGGAAATAATGTGATTTCTCTCAATATATGTAACTTTTTCTGGCAAGGCTTAGAACCAGACTGTTGGAGATACAAGATAAACGAGGCTTCACAGGCGTTCACTATAGCAAGGGGGCATGAGATGTGCGTAAGACAATGAACAGAAAACACAAGTGCTGAATCGAGCCGTAGTTGGGAAATGAGAGTATAGGAGCATAGAGGTCTAATTCTTCTTAGAAATGTCACAGACTACTGCATGACATTATTTATAAACTGGACCGGGAGGACTGTGTAGAACCTGCATAGGTGGAGAAGGAGCAGAACAGAATCAGCACAAGCTCAGGCATATTAAGATAGAGGACAACTTCCAGGGAAGGTATCGTTTGTGGAAGATAAAACTGGCAATTCAGACCACAAAAAAAATATGCAAGGTCTTCACATCTTCAAAGGGACCCATTATAAGGTATTTGCATTATGTTGGTTACAAACGCCTTTGTGGCAATCCAATGAAAACTTTTGTTTCTCATGCACATGTTCACATTCAGTGATATTTTTGCACAGTGTCAGGGTTTCACAGGACGCCTTGGGCCATCAGCGAGTTCTGATATTAGGCAATGGGAACTACGTGAACATCTGAGAGTAAAATGATAAAGTGAGAACAATTTCTTTGTTCCATGTGAATCTCATCAGCAGCAACTAGAATTCTAGATACAACATAGACTTAAATTTCTGAGGAACATGTCCTAGGTGTGGAAAGATTAAAACCCTTCTTTTAAACAGGACCCTACCACTCCAACTCTTGATGCTTTCAAGAAGTAAACATCACCGATGCGAGCCCCCCGCTGAGAAGCGCACTGCTTAAAACAAAAAGGATATGTCTATTTTGAAAGCTGAGAAAAATGACTAGGTTTTGTTCTTCCCATGTTGTTTGCATAAAGGGATTTTTATCACTCAGACATTTTTTGAATTAGAAAACAGCTTTCACAGATTTTAGTCTTTGAAAATGACAATATCTAATCTCTTTGCTTTCATGAGCCAGGCCTGCATTGCGAAATATCTCAGAAGGGGAATAGTAAACTATTTTTCACAGATCCTCCATAATAGATGAGATACGAAATGAATTTCATGGAAGTTGAACTCCCTGGAGGTTATTAGTTTGCCATAATATATAACATTATTCTGACATCATATTATTATCATTATTGTTTTCTTGTGCAACCAACCTAAAACATTGGAAAAATTTATCAATTTTAACATTTATGGATCTTAATAAAGAATGTATGTCCTTTTCTTAAAACCATTAAGCTATGAAAGACACATTTTAAGTTATAAATACATGCACTGAATATTTAACATATCAAGTTAAAGTATACTGGGAAAATAACCAATATTTAGTTAAAACAAGATATAATTTACTTAGGGCAATAGGTATTAAGTTAAAATACTAAATTATTGACATATTATAAAAGTTGTATAATATATAACTGTGGTATCTAAGGCTTAAAAAATGAGTAGAAATTTAAAATCAAAATACAATTAGTGACCATTTTCTAAGTATTACACTTGTGATGTCACTAATATTTTTTTAATGTTAGTATGTATATATGTATTTTTCCTCACACCAGTTCTATGGTTGAATTAAATATGTATATTTAGTCTCTTAAAGGTTCAATTTTGAAATTCTCTAACGCATTTTCAAGCAAGCTTCAGAGTCAATTTTTAAAAGATGAGAATTTAAGATCATGTCTTTTATTGACAATTTTCTCCCTAAAGACTCTAGAAACCAGTATTAAAATATTAAGCAAACACAACCATTTATGTTTGTTAAGGCTGCTAGAACTATAAACTTAAAAGGGTGAAAGTTGTGTAAATTAAACCTCATAAATCTGACTTAAAAATACTGTGCAAAGAAAAGGAATAAGGTAAAACATTTAATGTATTTTATTTAAGAAATAGTAGTATTGTTTATAATTGCCAGTATAACCATGAACTAAGACACTTGTCAATCAAAAAGCATCTGTTCTAGAGAGTACCATAATTGGAGAAAAAGTTCTCCATTGATCAGTAATATTTTTCCTTTTTTTAAGAAACAAATGTTAACTTAGCTTTAATTTCACTACACAGACACACACACACCAAAAAAAAGAAACAAAAAACACCCAGCACTTTAAAAAATTAAACGAATATCTCCTCTTAGGTTCCTGGTAGGAGATGTCAAAGAGTTTTCTTGATATATATACATGACATTTTTGCTTTGTTTTTATCATTTAAAAGATTTATGGTTATTTGTCTATTTAGCTAGCAGATGGAAAGCGATTTTCTGATGTTCTATATTCATCACGGAGTGACTGCTCATTCCTGTTTTCCTTCTACTTCAGCAGAAACCAAAAGAAAAATAACTTCCATTATACTGGTGCTAGTTTCATTACTGTGCCATTGTCACAACCCTTTACACTAGTCCTAGTTATGAGTCTCATTACTGTGCTATTGTCACAACCTTTTGCACTAGTCCTAGATATGAGTCTAAGCACTAGGTAGCCACTGAATCAAAACCCATAACCTTGTCATACTGTAGCCAGAAGCCTGGTTGTGTGATCCTAAGACTCCAGCAAACCGGCTACACAGAACTCCTCTTGAACTTGCTGACCCAGTCTTCCCTCTTAGAATTCGATTGTCTGCCTTTCCTGCTACGCTATTGCCCCTGCTGCTAGCCCATTTTCTTGTTTTTGAATTTTAGATAAGACCTTATTCTCCCATTAGCAGAAAAACTAAGACCAAAGTCTCAATGCTCTATAATGTGTCCAAGGAGTGTTACCCCTTTCAAAAGGAAGAAAATGAATTCTGTCCTCTTCTCCAATTGTGTCATAAAAGGAAGGTGAATGACCCAGGCATCTAGATCAGATGTGAGTTGTTCACAAACTTTCTGCCCCTCTCCAAGTGTGGACACAGAATTTGAATCACTAGATAGCCAATCCGTCCAACTCAGCTAGGAAGAGCAGAAATTGCTCCCTACCACAGGAACAGACAAGAGAGCCTGACCCTCTCCATCCCAAGTGTTTCTTGGTTTTGGCCCCAGGAGACAACTATTTCATAGCTCTCTTCTCCCCAGCCCAAAGCAGAACATCTGCCACCTGTAAGTAAGAAAGGTCCTATCCCTTTCCAAAAGCCATCTCTTGGAATAAACACTGTCGTTACTTAAGCAAAGCCATGTTTTCTATTCAAAGGAAGAAGAATTTTTCATAGTGTGCGTAGGAGAGTTTGCAAAGGAGGAGCCCATATTAGAGTTGGCCATTGTTCATTTTTACCTGTTGCATCATTCTTCTTAAGGGCCCTGTAATTTCAAATCAGTTGAGACCACGTTATCTATGTTCTTAGAGGCCCATTACCTTTGGTCCTTCTTTTTGTTCCATGTGTTAGGAGAGACTTTCTATTTCTGTTGTTAATAAATATGTTGTTAAATCCCAGCAGATTCTGTTTAGCTCTGTTAGCATAACCCACTCGATAGCTTTCATTTGGATTCACCCTTATGAAGGGACATGCTCTGAGTATGTGATTTTACAGAGGAACAAATTGAAATATACATACTAGTTTTCCATTAGCTGACCATTAACTCCTACATAAAGATAACACTTATGAAAATATATTAGACCTTCCTCTATAAATTTTCACATATTATTTGTTTCCTACCAAAACTTTATGAAGCAAGTACTATTATTAATATTAATGCTCATTTTAGTGTTCAAGTGCGTGAGGGTGGAGCTCGATTAAGTAACTTGCTCAAGCACAAGCCGAGAGTAAAAGGCTGTATTTGGACTGGCATCCAGGAAGTCTGGCTCCAAACCTCAGGCTCTTAACCACGCCTCGTGCAACTTCAGCAGAGATCCATTTTATGATAACTGAGGCTCTCCCTATTTCCTGTCAGACACCTGAGTAAATTGTTATGACTCACGGTTTTAGTGGAGTCACTCAACGCTTGCTACCCATCCCATTGTCATCGTAGGAGCCCGCAATGTTTAAAATCAATGCATTCCACCAAAAGATGTCCGTCCTGCCAAAATATAAGGTCATAGAAGAACTTTCAGTTACTGAATGACCAAAACACCGGCAAGAAGCCGCTGCAGGTTGGAAACAAGATTTTGAATTATTAAGTTTCTCGAATTCCTAATCAGAAGCATGAATATCAATAAGATTTAATACAGGCCTTCTGAATTTTTATCCCTCATTCCTGAAAGAGAGCTCATTGATCTTGTATCTGCTTGTCATCATACACTTCAAAAATGATACATAAGAACGGTGAGTTTGCAAAATATTTAGTTTTTAAAACGTATTCCTTGCCTCCATATTACAACTTCTGAAAAGCAATATCATATTTCCAAGGGTGAGATACATCAAAAACCAGTTATTTATAGAGGCCATCCCTCATGCCATTCTTATGGAAGATTACAGCTTCCAGAGAAAGTAAAAACTCTTATCTATCGTGGTTTAGGAAACTCATTCTGTATATTCCTGAATCTTTTTTTCTCACCCCTTCCAGGATACTTGTAATTATTGTTGTTGTTTTTATACCACCTCCTCCATCATTAATAGACTATGCACCTCTTTATTATCTTGACCCTGGATTTCTCAACCTCAGCACTGGTGACATATTGAGCAGGACAATTCTTTGTTATAGGAGACTGTCCTGTGTATTACAGGATGTTTAGCAGTATCCCTGGCCTCTACCGACTGCATGCTAACAGAAACTTGTCCCCTCCTCAACCTTGTTGCAACAACTAAATATCTCTATATATGGCCGAATGTCCCTTGGGAGACCTCTCCGTGTCCCTAGCCTAGGTTGTGAACTTCTATCTTAAAGCCTGATAAACTTTCTAAGTTTCCTAAATGTATGCAGAGTCATCTGCATAGTTCTTAGCATTAAATTTTACTGCAAGGAGAATTGAACGTATTTAAATACTTAAGCAGTGAGAGACAGTTATATAATCTATCATGGCCTCTGGTCTCAGACTCTCCTTCTAGGACTCAGTAATTATGTAAACTCTCTTCCACAGCCTCCTCATCTACAAAGCTGAGGTCATGACCTTGTGCTGATTATTTCCTTTTGTTCCTCCACGTTTTCTCTGCCCTTGTCTTCCCTGCCAGGGAGGCTGACCTCCCAGGACTGATCCCACTTTTCAGGAGAGGAATCTGAGATTCGATGATCTTAATGAGCAATCTGCCTGAAATTATAAAGCTTGTAGTATATGGAAGACATGGGCTTCATAATTAGAGCCCTGTCTAAAATCAAGCCGGTTCTCAGAACATTAATGCAGTACTAACTTCATATTTTAGCAATTCTACTAATTAACAGAGTGTTACAACCTTTTATTTAATGATTACTATGTTTCTAGAACTGCGCTGTCTTGCATATGCTTTTTATTATTTCATTCTCAAAAATGTGTATACAGGTTATCATGACTCCCCTTTACCAGATAAAGAAACTCAAACCACAAGGTTTTTTGTGTGCGTGCTTTGTACCTTTTGAACGTTCTTCCCTCAATCTCTGATTGGTTTGTTCCCTCTCAACTGGGATATCATTGTAGATATCACCTCATCTGAGAGGACTCTTCAGGTCTCCATGTCACCTAAGCCAGTCTCCTCTCCTTATTTACTTTCTGTATAGCATTTATTTATACTTTCTGATTATTGTATCTATATATCTGTTTACTTGGCATTTGCCTGCCTCTCTGCAGCTGAAAACATCCTAATTTCTAACAATTAAAGTTACCATGTAAACCAAAGGATTATAGTTAAAATAAATCACAATATTGTAAAATACTTAGCTAAAAATACATACTCCTCTAAAATGCATATCTGAATTATTCCTCAAGCATTAATAATACAGGGGCAACAAATTAAAAACAATAACTTCCTGAAAGAAAAAATGCTTAGGGAACTTGTAGGGAAGATTTGAAAAACTTAAGTTGCATAGGAAAAAAAATCTTGCTAAGCAATGAAAGCAATAAAGTAGAATGAGATAATTTGTAATTTTTGACCAAATTTACATGAAGTTTGATTCTTTACAACAGAAAATAAAAGCTTACATTGGTTTAACTATGAGGAGATGTATTAGAGATACAGGTGGATATTGTTTTAACAATGACTAACATTATAATTGTAACTATTTCTCCTGATTTTGACCTATCTTACTACTCTTTCATTCTACCATATCTTAAGATATTAAATTGGAAATATTCTAATAAAAATAGAATTCAATCCATAATAAATTAATATTAAAACAGTGGATTCATACTACTGAACAAACTTATTCTATATATGTAAAATGCCCTTTTACCTAAAGTTATTCCCTAAAGTTTCCAAAAATTAGATTAATGAAAGTAAGTAGGACGTGCCTTAATAATCCCCCTCCATTTAGGAAATATGGGAAAAAATGAAAAAATAATAAAGAGATTAGTCACTCTGCTATTTGCAAACATCTCTGAATGTCCTTCATATTAATAAGTTTAATAATTTAAATAGTGTGAAGTAAGCAGTGAAAATTAAGTACTATGTAATGAACAAAAATATATTTGCCAAATTCAATGGTCTCTTTTTAGTTTTTAACTTCTCAGAATTCTCTGCAGTCTTTAACTCTAATAATTCTTTTATGTCGGTCCCTTTTTTCCTCTTCTTTCATCTTTTTTTTTCTTTATTCTTTTTTTCTTTGCTGGCTTCTCTTTAGGCTTCTTTCTTCAAAGTACAAATATTCCTTCAGTTTATGTTCTATCTTTGGCTTTTAAAAATCTGTCTATTACCATCTGTTTACCTACCTACCTACCTGTCAATTAATCAACTATTTTCTCCAGTGGGAAACCCATTTGCCACTTAACCGTTTTTCAAGCAGCATTGAAATTCTCATTTCTAGATCAAACTCCACATGGGCCTTTTGTATAATTCACATTATAAAATTGGATAATTTTGTATACTATCCATCTCATGTGGATAGTACAATATGTACAGAACTAAGCTCATCATTATCCCTAAAACCTCTTGTCTTCTCATTTCCGTCTCTCCATTAATGATCCTACCACTCTTCCTTTTCTTAGGTGTAAAACATGTCATATTTAATTCCTTACTCTCCCAAAACAACCACAATAAATCCGTCTTTAAATATGTGATCCTAAATTCTCAAATACCTTTTGCATCCTCCCTTTATCATTTTTTTTTCAACACTACCCTAGTTATTATCCAAACCCTACCAGATTGATTATAGGCTCACTTAGTTTTTCATTCTTTGGGGCACCTTGTACAGTGCCCTGTACCAATTAGGCATGACATATACAGTTGTTGAAGTAAATGATATACAGAGACTGTATAGTGTATAATTTGTGGTCTTTATTTTCCAAAGAAATATAAGCTAAAATTTGAACCTTCAAATAAATCATGACTAGAAATTGATGTTAAAGTTCACTTTTATGAGGTGTGATAAAAAGATATGGTGAATGTTTAAATAAAAAAAATGTATTACAGATTAATCCCCCTCATTTTGAACCCTTATCCCATCGTTCTTGCTACTTTCTAAAGCAGTTCTGGAAGTTCTCTTTCGTGAGTGCCTTTACTTCATCCTCCATCATGACAGCGCTCCACGTCACACATCACTTCTGGTATGGCAATTTCTGTCAAATAAAAACATTACGGTGTGTCCTCATCCACCTTATTCACCAGACCTGGCACCGTGTGACTTCTGACTCTTCCCCAAAGTCAAAATGATCATGAAAGGAAAACATTTTGAATCAATTCAGGACATTGAGGCAGCACAACTAAAGACACTCACAAAAGAGGACTTCCAGAACTGCTTCAGAAAGTGGAAAGAGCAATGGGATATGTGTGTTCAAAGTGAGGAGGAGTGTTTTGATGGGGATTAATGGCAATGTGTCTTTTATTGTAATCATTTTTTTATTTAAACATTCACCGTATTTACTGATCATACTTTGTACATACTATAAAAAACAACTCTAAATGATGTAATTTCCTACCACCAAAAATTTAGACTTTATATTAATGATTCGAAAAACCTGATTTACAGATCAATAAAACTAAATCGCAGCAACTCATGAAAAGTAATAACTTCAATTCAAAAATCGGGCAAGGGAAAGAAAGGACATTCACATTTACTGAGTGTTCAGTATTGGCAGGTACTGTGATGGAGACCAGACAAAGGCAGTCAATTTAAACCTTGCAATAAGCTGGTGGAGAGATATCATTTTATGGCATTTTACACATGGGAAAACTTTCCTATTTTTATTTCTCAATGATCACACATCTAGTCAATGTCTCCCCTGAAACTCAAATCTAACTTTTTCTTTTTAAATCACATTCTCAGGGAGACGCCTAATAATATGTAACAGGCTTCTGTCTTGCAATGTAGATATAATTTAATAAATGTGTTGTATTACATGTGGGAGCACCTAAGTAAGAAATAAAAATTTTGGTTAAGCTAAAGCACTTTCAGATCTCTAAAAGCATCAATCATGCTTTGCCTAGCCTCCAGTCATTTACAGGAACTGTTTTCTCTGCCTAGTAAAATAAAAGTGTAACATAACAATAAGTGAATAACATTGGATTCATTCACACGTTCATTAATTTAACAATAAAAAATGGAATGCATACTGCGTATGGTGTTTCCAGTGTTCCTGGAAATTATACTCCAATGAGGGAGGAATGGATTTATCAGATGGATATTTTATTTACTAGCTGTGTGACCATAGATATTATGTCTCTGAGTCTCAATGTTCTTACCTGTAAATAAGATTTAAGAATTCTTACTGTATCAGACTGCTGTGCTGAATAAATGTAGAAACATTGTCATCTGCTTAGCATAGGAACAGAACAGCCATATCAGATTTGAGTTCCAGCCATGTTTTTGGTTCCATTTGTGTTGTCTTCACTTTTCCTAATTCTTACTCATCACTTAGTCATCTGATTATACATCTTTCTTTTTCCAGGGAAGTTTTCCAGAAATGTCAGCAAACAATGAGTTCTTATTTTCATATCTATTCACATATCCATCTGTATGTATAATTATCATATTACATATCACATTATTTTGTAATAACCTACACATACTTTGCATCCCAAATGAAGACTGTCAGGTTCCTAAGGGTAGGGTAAGTTCCATGCTGCTCACCAGTGCATCCTAGCACCTACCACACTCCTAGACCACAGTGGACTTCAAATAAGAGTAAACGGACTGCAGGAAATGAATGCGCTTGGAGTACTGGGAAGTTGTGGAGAGGTAGGCGTGCTGAACTTCATGACAGTTGTTTTAGTATTTCCACATGATTTGGGTCTACAATGGATGTTACAGGAAGGCCATTATCAAACCAACAGCCGTCTGAATGCTTCGGCTGTGTGCTGCCTTTCAGTTTATTAGTGTTCCAAGGTGGGAATGACACACAGGCAGCATTGCACTCTTTCTGCGATATTATTGAAATGGTCCATATGGTAGAGGAAATGGCGGACCTACGGCAATTTCTAGACACCGAATACAAATGTTTTACATACTTTGATCTTGCTTAGGAAAATATAATACTTGGTAAATAAAACCTGAAAAACATAGCATTTATTGTCTCATGATGTATAAGGATTGAACAGCCTTGACTCTTGGATGGAATTTCTGGACTCAGGCAATTATAGTTATAATGTGGTATGAGACACATTATTTCATTATGATGCCTATAAAGATTAAAAACTTAAAGCTACCAAACCTATTTCCATTTCCTCCAAGTAAGTGAATAAGTCCACTTTTGAAATGATTTTCAAAGCATTTTTATTCCAGCAGTGGCTCTTTATGATAAACTGGGAGAGCGTCATCCTTCATTGGATGGATGTGGGCTGCACTGCTGATGTTACAGACTTACTTTTTTGTAGGGTTTTCCTTTGAGAAATAGGAGTTAATGATCGTTTAACAATTAGATGTGGAATGTACGAGGGGAAACTATCATTTGTAATCTTCACAACACAGCAATCTAGAAAGGACATTCCTTTTTTCAGAGGAAATAGCAACAAAACAAAACGAGGGAAAATGAAAAGAACAACAAAACCAAAAACAACAAAAGAAAGAGGTGGGAAAAGCTTTCAAAACTTGTGAAGCTTTAATACAGTGTATTTGACATATCTCAGTGGAGTGTGCATCAGAGGGGGAGAAAAGCATGTCATTGCTCTGAAACTGTCTTTTCTAATTCATTGCATCCCTGTATTGTTATAAATCTGTTTCCTGGTCTTTCTTTCTCACTGAAAGATGCAGACACCAGGGAACTAGCTTCACTGCTATCCATCAGCTCAGATAAGGAAAAGTTCCTTTTAGCCTGACACTGACAGCTTAATGAAACGGAGGCCAAGATGCATGCAAATGAGAGAAAGCCTGGTATGGTGATAGCCGTACATGGTACTTAAAATGGACGAGAGGGAGCATGACTTGTAGCTCTGTTTATACTCCCTCAGGCAAGGGCAATGACACTAAGGTAAAAAGACTGCTTTCTATGCGTGATTTATGGAAACGACTTTCACAACTTTATAGACCCAACTTAAATATGGCCTAGTTAAGTAATTGATGCGATAGCATTTTTTATAGATTTTATCCCTGCATTTTGATAAATGAAGAGGATGATAGGATCTCAGATCTCATCATGTAAACTTGCATTGTGTATTGTGATTTCACACGTTCTTTGCAGCTGAATTTTTTTTTTTTTACTCTAAGGAGAGATTTACATTGAATAAACTGAAAAATCGACCCAATCCTTTACTCAAAACACAGCCAATATTTACTAGCATTCATTTTTCCATTTGTTTTTATTTCCACATGGCTCCACCCTTCTTTAGCTTCTACAGGAGGGGACGGGGGTAATGCTGGGAAGAATCTCTTATTACACATTCAGATTATTATCTGGCTGTAAACAGCAAGTACTCAACATTTCTTGAGAAAATTAGAATTGTGAGAAAGTAACAGCGTTAACTTTTATGAAAGAGGTGATGGTTTTGGTGAAAATGTTTTGATTAAGAATATACAATTTAGTCTGTACCCACACTGAACCAAAACACTAATCCTTCAAAGAATTGCATACCAATTATTTCATTCCTGATTTGTACCCATTTATACAGAATATTTGGGAACTGTGTCTCTATATTTGTTTTAAGTTACTATAATAGTACTCTCCAAAACCCACAAGTCACCTTGTGAAGCTATCTCAGACAAAAGTAGCATAAAGACATTGGTGTTTCTAGGATTTTAACCCATTATTTAAATGTCTATAATACCATTAGGATTATTAGTAAAAGAGAAAGCTGATTTTCTCCAATCACTAGCTAAATTGGTATTTTATGTCACTCTATATCCTCAGGGCATTATACAGCTTACACCAAGGATACAGTTGGAATCAGAATTAGCAGAAATATTAATGCTACAGCTTTAAGGTATAGGAAAACCATTACTGAAATTTTGTTCTTAAATCAGTGTAAACCAGGTATTTCACCTTCATACGTGGAAGGTTTTGACCTCTCTTCTATTCTCCATCACTTTTTTTTACTCTCTTACTAGAGCCACTGGGGCGTGGGGGGGATGAGACGCATTAAATTGAATCACTTTTTCACTTAAAAAAACTTAAGGGGTATCTACTGTGTTACATTCACTGAATATTTATCAAAAGCCAAGATGAGAGACTTAATACTGAAAGAGGAATACTTGAAAAATATATCATCAGTCCATCAACTCTTCCATACACTTGAAATGTACTCTTTGATTGCACCAGATCACTGGACGTCTGTGTACTTAGTAATTTTATTGGTGCTTCAGAAAAAAATACATTTTATTTTGTCATTACCTTATGGCAAAAGTTATTATAAAAACAAAAATCTTAAGGAACTCATCAAGGGATCTACTGTGACTTTTTAAATATATATATATAGCTAAAATTGGACCATTTCTATAAGATGGGAAACAAAACAAAAGAGATTTTAGTTACTTAACACAGTAAAGCTTATTTATGTCTTTCATCTCAGTCCAGTTGGGCATCCTTCTGCTTGGTAATTGAGAGACTCAGGCTCATTCTATCTAGTGGCTTTCTCAGGATCCCCCAATGGATGGCCCCCACCTGAACTAGAGAAGAGGGAGGGGAGAGAGAAAGGGAGGTCTCACGAAAGGTATTTTAGTGGCTGTACCTAGATTGGATAAAACTTACTTCTTCCCATAGTACATTGGATAGAACTTAGTCCGGTGGCTCCATTTAATTGAGATGTAACGTGGAATAGCTGGGATTGTGTTCAAACATAGGGTAGCATATTGAAAATGGTGTTCTTTATTGATTTCAGTACTTCTGAGCTCCGGGAGAATTCTCACTGAGCAATTTGATACTACTGATTTTCTTATGGATGATGGCTGTTGTGTAAAGAACGAATCTCATTTGTCGCAATGTACAATAGGTATATACGTAACTCAGTATGGTACATTTGGATATACATTATCTTCAGTAAAGTTGTCTCACTTTGTTTATTCCTTTTACATAGCTGATAAATTTATGTGTTTTATGTACTTATATGAACTTACTGATGTGCTTATATGAACTTATATGATGCTTACTGTAATAAATCCATGAGCAATAAATAACTATATAAATATATACATACATAGACAGTTATATAAATGGATAGATAAGTAACTAGGTTGATGATACACAAATCAATGTACAGTCCTTATTAAGAACAATACAGTGTGCTGAGAATGCAGAGATAAAAAAATTCTTCTTTTTAACTTAAATACCATTACAATTTTATGGGAAAGACATTAAAGTGAGAACTGTATAATGATATATATATATAAGCATAAGTATCATTAAGGGCACTAAACACATACAAAAGTGGAGAAAGAGAGATGGAAGTTGATGGTCAATGGAAACATCTTCAAGCAGGGCAATCTTGAAAAAATCTATTAAATAAAGATGGAAACATTCCATTTGCTGGAGAGTCATATACAAATCAATCCAACACGGGAGAATGTTCCACGTTTGGGAAACTTCAGTAGAAGTTCAATATGGTGCAACATTATGTGGCCAGTAATAAAGGCCCTTATATGTAATGCAGAATGAATAGGAATCCAAGCTGTAATGCAGTGTTGTATAAAAATTGCCTCAAGCTCCTGATTCGGTAGGGGATGCTTTGTGATATTCATGTGTGTGTGTGTATGTGTGTGTGTGTGTGTGTGTGTGTGTGTGTGTGTGAGTGTGAGATACTCATTTTTAGCAAGGTGACTGTGATGCAAATAATTAGATAAAACTCTATGGAACACTGCTTTGTATTGGGAATCCTTTACCAACTGTTCACCAGGTGGCAACATGGGAAGATTTCTTTCTTAAATGATAAATGCTCTGGTAGTTGGGTGAAAAAATGGGTTAGAAACAGTTGGTAGTAAGCTATAATACAAACTAGGAAGTTGTTGAATGATACAGGTAAGAAATGATGAATGTCTGACAGAAGGCACTACTAGGAGTGGACAAAAGATGTGAGGAAAGGTAAAGCATCAACTGGACAACACAAAAGCCATCACTTGTGTATACTAAAATCTTCATGTAATTTAAATAATTTAGTTCTACATCCACACCAGGCATGTGTTCTCTCCTTTCATAGCTATAGAAACTTTCAAAGACAGATTAAATAACTTGCCTGTACCTGTCAAGGAATTGGTTGCACAGGCTTCCAGTTCCCAGTAGCTTCAAGGCTCATTATTGTCGGCGTCATGATGGGCTGGCTGCCTCTTTTGTGAATCAGAGACTCTGAACTGCACTTTGGAAAATTTGCCAGAGAAAGGAGAGTAAATGACAGGCCTATCACTAGAGTAAAATTTAGAGTCTCGGGAGGTATTCTGTGGTTGTCGCTGTGATTTTGAAGAGGTAGTTGAGTTGAGAATGTTTATTTGCTGAGGACAGTATGTCTATAGAGATGCAAACAAGGAAGCATAGGGAAATTCACATGACACAGTCACAGAGAAGCAGGAGTAGATGAGATCAAAAGCACAGCAAGAAAACAGATTCTAAGGAATAAGATGGATGTGTTGTCTTCTGGGTCCAAAAAGCAAGATGTAGGGATGGTTACGAAGAAACAAAATGTTGAAATTGGGTGAAGGGACAGAATCCAGGGAAGGACTTACCTTCCTGGATAGCCTGTATTCTCTGTGACATCATCATGTTTGAAATGAGACAGCATGGCAGCTAAGCTACTTGCATATATAAAAAAGTATGAATTTCACAGAGGGCTAATAAGTGGGATAAAACAAGGCAATCAAGATGAGTCTTCATGAGGTCAAAGAAAAATTACATTAGACATAACTGATTAAGAGCTGTCGATGGATACACAGCATGTTTTCTGAAGGCAGAGGGGTTCCAGGTAATAAAACCTTCCAGGATAGGACCATCAGTCTAGGTGAATGAAGTTTTCCCATGAATCGCATCAACAAACATTCAAAGGCACAGAGAGAAGCACTTGTGAAAGGAAGGCATTGAAAATATTGTTGCAAATATAGAACTCTTTTTAATAGAAACTGATGGTATATAGTTTACTTTCTATATAGTAAATCATTCTAAACTTAACTTTATATCAAGAATGACAAATCTGAAGCAGACGTGCTATTACTTCTCTCCCATAGCAGGTATTGCTTATCAATCTTAGCACTCATTCATTAAAGAAAAAGACAAACTCACACTCCATTTTTACTTAGCACTCTAGGCAACCACATGAGTTGTTACATTACCTTAAATTTATTTACTGTACTTGATACATGGTAAATAGCTTACATAGACAATTTATAATAATAGCATTGGTCATTTTGACTCCATTGGCTTATGGCTTCTAAAGTGTTATTAATATGAAGTACTCTTACTACTGTGATTATTTTTAAGGTTAGTTGGATTTTGTACTAATTATGAAGGCAATTTAAAGGATACAAAAAAGCTATCTCGCGATTTAAATATATAATACTATGTCATATTTCTTTCTAAATGTACATATCTCTGTATCTCAATATATCTTTAATTGGTAATTGGGGCAGTTAGAAATATGTGGAATAGAAAGGAATTAGAGAAAATCTTAAGGAAAACCACAAGATTACTTAATACACAGAAGAAAAAAAAGAAACCCTGAATTTTTAAATGTGCCTTCACTTTGTAAGTTTCCTGATGTTTTGAATCCCTCTGACTTCTTATTTTCAGCAGCAGAAATGGAACAATTTGCTCTGTAAACACTGTTATTGTAAAGACATATTGTGCTCCATGCTCTCCATTAGGTTTTCATTTGCGAAACTTGAGTCAACTAAGGCAGGAGAAATATATTTTGAGAGCAAGATAGAAGAAGAAAAAGCAGTTTATAAAAAAAACATAAACTAGTTTTCAACAGATTCTTGTGTTGTCAAATATATCTCTTCTGTGCAGAAAACTTAATTAATTAATCCTAGAGAATGAGATGTCCTGAGACTGCAAGACAGAGAACAGTTTCCAATTTCTGATGAATCATTGAAATGCTCTTTTATGGGCTGGTTTAGCCGACTGTTACCTCTCTTGGATGGGCTCCTTAGAAATGTGTGGGTGAATACAGCCTCTTGATACAAAAGAAACAAATGATGCAATATTTTAAAATCTCTATCCATAACCCAGGATGAAAATATCAACTAAACCTAGGTAAACAAGAAGAGGGATACATCCATGTACATCATGAATAACCATGTATTTTAACCATGATTTAATTGTTTTAAGGATTGTCAGTGTTAAATTTCGGGAATGCTAGACTAGATAAAAAGCAAAGAAAGCCAGAAATGATTGTAAGGAAATAAAGGAAGGTGGGAGTCATCAAATATGAAAGATAAACAATGGTAGTTTGTTTTCTTTTTCAGTAAAATAATCCCATATAAATTAGTTCCTTTAGCTTTTTCCTTTGACCTTAAGTTGTTCAAGCCTAGAGGAGCTGGCAAAATTCCTCGTCTGTGATTGAACTCTATGTGAACATGGATGTCCTGTAGTTCACACAGCTCACAGCCTTTTGATCTAAATATATGAAGAACAGAGGAGAGAAAGTCAGGAATTTCCAACAGAAATGGAAGATGACATTCTCAATGATAAGGGCCCACTGGAATATATTTTTAAATAGTGTGATAAAAACGTGTTTGCGTGTAGAAAACAGCACTTTTGAGTATTCCTTGTGTGATATTCTGCCACTTCCCCCATAACTGTTCATTACTTCATTCCCATTATCCTATCAGACCCTACAAGTTTTTACTTTTTCTTTTCTTCACAATAGGATCATTTAGGTAATATATCTGCACACCATGTTTACTGATGAGAAGTTCTCCATGTGTAACATGATGCTATCACTGTATGATGGAACTGTAGTATCGACTCAGGTTTTAGCCATGTACCATCAGACCCATTTCTCCACGTCAGTGGTGAAAAGATCAGTGCAAACGTGGGTACCTACCTGGACTGGCCGCCACATCACTGCGTGGTCCAAGTAGTCTCTGGTCTGTGGTGAAATGAGAAAAATAAGAACAATATGGGGCATTTTTAATTAAGTTACATGCATTTGTTTTTGAAATTACTATATACATGCACACACACACACACATACATTATATATATTTATGTATATATTTCTGTTGCAAAAACACCCCTCTTTTAGGGTGAGAGTATATGATAAAACAGGAGCTCAGTGTAGTTCTCTGTATCTCATTTGACAACCTCATCCTAGTGACACAATCACAAAGCCAGGCAACACAGCACAATAGTGCCTCCTCCGTCTTCCCTCACCAATGTTAGAAATAATTTGCACTAGTCCTCGAAAAAAAATCGAAGCCTTTTTTGCCATTCTGATTAAGAAGGGCAACCAAGTCCAATAATAAAACTCTATAGCCATGTCTTATGGTTGTCCTTGGTCAACTTTTTTTTGAGATCATTTAAAAATAGGGTGTGACTAAACAACGTGTCAACAGCTCTTGAGCATTTTAAAGTGTGAAAATCCAGAGCCTAAAATAGCCAGCTATTGTGATTATACCCAGGAGGGTAAATATATATAAAACAACAAGGAGTTGAAGAGGTCCTTTACATCATGATGTAATGATGATTCACGTAGGCTTCATGGCCGGACACTTAATTAGTCCAAACCCCAAATTCCCAGCATACTCATTACCGAAACTTTAGTTCATGTCAAGTTCAGTTATGTTTTATGCAAAATTGAGATTTGTGTGTTATTCTGATCTCAGAAACAAAAATAAAACATCTAATTTTTTACTGTTTTGACATTTTATATGAAAAATACATGTATTTCTTACTTAAATTTTGATGGTTTGGGAAGTGTCCTGGCTCATCTGTTGCTGCTTAGCTCTGCTCAGGTCACGTCATGGATACTGGGCCACCTTCTCTCTGTGCTTATTCCACAGCCATGAGAATTGCACCCCAAACAGGTCCTATCTCCTCTAATTCTTCCAATCTCATTAACAGAAATTATTGGTTCTGCATTTTCTAGACCTTATTTTTGGTAACTTTCAACCTGAGTTCTTATAAACATCATTTTTCAACATAATTACAAGAAAAGAAGAAGAATATTTTCAATTCTACCTTTAATGTATGTAGAATTATCTATAGCAATAGAAATCATCTTTTATTTTCTCACAATACTAAATACACACTTAGTTGACTTTGGTCTATAGTATCCACTGTAATTTGCAAGAGTAAGGATCTCATTAAACATCTTACTAGGAAAACGGATATCCATGACTCTGTACATTGCTCTCCTATGAAATGCAGGTTGGTAGATATATGTTAAAAAGTGGTGTAGTCGTTCACATTGTTCTTTGTGCAACTAGATGATAACGTATTGCCAAAGTGTACTTGTTAAAGAGCACTGGTTATTTTAAGAATTTATGTAAGATCAATTTCAGTTACAGTATTTAGACTGTCAGATATGGGTAAATTAAAAATGAGAGGTTAGTAGTGTTTTTTAATACATAAGAGGTCTGGCGATTAAGTTCACGAACTTGTTGCAACGATGTTGCTAACTCTTTTTGATATCAGGGATTATGCATTATGAATTTGTACCAACTGGGCAGTTAACCAAGTTTACTATTTGGAAGTACTGAAAAGGCTGCATGAAAAGTTAGACGACCTGAACTTTTCACCAACAATTCATGGCTCTTGCATCATGACGATGCACCAGCTCACACAGCACTGTCTGTGAGGGAGATTTTAGCCAGTAAACAAATAACTGTATTGGAACACCCTCCCTACTCACCTGATCTGGACCCCAACGACTTCTTTCTTTACCTAAAGATAAAGCAAATATTGAAAGGAAGACATATTGATGATATTCAAGGCATCAAGGGTAATATGACGACAGCTCTGATGGCCATTCCAGAAAAAGAGTTCCAAAATTGCTTTGAAGGGTGGACTAGTCACTGGCATCGGTGCATAGCTTTCCAAGGGGAGTACTTCAAAGGCAACCATTGATATTCAGCAATGAGTTATGTAGCGCTTTTTCTAGGATGAGTTTGCAAACTTAACTGTCCAACATCTTATATATATATATGTGTGTGTGTGTATGTGTGTGTGTGTGTGTGTGTGTGTGTATATATATATATATATATATATATATATATATATATATATATACATACAAGGGTCTGGTGCTCACAGTGTGATTGAAAATAAGAGGAGTTGGGCAGAGAAATCACTCTTTCTATTCCACAATGTCTATAGGAGGACTCTGGGTGGCAACGTAAATAATGGGGAATAGTAGATTTGTCTTGAGCTTGTGTGTCCCTGTGCTTACTGAGCTGGAGGCTTCTTTACATGCTTGGAGGGTGTTGAAGGAGGTTGTGGGTGCTGATACACTTGAAGTTATTGTCAATATATTCTCATAAAATACAGTATCACTCAGCATTTTCATCCTCGCTTAATGACAGTGTCGTTAGCTTATTTATTTCTTGTTGTAATGTCTGTTTCATACAGAAGGAGAAACGGGTTTACTTTAAATGATAATCTTTGCTCCATCAAAGCACAGTGATTTACTTGGGCACATTTGCATCACACTATACTTAGAAGTTTTATCCTCTAGTTAAATGGGACTTTCAAACCTAACTTTGTTTTTTTAAATGATACGTTTGAATTTCCAATCATGCATTTTCTTCCCATGTACTCCCCAGATAAAGGAAAAGCATCTATTTTCACTATCTTAAAAAAGGCATTTTTCCTGGATAACAGCTGTAATCCCTGCATTCATGTACAGACACCAGCTTATTAGTTAAGCATCATATATTCCAGTGTAGGTGAGACTGAAGTAGGTGATACTGAGCTAAATTTACTTCTCCATGATAAACTCTTTCTTTGTAAAATTTCTGTAGAAGTCCAGGCCCAGAAAAATCTGGGGTTTTCAAGCAATTCTCATACCCCAAAATAAACAGTGATGTGTTCAGGTTTGGGAAGCCAGTTAAGTTGATCCAGACTTTTCATGGCTATTTTCTTAATCAAAGGCAAAAATATAGTCCCTTACTCTCACTTTTGTTTGCAAAATTCCCCTCCCTCAATGACCTGTGCTCTGCCCAGGAAGCTCTCTGTTCCTTAGAAAACAATCTAAATCAATTCCAGCCTTTGCCCCAACAGAAGCCTGTCCCTCTTCCTGAGGATACTAGGCTCCTTTCAGCTACTAATCATCCTAGACCCTATGTTTTCAGGCCAGCAGACTGAATTAATATTCACCTACCCCCAACCCAAGTGCATTTCTAGACTTTTACTTTTCCTCTCGTTCGAATCAAACAAAATATCAACAGCATAAACCATAAAACTCCTTTGGATTAAAACTATCTGTGTAGAGTCCTATCTGTCATCATTTCAAAAATTTAAAATATGCCCATGATTTAAAAAAATAATTGACTACTAAAAGTCTATAATGAAAGAAAACATACCCAATGCACCTCACAGTACCACTACCCAAAGACTAACTCATTTTAGCTTTTATTTCTGTTTGTTGTCCACCCTTTGACATATACATATACGTATACATATACATAAATGTACACATACACACACACACACACACACACACACACACACACACACATATATTTAGTGGTGTAAAATAAATAACCGAAAAACAATTGCTGAAATTTTTCTTAAGGCTCTAGGTTGGTTGGGGCGTCTGTGGACTGGACTTGACTCATCTTGCTGAGCTGACTCGTGTATGATGTCATCTTTTGGGTCAGCTTGGGACATGCTGGGCTAGTAGTCTCAGCAGGATGACTCAGCTACCCTTTACGGGTTTCTCCCATACAGGAGTCTCTCTTAGTCCTCCAGCAGACTAGCCTTTCTCTCTTGACATATTCTCATGGCCATTTATAGAAGCAAGAGGAAGGGAAAATGTGCAAGAACTCTTTCAAATCCCTGCTTGCATCAAATGGACTGTTATCTCACTGTTCAAAGCAAGTCACATGACCAAGTGCCGAGTCATCTTGAGAGGATAGTACCAAAGGGCATGGTTACAGGGGAGCCACTGATTAAGCCCATTGATGAAATCAGACTGGCTTCCTCTTTTAGAATGTGAGAAGCATATTCTCAATTATTCCTAATCAAAGAGATTAAATTTTCTTAGTCATCGCACATATGAAAAATCTATTCTATCCTCATATAGTTTAAAAATGTGGCTGGCTATATTATAGAATTCTTGGTTGGAAATCATATTTTAGTCACAAATGCTAAGGCATTCTTTCACAGTCCTTTAAAGTCCAATATTGTTATTGAGAAGTTCAGTGTCATTTTTTTCTTATCCTTTCCCTTGTGCCCTATTTTAATCTCTTTGGAAGATTTTAGAGTACTTATTTATTGCTTATCATTTTTTCCCCTTATCCTAGAAAAACTCGAATGCTGTTCCCCTCGTGTTGATAATTTCATGTTTTCCCGAAAATGGGCTCCCTTATTATGGAAACTCGTATTCTTCAATTGTGGGATATTTTCCTGTATTGTGTCTTTGATGATTTCCCTCCTGGTCTCCTTTTGGAAATCTCAATTACTCAGATGTTAGACTTCCTGAGTTAGTTATGTAAGACTGTTATCTAATTTTGAATACCTATAATTTCTCTGGCCATCCCCGCTAGCTTATACTGCATGAATGGCCTACCAATTAACCCTTTTGTTACTGGCCTGCTCCTCAGCATTACTCCCTCACAAATCTAGTGTTCCTAACTTCTATGCCTTTCTATTTTAGTAGTGTCAGAAATTAAATTTCAATGTTTTTGTCTCACACTAGCAATTTTGTGCCATGAATTCAGTGCATGGTTTCAGGAGAGAAATCTTGTCTTACTTATCCTAACTTCTAGACATTGTGCCGTCATGCCTTCGTTCATACTTTTGGTTGTAAAGCAGTCTTCCACCTGCCATGTATCTTTCAAAATATTGACTATATTGTCTTCTCCCCCAATATCATTGACCTTTATTGATTTAGACTTTAAAAAAATCCTTCACTATTTTTTCCATGGTGTTTAAGATGATAGTTAAATGAATATGGCAAGTTTAACATCTTTGACTGCAATGTAACCTGATGGTTTTTCTTATCTAAGTTGTCATTATCTCTTATTTAGATTATTCCAATAGTCTCTTAACTACATTCCTTTTCCACAGTGTCTCATTCAATCCACCTTTGTGCCCCAGAATGGTATTTTTGAAGCATAATTCTGGTAATTAACTTTCCTGTTTATGTATATTACGTATAAAAATTCATATATTGTTATTGTATATTACTCAACTTTTCCCTCGCAATCTGATCTGAAACTCCTCTCATTCACATACTGTTTTCTGAGGTGCTCATGATTTCTCATCATTCTTTTTTTAATTAAATTATTTTTTATTATGAAATACACATTTTTTTTGAATTAGTTTCAGCTGTACAACACAGTGCAATAGTTATACTTTTTACCCCTCGAGGTGACAACCCCCCTCCCCCAATCCGCGGCCCCATTTCCCCCCCAATATCATACATATCTATTACAATTCCCTTGACTCCATTCCCACACTATACTCTATGTCCCATGACTATAATATATATATATATATATATATATATATATATATATTCAATTATAGTTGACATACAATATTATACAACATCAGCTTCAGGTGTACAGTGCAGTGATCAAGCCTCTTCCCCATCCATTGATGCAAGACATGTGACCACCTGACACCTGTAAGTCAGAATAATCTTCTCATCATTCTTAAATGTACACTGTACATTGTCAGTTCTGTCCCTATGTGCACACCATTGTCTCTAAAAAGAATATTTCTTCCATCTCTGCTGGTGGGACTCTCATCCATGCACCCATCTCCAGCCTCTCCTGATTTTCTAAGTAATATTTGTTTCCTCTTCCCTGCTTTCATTGCACTTGTTTAGTTCCTCTACATTAGGCTGCATTGTGGTACATCATGCAGTTTGATGTATTGACGCACCTCTGTATCTCCCCATAAGTTTCTCAGGAACAGAGGCAGTATCTTGTCTGTCTCCTTACATGCACTTTATTTTCCTATTGAATGTTTTGTGCATAGTAGTTGCCTCTTAACTGTTAGTTAAGGCATAGAATTAACCCCTGGTCGTTCACAGAACATGAAAGCATTCACGAGATTCTACAAAGTGGGAGAGCAAGAAAGCTTTATTGAAATTCAGGCAGAGAGAGAGAGAGAGCTCTGTTTGGAACTAGCCAAAGCAGTTTTGCCAGGGCAGTCTGATAGGGAGAGCTGCAGAGACAGAGGAGTAAGAGAGATACTGGCAAAAAGAGTTTAGCCAGGGCAGAGTCCAATGGAGACAGCTGCACCTATGTGAAGGAGAGCTGGAGTTTTATATTTTTCTAAGCAGGATGTAGGTGCTTGTCAGTTCGCAGGGGGGCTGCCGTTACAATTGTCTTCTCCTGGGAACTGTCCTGTTCCCATCTGTGATGGACGTCAGCTTGCAGGGGGTTACTGTTGCGATTGGGAAATGTTCTGTTCCCACCTATGATGGGCGTTTGTTAGTTTGTAGGGGGTTGCTGTTGCGATTGGAAACTGTTCTGTTCTCACCTATGATGGATGTAAGGTGTTTGTCAGCCTGCAGGTACAGTGCTAGCTGGGGAGTCAGACCAAGCATTTAATGTTTAGCTCTTTCTTGCTAGCTCACAAACTTACTCCTGTTAACTCTTTACTTGTCTCATCATTAGTTAGAGTAATCCTGATGTTCTTCCTCTTCGTTGTACTTCCTACACTAGTGACTCATACTCTGTGTGCGATCTACCACCTTCCAGGGCTTTGATTTTGTGATTCTCACTCCCAGAAAGTTTGTGATGTCCAGTGTGTTCCTTTATAGTTATGTCTCACTAATACCCTAAAATTATACTCTGCTCACCTATATATTGATGGCGTGTCACAAATTTGAAAAATGAACTTGATTTAGACACACATATATTAACACTTAGATGGCATATGTGGCTGAAAAAATTATGTTAGCTTCATTCAGGGAGCTTATCTCAATGCTAAGTATAGTCAGATATGGGTCAGTGCTTTTGATAGCAAATATATAGCCCTCTTTTATGAAGACAATAAAAGCAAGTTAGACTAATTCATTTATGTTCCAAAGTCAGTTCAGTGTCAGTGTGCAGACATATTCTTACTGCCAAAGAATACGTTATGCGCAGAAACAGTCTTTGGACCCAGTATTTTTTAAATGCTCTATAACTGAGTGGTATGATAGTGTTATTAGATAATTTAATAAAGTCAATTATAGCCTTATAAACACAATATGTGAAACTGGAAAGTTCTCAAGGAAATAAGGTTGAGGAGGGTGACCTTTGATAGCATGGATAATAAGTTAAAATAATCAAATGAAACCAGTTGTTTTAGGAAGAAACAAACAAGATAAAGGCTAGGGCAGTTTATAGAAATAAGATTCTTGAAAAGAAAAAAGATATCCTGATTATGTTCTCAAAAGAAATCCATGTGACATACAAAATTTATAGAAACAAATAAACCTAAATGAGAAGAAACCCATCTTCCATGGGAAATCTAAAAAAAAAGATGAAATATTTATTTACAATACAGCTAAACATTCCATGGGATAGGGAATGGAGTGGAATTAACATGAGCAACATAGAAAAGAAAGTAGACCCTTAATTCACAGAAGTAATCTTTTGGTATTTTCAAACACTATTCTCAAACATTGGTACCAATTCAAGAGATGGGGAGAGAAAGAAGAGATTTATGTGCCTTTTATGGAGTCACTTATACTCCTGCTCAGCCTTGACATTATTCTTTTCTTTGAACTGCATGGATATATCTTAAGATGAATAAATAATTTGCAAATATATGAGTCAACAACGAAAGAAATGCAGAGTTGCAGACTGATAATGGGAATTGCAGGGGTTATAAAATATCATATACTGTGTTGCCATTAAGGCAAAAGGAATACGGGAAGTTATAAATAACACACATCATCTTTTAAGGACTGCTTTTTAAATATTCTTTGTGGAAGCATAACTGATAAAAGTCCATTCATTTTTCTTGTGAAATCATTCTTCTCTGAAGCAACTTGCTAAAGTGAAAAACCAGAACTAGACAACGGTGGCATTGTTTCAATTAAGTACTTCTGAATGAAATGGCATATCCTGCCTACCATCTCATCCATGAGTAAAATGCTGATTAGGTTTTAATATATAGGTGTCACACAACAAACCTGTAAAAGTCTGTAAAACTAATGTTTATATCACAAAATAAAAAGAAACTGCAAGGGTAGAAAACACTGATGGTATTGCCAACTTATTGTGATCTTTACAATTTATAAAGCATTTTCAAGTACATTATTCAATTTAATTGTTTTAAGAACTCTGTAATCTGGGCCGGCCGAGTGGCGCTATGGTTAAGAACTGGCTTGGGATGCCAGAGGGCCCCGGTTCAGATCCCACATATGAGGGCCAGTGACACTGCCCTCCACAGCTAAGATGCTGAACAACAGCTCAACCTGGAGCTGGGCTGCCGTGAGTTTCCGGCAAAGGCGTAGGCTGCAGCCCCTGTGGCAGTGGGTTGCCATGGGCTACCGTATGTAGCCAGCAGCCAGCGTGAGCGGCCAGCAGCAGCTGTGAGTGGCTGTCCAGAAGCTGGCGACTGAGGTGCCTCGCCTGGGAAGAGCGCAATGATGGTGCCAACTTGGGCCAGTGAAGCAACGTCCTCCACAACTAGACTGAAGATCAAAACGACAGCAACTTGTCTGTTCCCCTTTCCCCAATTCTCCAGCACTGTTCCCATCCCAATTCCCCAATAAAACCATGCTTAATTTTCTTTTACCGATATAGATACCTAACATCATTAAATGGCTTGCCTAAAGTCTCATAGATTGTTAGATCTTTTGACTTTTAAGTCAAGTGGTAGAAAAGTCATAAGTCTAGTAAATGCAAAAAAAAGATGTGGGAGAGAATAAGATCTGCTATTTGTAAGCATGGTTTAGGATTGACACTTAAGAAGTTACTTTACCTGCTATATTTACTATGAGATAGAAAGGAACAAAACGTCAGTGAACAAAAAAGAAATTTTCTGTTGAAAAAAAGAAAAACTCATACTGATCCTCAGGTTTACAAAAAGAATTTAATACGTATTATTCTTTTTTAGGGGCGGGGGGGGCAGACTCCTTTTCCCTCTTTTACCATCCTTCCTCCCCTTTACCCTCTGGTAACCACTAAACTGGTGTCTGTCTTTGAGTTTTTATTCCTTTGTTTGTCTTGTTCCTTTGTTAATATTATTCTTGATTATCAATTAGTTATATGACATTCTGCAAACTAAGGACCAGCTTACCTAAATTCTCCAGTGAGCCAGTAAGAAAGCTGGTGCCAATTAGGTCTTCTAATTTACACTGAACGCTGAAGGTGAGGGGGGAGTAAGGTTGAGAGTAGGATGAGTTTGCAGTAGATAAGGCATAGGTAAGAGTAGTTTATTTATTCAGCTCATACTTACTAAAACATCCAACACATACCTCATGGATGTCACCTTGATGAGAGACAATTTGTGAGAGTCACAGAGGATGTACCCAGCCTATTTTAATGACAAAGATATAATTCTGGTAGGATCTTAAAATATTAGATTCCAACATCAACATTAGTGTATCATTTGTATACTAATATATTTACAGTAGCTTTCAAAGAGGCTAAAAAGTAATCAAATTAATTTTAAAGTGGAATTGATGGCACATCAAAATACTCTTTGATCCACTAGTCACTCCATCTATTTTCTTATTTCAGGGAAATACTTGTCAAAACGTTTTCTCTGTGGATAAAGATGACTAATAATTGTATATTTTGTCAATGTGTAAATGAACTAAGCATCTCAAATAATTCATCTACTCTAGAAGCAACTTTCTTTATCCATTTTTCAAACTTAATTTTCTGCAGTTAACTGCTATTGGCAAGAATAGTTTAGCTCTGAAACTAAAATCCACTCAATCTAATACTTTTCTGAGCTTTTCATTAAAATGTTTTCAGTTATGTTAAGGCAGTTTTTTAAATAACATACCTGTGGTTTTGTTTCTTATTGTCTCTTCATGAGAAAAACTGATTATTGAAGTCTGTTTAAAAACTTAGCCTAGAAATATATATTTACCTAAGCAAATCTGCATGTGCGTGGAAAAGCAAGCATTTAAAGTTATTTCCATTTTCATTATCAACGTGTCTAAAAATATGAATTTTCAGAGTACCCATCATTGATTTTATTCTAAGCCATGCTAATGAACACATTGAAAAACTTCAGAAGCATGTATTTTTTGCGACAAGATAATCCTATATTACAAAAACATTTTAACAGCACAAAAACTCATTTTTCCTTAAAATCCTTGAGCAAAAAGACATTCCAAGAAGAAGGACCATTTCATACTGTGGTTCAAAGGATCACTGCCTCATAGATGAAACCCAGTGACACTATTCTGCTACTTTTCAGCTGCCATATTGAGATTCTTTGGAGCAGAGCTGCTAAGTTTCAATCTAGAATATTATTTTAGCTAGGATGCTGTTGACAATATTTTTTTAGTCTTATTTAAAGGAAATGTTTTATTTTCAACTAAATATAAATTCCCACTAAAAGTATTGAAAACTAAAAAAAGCATAATGAAGAAAACATAAATCATGTATGTCACATCAGTCTCATGTTAGTGTCCATTAATCTGCTTTTTCTGTCACTTTTTCTTTTTCTTGTTCTTTTTTCCTCTTTCTTTTCTATACCTTTATCTTATTTCTCTCTTTCTATGTGTTTTAAAAATAAATGGAATACTACACAGTTTTGTAACCTGCCTTGTAAATCCAATACTAAATCATTGATTTCTTTCTATGCCCTTAAATACAGATTTACATCATTATTTTAGAGGGTAATAGACATTTCTTTACATGATTTTTTTCAATATATTTAATCAATCCTATCCTAAAGTATTCTTATTTTCTTTCCAATTTTTTTCAAGCTGAAAACATAGTAAAGAACATTGGAAAGCTGGTGACTTTCTAACTGTAAATTTTAACAGTAGAATACCTGGTAAAATGATATGCACATTTTGGGGTTTAATTCATTTAACATATTAATATTTAGATTTCTACCAACAAGCTATGAAATCACCTTATATCCTCCTTTTTATTGGTTCTTAGTCTTAAAATTCCACTATTTATAATTTTTAATAATTCTATTTTTTAGTGATTTTTAATGTTTACCTTTGGTTCATAATAAAGTTGAAAATATTTTCATATTTTTTGCCCATTTGTATTGCAGATTTTATGAAGTATCTGTTCATCTCTTGAACTTATTTGTAAATGACTTATCATGGAATTTATATACTAAGGATGTTTAAACTTCTCTGTCTTATTTATAGCAAATTCTCTTTTCCAGTGTTTCACTTGTTTTTCAATCTTGGTTATGGTATTGTAACCATTCACATTTAGTTCTATGTGTTCAAATCCATTTTCCTTTTCATATTTTCTGCTATGTGTATACCTTTGGAAATGCATTCAATACAATCTAATAGATGGTTCTCTTCGTTACTTGGAAGCTAGTGGGCAATGACTGAGGAAACATCAGGAAAATCAAGTGCTGACAGCTGCTCCACTAATTTGACTATCCCCAGAGTGTTACCCAGCCTGAAAATATTTTTATTGATGGGGCCCAAGTAAATAATCTACTTTCTTTCACTCCATTAACACATGAATTTCCCACAACACCCCCGTGATATTATCATTCCTATCTTACATGCAGGGAACATAGGATGCCAGAAGTGAAGACCTTTTACAGAGCTTGCATAGTAGAAATTGGCAGAGCTGAGCTTTGAACCCAATCTGTCTTATTTCAGAGTTCTCATTCTTAACCCCTTCACTATTACTCCTTCTTGAGTGGGTCTTGGCACTCCCTTTAATGAGCTTCCCAGTAGGTCCCCTGTGTGACTGTGTGGCCAAGATGCATCCTCTTTGGAGGCTCAAACTGTTTATTTTAAGCTTCACTTACATGAACCTCATTTATGACCTTTTCCTGCAGAGAATGATTGCGTTTTAACACTACACTAATTTCCAGGTTTCTAGCTGCTGTTATAGAATCACTTTAAGCTTTTAATCTGTCCTTGGACCACTGGGAATTGCCAAAAGGAAATTTTCTTTGAACTCCCTGGTGTGGATACTATAAATGCTGGCTTTAAATAGAATGACGCTCTTTGATAAATTCAAATTATTTATATACAAATATAGCTTTCCCCCTAAACTTTAACTTTATTGTACTTTGTTATGCCTTACAATGAAATCTGGTTAATTAAAGAATAATTGTGAGCAAACTTTGGGTATACTTACTATTACTTTGCATCTGCTTCTTTCAGATATGGCATTTTCATGGTATATATAAAACTATTATGTTGCCAGTTGTATAACAGTATAGAGCATACAATCATGTATAGTACATAATACTCAATAATGATAATAAACAACTGTATCACTGGTTTATGTATTTACTATACTACACTTTTTTATAAGTCTTTTCATTACTCTCCCTACTTAATAAAAAAAGTTTTCTGTAAAACTATGCAGTGTTATGCCAGCAGCAAACTCATATATCTCGTGTTTACATATATGTCTGTTGATCACATAATTTTCTCTAGTAGTTGACTTCATCTCATGTTGTTTAGTATAATAAAATGCTGTACAGGCGTGTAGCCTAAGAGCAATAGACTAGACCATATGGCCTGGGTGTGTAGTAGGCTGTCCCATCTAGGTTTGTATAAGTGTACTCCATGATGTTCATACAACGACAGAATCACTTAATGATGCATCTCTCAGAATCCATCCCCGTCAAGTGGTGTGTGACTGTGTTACTGTTGTTATTATAATTCTATATATCTGTTTTGGGGGTTGGTTATTAAATAAAGATAGAGTCAGTCTCTAATGAGCAAATATTTGTTATTATACAGCAAACCATTCTAAAATGTTTTTGTATTGCAACTTCTTATTAAAATTAGGTAAGTTAGGGCCGGCCGAGTGGCTCAGTTGGTTAAGAGCTCGCTCAAGAGTTTGAGCTCTGAGCAACAGCGGTTCGAGACCAGCCCGAGCTGAGCAGCCGCTGAGCTGCCAACAGGTAGCAGGATGGCTCAGCTAAAAAAAAATAATAATAATAAAAATAAAATAAAATTAGGTAAGTTAAAAGTGTGTGTGTGTGTGTGTTTTATATGTGTCAATGAAATTAGGTTTAAGTTGTGATTTATGTGTGTGTTAAATAATTTGTCTGTTTCTTCCTTGTATTATGTTTTTAATGGATTTCATTAGTTTGGGAAGAAATAATATATTCTGAGTGAATTCAATGATTTGGAACTAATATTTATTTATAGAAATCATTGTGTTTCATAAAAAAATGTTTCTAAAAGTGATTGCAAATGACTCTCAGAGACAGAAAGATTTGTCTATTTAATATTAGGAAGCATTTGCCATGTTTTACCCTGAATACAACACCTGGGGAATATTATCTGAGGGTGGCTTTGGTTTTGGTGCTTTTTAAGACTGCCTTTAATTGCTTTTGCATCAAACTGTATTCATGAATGTGCATTCATCAAAGAATGAAGAGCAATGTGACATTTTCAAGTTGTACTAAGTCAACTAGCATCCGTTGCCATAGTATTCAGAATTGAGGAAAAGGCAGAAGCGTTTTTCATTATGTGTTGAAAGATGTCAGCAGGATTAAAGTGTCAGAGCAAAAAGAAAAAGAAAAAAAAATATGAAGAGAAAATAAATTACTTTGCAAATGGTTATTAATGAATATAAAAAAACAAACATAACAGCCAACATTTTTTGGAAAGAGACAAGATGTGAAAAATATGTATTTAAGGGAGGGATGACTTTATTACTTTTAAAAAGCATGCAAAATATCTGAACCTGATCCTTCCTATGTAAAAAGAAGCGTAATCTCTATACAGCTAATGTTTCTTAATTTGGGAAGACTCTCTCCTCTATTAGGGAGTGGATCAAGCTGGTTTTCTGCCTTAGATGGAAAAAAGATGTCTGAGAATAATTTTGTGCCCTTAAAATATCCTTTGAGTGAAATTAATAGTCAAGCATGTAACTTGATAATAAGGTCTAAAACTCTGGAAATATGTGTAACATTTAAAAATAATGATCCATTATTTAAATATGGTGGCTTTATAACCTGATCTCATAATTACTTGATTTCTCAGTGTCTATGAATTTTGATAATGATACAAATTCTTGGTATAAATGAGCCACACATCTGGTGTCATTATTCCAATCTCTCCCTCTCCCAAGATCATGATTTCTGAAGTTCCCTTCTCTGATCTCTACTTGCTAATCTGAAGTCTCTTGTTTTCTCATAAACTGAATCTTGTCCTCAGTCTATCAGACGTGACCTTGTTTCAGGCTTCTGCTTGACTCCAGAATCTCCTTGGTCTTGAGTTTCTGTCATAACCACCACTTAATCCCTCACCCTGCTTCCTAATCTCTGATCACTGCTGGAGAAAGCTAACAAACAGAGGTTGAATGGATACATTATCCAAGATACCAAATCCCATGTAGGTCTGCATTACTGCTAAATCAACTGGAATTTCCCAATTTCAATATTTTCCCATTCAGCAATTATATGCCTCCTTAACTTTCGCCTAAACTTCCATAAACCTTCTGAAATTATTCTATCTTCCTACTTTGTGTTTACAACCAATGTTGAATAAAATGGTGTTCCTCAACTTCCCTGTTTCATCTAAAAATGTATTTTGGTTGTAACTCACTTTTTTTCATTTTTCCATCTCTCCGAATGAGCACCCACACCCTCCACCCAGGCTCTTAATCTCATCTTCTTTCTATGCCAAACTGGAACTAGGAATCATGACACATTAAATACGACCCTGGTCTAGTTGTAATAATGCAAGTCTAAGGAAAATCCTCCATAGATTACAGGTATAGAAAACCCATTCAACATTTTTCTAAGATTTTCTTTAAGATATCTCAGCCATTTTAAATCATCCCTTTAATATTACGGTTCTGATTGGAACCAGAGATCAATGGCTACCCAAAGCCAATCAAAACAATAGCTCATATGAATTGTTCACACCCTTTTACTGAAATAATACATCAGAACATTAGAATATTGTTCACCAAAAAAAAGCCCTCATGATAGAAATATACCATAAAACCTTGGATTGCAAGTAACTTGGTTTGTGAGTGTTCCACAAGATGAGCAAACATTTCTAATACACTTTAACGTGGTAAATGAGCGATGTCTTGCAATACGAGTAGTTTGTTTCTGGAATGAATTATGTACTATATTTTCTTTTTAAAATTAGAAAAAATGAAATTGAGAAAGGGATTTCCCTAGACCACGTAGGGGAAAGTGTGCCCCCAAATAGATTAAAATAAACTTTCATCTTGTAATTTAGTGTTAATCTCTGTGAAACTTATTGTCTAAAATAAAATTTTACAAATGCAGCAAATATGGTTACAGAATGATGACACAGCCAAGTCTTTACTTGCCATGTCAATGTTAAGGCAAGAGGACTTTTGAGAGGAAAATGGCAGACTCAGATGAAATGATGACTCACAAGGCAGAAATGCAAGAAATGGATGCCTAGTAACTATTGCCAAACTGCCCGAGGCACTTCCCCATCTGCATGTGTAACATGCATTCAGCTATTGTAAAGTTTCTCTTAACAGTCTTGGGAAGCTCTATGACAGTAACAAGGAAGATTGATAGCAGATTCCATGCCTCTTTGTTAATCACATTAAGAACGCTGCTTTGTACTCTGTCGTGTTGAGTCTGGAAATATATGTGCCCACCACGCCATATTGAAAACTTTCACCCTATTTCCCATCTGCTGCCAGTAAATGATCAGCTTAAATGCAAAAAATGGGTAATCGGGGTGTGAAACTCAAAGATTTGTGTAGCACACCATTTTTTTAGCCTTCTTCTAACCACCTTTTGGAAGATGAAAGAACCTAACACATCCCACATTTTGAAATGTTTCTTTAGGGGATCTGAATCATATTTTATGTAACTTGAATTATGTGATAATGACAAGCATGTCTCCAAACATTAGAATTGGTCATTTTAAACATCGATTTGGCATTGAGACCATTATTTGTTTTCATCATAGAATTTATGATGAAACTCAGTTCTAGAATCTGGAGTTTATAAAAACATGTTTCCTTCCATTTAGCTGGAGGAGTTTCTCATACTGGTGAATCAGATTCCAACCCCTACAACTGGGTAAATTAAAAGCCCTTAAGAGTTACAGCAAAATACATTCATCAGTTGGTAGATAAAATGTATTTCTTCAGTTACTTTGTGAATATCTGCAGGTTATAAAGAGGAAGGTGCATTTACACAATTAACCATTTATTTTCTCTTTGTGTTGCATTTACGGATTAATTTCTAAATATTCTAATCAGTTTTTCTCAGAAGTTAAGGGAAACACTGAACTTATTTTCCTGGATAAACAAACTATTTGGATGATAGTTTTTTTTTTCAATGCTTTTGGACATAATAAATAATAATAAAATAATTCTATAACAAAGATACAATTAGTCAAGCCAATAAGTTGTTTATCAGAAATATTTCACAAAGACTAGACCTGCGTTTACATTGAAGGCAAAATTATTCAGTTCTATGGGACACTTGTGATTTCCTCCCATCGTGGAATGACACATCGGAACTGGTAGACAGTAGCATAGTTGTCCAATGCAAGGGGTCACTAGGCAAAGTGGTTCAAATCCTGGCTGCACTACTTTTCAGCTGCGTGATCTTGGGCAAGTTTCTTCATCTATTAAATAATGCTAACAGCTATGCCTGGCTGTGAGGACTGTTGTTAATTAGAACATTAAATGCACAAACCAGAAAGACTCTATTACTGTCCATAGACAATCCTATTGTTTAAAATTTTATGATTAAAACTGTACAACCCGCTAGATGAGTCATCATTGAGCCCTAAGCATACAAACTGTGAAGAATGAGGCAATGTCCATGGAAGAGATCCACCGCTCTGGAGACGCACCATCTAAGTGAAGAGCCTTTGTGAAGGAGACTCAAACCCATTCTCATCTTAATGGCTGCCAATGTCTCATTGGGTACATTACTGGTGAGCATTTTTCCAGAGACGTCTGACTTTCTCAGTGGCAACTGTGTACAACGTGGCTTCATTCTGCTCTTAACAGGGACGTGTGAACTCAGGAAACGTAACCCGATTTAAACAGGGATAGAAGGAAAACACCAATTTTATAGGTAACAGAGTATTTTAGATAAGATACTTCACTCTTTCTTCTTTTAGAATAGATAACGAAGAGTGAAGACTATTATTATCTAACGATTTAGAAACCCGGTCTGTCATATCACCAATAAGATATTTCCAAATAGCTGCCTGAGCGTTAATAAAATTTAAGTACAGCCTTCAAAGAGGCAGCAATTGCTAATCATTTCTTTGATGTAGAATCTCAACTTTTATACCTATAAATAATCCTCCTTTCTATTATGGTTTTTTAGTACATTGCCCTCTTAATGATTATTTTCATACTTAAGCAGGAATGCTATATTCTCTCAATTTAGAAACACTTTTTGTAGGTACATTGAACTACATGCTCATTTCCATTTTAAGCTTCACCTCATAAATTAGATCAGAAGAAATAACGAGGGTAGATTTAGGGTGCTTAGCGTGCTTATAGTATTTTTTGTTTATTTGCTTGTTTGGGCTTATTTTTAGGTTTTTAAAATAACATTTATTTTTTTAAAAGTTCACATGTGCATGTAATACGAAACTGAAACACACAAGAAGCAAAGAACAGAGTCATCCATAATCACAAGCAGTTTATAATTTGACATATCCCTCTAGGTCCCCTGTGTGTATCTACACAACTAAGCTTCCATTTTCATGTAATTAAGATTGTGCAGTTATTTATCAAGTTTTTTCACACATCATGAATATTTACCATTTCAAAATCCCAAAGCTGTATGAGTATTTTGATAACCAAGAATACATTACACCAACTCAATCTGGAACAAAAAATGCAATCCTGTCTTTCTTGGTGACAAAAATTTCATGAAGGACAAAAATAGCAACAGGCCTCTATGATAAAGATACTGTCACAGTTACAATTAAAATACTGCATTCCCTAATAGTATTGTTTAGGAACAGGAAACTTAAATCAGTTTGTGCCATGCATGGGAGAAGGCAGAGGCTGGAGACAAGAATAAATGTTGGGATTTTATTGAAATGTCTAGATAAAATGAGTTAAGAGATATCCAGTAACGTATTATCCTGAGACCTGAGACTCTCTTACAACAAAAGATAATCTGAACAAAATGAGAGAGAGACAGAGAGAGAGAGAGAGAGAGAGAGAGAGAGAGAGAGGGAGAGAGCTGTCGGATGGAGGAGGGAAGAAAAGGGAGGGAAGGAGATACGAAAGGAGGGGAGAGGAGAAGAGATGGGAGGGGAGGAGAGGGGAGAGGAGCAGGAGGAAGAGGAAGAGGAAGAGGAAAATAAAATTTGTAAGTTCTAAGGAAAGAAAAATTCCCAGATGCCAGAAAGAAGAAACTACTAAACAAGTGATAAAACCCATAGCAGCCCAAGGATTATCTGGCCTGATAAGAACTTCCATTATAAGAGCTACAGGCTTTAGGTCCAAAGCAGCAGAGGCATGGACCTGGAACTGAGAGCCATACAAAAAGCCAATACACTGAAATGAATGTAGTCTCCTTAAACAAAGGAAAAGAAAAAAATACCACCAACCAGGTTGTTTCTACTTATGGCTCCATGTAGAAAAAATTCTCCTGTAAAAAATGAAAACCAAAGCTTTCCATAGGAATAGGTCTAAAATTACAGTACTGCAAGATGTCAAAATTCAAACTCAAGTAATAACCATAAAACGCTGTCTTGGAGAGGTCATCCTGAGCAACTTAGTAGGAAAAAACAAAACAAAAACATGCCAAGTGTCTCTATAAGGACACTTCAACCGTCCAGAACAATGGTGGTTGCCAGGAGAAATGGAGAAATCCTTTGAAATGATATCTTTGTAAAAAATTTTTAACCACAGAAGAAGTAAGATACCATGAAGTGGATTCAACAGAGAGAGTATCAAGGCTAAGTCTACAAGAATTTGAACTAATTGAACAATATAAAAGATACTTTTATAATTTACGGTTATAATTGTTAAGGTGCTACAAAAAGGATTTTAAACCATAATGCAAAATGCTTTCAATGAAAAAGAGGCAGATTGGAAAAAGAAAAAAGGACCAAATAAATCTTTTAGAAGTGACAATGTACAAAGATGAGAAGTACGCACCCTTTACACAGGCCAAACGACTGATTAGAAACACAGGTAAACACCATTGATGAACTTGAATAGAGATCTGAGGAAACTGTCCAAAACCTGCAAAAGGAGTTAAAGAGATGAGAAATATGAAACAAAAGTTAAGAAATACAGGGTGTAAAATGAAAGGCCAATGTATTGCTAATAGGAGTTTGAGAACGAAC
Organism: Hipposideros armiger; assembly: GCF_001890085.2. Classification (NCBI taxonomy): domain Eukaryota; kingdom Metazoa; phylum Chordata; class Mammalia; order Chiroptera; family Hipposideridae; genus Hipposideros; species Hipposideros armiger. The sequence continues at coordinate 243,295 of NW_017732123.1, read as the reverse complement.
AATAGAGAATAAAGACACAGCAATACTTGGCAAGGTAATACAGTAATACCTTGGTATGCAAGCACAATTCGTTCTGGAAACAAACTACTCATATTGCAAGACCCTGCTCATTTACTACGTTAAAATATATTAGAAATGTTTGCTCATCTTGAGGAATACTCGCAAGCCACGTTACTCACAATTTCAAGGTTTAACTGTAGTTAAAATTTTTCCAGAAATAGTAAAACACATAAATATATAAATCACAAAATTATAGCATGTTATAAGAAGAGTAACAAAATCTAAATCTTTAAATATATAAATGCAAGATAAATTAAAATAAATCTTTGTATATAACACATCTGTACATATATGAGTATGTATGGGGTGCCAAACAAATGTGTACACATTGGCAACCTCTGTGTGTGTGTGTGTGTGTGTGTGCGTGTGTGTCTTCTTCATGGCATCAGGGTAAACAATGGTTTTAACACATGACAAAAAACAAAAAGCATAATATCATTATGATCATATTACTATTATTGTACTATAGTATGACCATGTTAATACTAAAACTTCACTGTGACAAATGACAGTAAAAACAGAATAAGACCATAGGCTGAGATAACGTATTATAACACAAATATATTTTTAAAAGTTATATTTCAACATGAAAGAGCCAGCAATCTAATAGAAATAGTTTTAAAGGATATGATCAGGCACAGAAGATAAAAATATGCATGGAGGCCGGCCGAGTGGCTCAGTTGGTTAAGAGCTCGCTCAAGATTTTGAGCTCTGAGCAACAGGGGTTCGAGTTCCGGCCTGAGCTGAGCAGCCGCTGAGCTGCCAACAGGTGGCAGGATGGCTCAGCTAAAAAAAAAAAATATGCTTGGTAGATCATCATATCAAAAGATTCTTAAAGATGGCAAGCATTTGTGAAATCTCCTATGTTACATTCTGTAATTACTTTTTTTTTTTAAATTGGGGAATTGGGGGGATGGGAACAGTGCTGGGGAGTTGGGGGAAGGGGAACAGACAAGTTGCTGTCCTTTTGTTCTTCA
>NW_017732123.1:236594-242115 GCF_001890085.2 Hipposideros armiger | reverse complement strand
AGCCCATGGCAACCCACTGCCACATGGGCTGCAGCCTAGGCCATCCCGGTGACTCACGGCAGCCCAGCTCCAGGTTGAGCTGTTGTTCAGCATCTTAGCTGTAGAGGGCAGTGTCACTGGCCCTCCTATGTGGGATCCAAACCAGGGCCCTCTGGCGTCCCAAGCCAGTGCTTAACCATCGCGCCACTCGGCCGGCCCTGCAATTACTTTTTAAAGGAAGTACATAATATGTATTATAACTAAAACATATACACCTTATGATACAGGGCATATTGCCAAATTTTTGCATTAGTTACATCATAAGATAGATAAGTGATACTATATATATTATTACAAATGGATTACTATATAGCATTAAAATATACAATGTATAAAACCTTATCAATCTGAAGGGATAAAGTTTAATGGAAAGAAAAGATTATTAAAATTCAAAAGTTTTTGTATAATTTCCTGGAAGTAAATTTTCAGATAATTTTAGCATAAGCTATTTAAGCAAGATTCTTTTAAAACCTTGCTTAAGTTCTTATCCTGTAGTATGATATATATAAGGTTATGGAGTCTGATTAATTCTAGACATTAATTTAAAAGAATAAAGTTATTAAATTTGGGAATGACTGACCACCTGTGGAAGAGAAATAAATGTAGTGTCAAATACAGCAAAACAAAACAAAATAAAATGAAACAAAAACATTGATCTAGATCAAACAGAATAGGTTAAGGAAGGAAACTATCTTTTAAAAAAGAAAATAAGAGTGAATTAAAATGCAAGAATAAGGACATTTATTATATGACAATCATTTTAAATATCTTGAACTGCTTACTGAAAAAAGAAACAAGGACGCTAGAAATTTCTACTAAATGAAGTATAGAAAAGAACTATCGCCCTAGGGCACCTTACATTGGCGACACTGCAGAAATTATGCAGAACTGACAGAAAGACCCGCGGGCCCTTTGTCCTGGCTGTGACACTTACTTACACAATGCATGCCATTCAAGGAATATGTTTAACCTACAGAAACCTGTGTTTAAAACACAAATGTGGGGTAATAAGAGCAAGCTGCGAGAGAGTTTAGGATGAATTTCAGATTTGTGCATCATGACAAATGAGGCCTTTATGGCTTTTCATGGGGCTCCTGCATCGTCTCTCCTTTCTTCAAGGCATGTGAATTTCAACACTCACTATGTCCTCCCAACTTCCTTATGGGAAACTACACAGCTGGGAACATCTGCTGAAGAAGAAGAACCTAGGGCATCCTTTGAAAACAGTGCCACTGAGTTTTCCAGAGAGAGGTACACAGGTCAGCAAATCTGCTCCTGTCTTAAACAGGAAGTTATGCCTAAGAGGGAAAATGGCAACATGCTGAGTTATTCATTTATTCTTTATCTGGAATTTGAATGAAAAAATGTTAAAATAGGCACACATGGCGGGCGTAGCAGAAATAGGAACAAGAAAATAGATAAGAAACAGATCAAGGGAAGAGGCTGATCATATTAACAAAACTAGACCGAGGAAAGAGTTCATTTCCTCTCACTTAATTAAAAGAAAAAAAATAGAGTTAATAGTATTCTCTTGCACCCAATTGGAAACAGATGTTTTAGATCTCTCATTTGGAAAAAAAAAAAGAGTTTGTATAGATAATATAAAAATATAATGAATACAGTTGCAAGGCTAAATTGTTGCTCTTTTCCTTTTGAATTAATTATTTTTAAGGAGAAGGTATGCAATTTTATGTTTAATTAGAAATTTTCTCAAGCCAAAGATATTACTTAGAAATTCTATTTACCTAAAAATAAAATAACTGAAAATCTTTTCCAGATTCACCAGTATGATTCTCTTGTGTGTTGTTCCTAGGGTTTCGAGGATATATTGATTTTATAAACTGAGGTTTTCCTGCACTAACTTAATTTTTTTCCCTCAATTTTTGCCTGAAACTTGATTCTCCCATTTCCTGATAGAATAATGGAATTGTGGTTCTTCATAAGTATGACTTCTAAGTGAGAATTGGGGGGTGGGGGTGGAGGGGATTATGAAAATAATGGAGTACCAGAAATACAAACTGGTATTAAAAGTAATAAGATAACATTATTCCTTAATGAAGGGTAGGACCGTATTTTTTGTGCCCCAAGAGAAAATTTGACTTTAACATAAATCAAGTTTTTCTTTGGAATTAAGAGCTTAAAAAAACAAAGGAACACTCGAAAGACACAATACAGGGGTTAACTCAGCTTCAGGTGTATCGTGTGTTTTTACTTTTGAATTAGTTCATTATGCTAGCACTTCTCTAATTCAATAGTGGCTGGAGAAGCAGTAACAGGGCTGGTGGGTGGGGACATCGGTCTGATAGAGCAGATACCATTCCCATGGATATGAAAATAGAAAGCAAAAGAGGCAGGAAGCAGCAGTGCCTGCAACAGTTAAAATGCAGCTTGTCATGAAGAGAAGAGGGGGAGGGTGGCGGGAAAGAAAAAAAGCGAGGGAACGCAGGTCATGTAAACCATGAGCCAGGAAGTGAATTCTTTAAAATGATACTTTCCAGAAGTGAAATTCTTGTAAATGTGGGTCTTTTATTCCCCATCTATGCTATTTCTCTTGGAATGAGGAATACTTGGGGAACCGGATGAGAAAAGGTCAGAAGTCACCAAATTGTAGTTTTATGAAGAATATAATTGCTCTGGTTCAGTTTTAACATTAAAAAAACTGTAAGCCCATGAAAGACAATTCTCCTCATAAACCACCATTTCCCACATTTCTAGAAGATTTATATTGTATGAGAAATGAATCTCATTCTAAAGCATTGGCTTATATTTTTAAAATCTGCTTTTAGTTTAGAGTGGCTGGGAGGACGTGGGAGAGAGGAAGTCGTTAGGAATGGCCTTGCTGCTTGGATCTAGGTTGAAGGAATCAAAGTGACTTAATTTCAATTATCTGAAGAAGTTGGTCTGTTTCTTATCTCAGTGACTAAGAGAAAAATAATTTCGGTCAGTAGGCCTAAAAATCTTTCAGTTATTAAGACCTAAACATATGCTAATCTGGAGTTCCGGTTAGCTTCAATGCGAAATTGAAAAGTACATGTTTATACCACGGTACATATGCTCGAACATAACATTGAATTCTTTTCAGTAATGAAAATCATGTGTCAGGCATATAGCTACATCAGGTAGACTTTAGTGTTAGAATCAATGAATGAAATAGACTTTTTATTTCTTGCAGCATTTTTTGCAATTGCCATAAGCGAACAAATCACCATAATGCAAGCCTAGGCATGTTACCACCATTACCAGAGCAGCTTGAGTTAGAATAATATTAGCAATATTTAAAACTGTGAAATCTTTTAGAAAAAAAGCGGGGGAGGGAAGGAAAAATCTCCCTTTTATATTCTCCTCAATTATGTCTCCTGGTATGAACTTTGGTTAAGAATGAAAATGTATGCTTGCCCAAGTTGCAGAAACTCTTAATGTGACTTTTATTACACCAAAGTACCTTCACTTTTAAATTTTTTTGGTGTGACTGCTTTTACCCATTAGATAAAATATGACTAAATTTCAGGGACTTGACATACAACTACGTCAAATGTGTAGTATATAAACGTCTGTGTGTTCAAGAGGAAAAATACCTGCTCAAGTGATTATTAATATTATTTTAAGAGAAAATGTTAGCTCATTTTTTTTTGGATGTAAGTTGTTTTAATAAAAGTTTTCTGTAGAGATATATAGTCAAAGGGAGTAAATGCTAGATAAATAAAATTTTTCAAATACCCAGAGGACATTTTCCTCTTTGAATGGTGAGTGATAGATTCTATAGTTTCATATTCAGTGGTAATACCTTTAAAGCAATGGTCTCTTTCCCACACAGTAAAGTGCTCAAGAATTTTAGGCGCCATTTTCAGTAACCCAAGGCTCAAAGAGCTATTGTGGTTAATGGTTGGCACGCAACCTGGGCTTCAGTTCAGACTCACCGGAGAGATTCTAGCAATGAAACAATCCAAATAAAAGTAAGATACAGTAAGAGTATATTTTTCAAAACATAACTTTACTCAGTCTCTGAAATATTGACCATTACTTTATAATTTCAAAATAAATTTTATTAAAAAGACAACATATGATCTTTAATTTCTTCAACTATAGAGTTACACAGAAACAATTTTTACTCTCCATTTACTAACAGCACTTTCTTTCAATAAGACATTGTATGGGAGGAAAAATGTTTTTTTTTCCTTCTACCCTTCTAGGTTCCTGGCTGGGCTATTATAACAAAAGATAGAGTAACAAGAGAAAAGCACATTTTTAATATGTTATATATGACACAGGAGCCTTCATAAGGGAATGAAGACCTGAAGACATGGTTAAACCTGAACATTTTTATGCCAGGTGTGTTGACGAATGGAAAGTTGGGGGAAACTGTGATGGGATTAAAGGTTGGAGCTAAGTGTAGTAAACTCGGAACCATTTTGCAAGGCCTGCTGGTCCAGTTTCCTCCCAGGATCCCTCCATCTTTGGAGATATGTTTCTTTCTTCTGGAAGAAATAAATAAATTGTATAAAGACATTGCCTTCTTCTCTCACCTAAGGGTCTTATGACCTCTTTAGGGGAGAGGTCAGATAGTCCTTCCACTGTCTCAATTTCCTTCAGTTTAAAATATTTAATATGCCAAGGTGCCATATTTTGGGGTAGTATGTGCTGAACCCGATCAATGTCCAGTGGAAACTCCTAGTGTGTAGCTTCCAGAAAATGAAAGTTAATTAGACAACTAGTGACCTTGACCTTATTAAGATATCTGGGTTTTTGTCTGAGAAAGTGATTCCTTGGTGAGTTCATCAGAACACAAAACAGAAATAGCATTACCTTAATGGGATCCAAGTAACCGTGAAGAACAAATTTCGGTGGGTGTCCTTTTTGAGAAACCTGGATGGTGAAAGAAGGATTGGACTATTTGGGCACCATACCAACGAGCCTAAAAGTTGTGTAAATTTGCAACAGAAATTATGTTATTAGGATATGTTAGCAGGCATAACGTAATACCCACACGAACATAAATGTTTCCCCAGTTTTCTCTGGGGTGTCTGCCTCACCTGAATATCTCTCGAGTTGGTATAAAAATAGCCTGTCAATGGTTAAAGCAGACTGAGAAATAGCAGTCTGACTCCTCTGGCTCATTTTCCAAATTACCTTGGTGCACCAGGGAGCAACGCTTGCTTTTAACTCAGTGGCTATACAACAAACATATTCCTCATGGAAAACACGTGTAGGAGGTCATATTTCCTCATCCCAGCATGTGTCAGTCCTCTTGGAAAAACAGAAGAAAATGAAAGCAATTATTTCACCTCAGTTAATTTGTGAGTTTCCCCAGTAAGGCTTGAATTTCAAATTACGTTTTTGTGAAGAATAAATTTACCAACATGTTAAAAGTTTGAGCTCAGAGGAAGGGAGGGAGGGAAGGAGAGAGAGAGGAGGGAGAGAGGGAGGAAGGGAGGGAGATTGAGAGAGAGAGAGAGAGGGAGAGAGAGAGAGGAGAGAGAGAGAG
>NW_017732123.1:218382-236584 GCF_001890085.2 Hipposideros armiger | reverse complement strand
GAGAGAGAGAGAGAGAGAGGGAGAGAGAGAGAGGGAGGAGAGAGACTGACAATGCAATATGGGATCCTTGTCTCTCAATTAATACCACAAACGGTCCTATTTTGGGTTTTAGATAAATTTAAGAATATGTACAGTTTAGGGAAAAAAGATGCTGTTTGGACCTGGACCCATTATTGGGCAGGTCAATTAAAAAAAAAACTTACTGATTGAAAAGTTTACACTTAAAGTATTCTGTACCTGAACTAAGTAAGGAAACGGCTGCTCAGAAGGTGAGAAATTTCAGTTATCTGCTGAAGATATCCTAACACATCGACTTTCATTTCCTTTCTAACCATCTGGTCTTCTATTTTTCTTTCTATGTTGTTCCACTTACTGAGTAACTATTACATGACAAACACCATGCTAAGCCTTGTTTGATGAAGAATGCTGAAATGGAGACCCTGATCTAAAGGCATTTAAGCTCTAATTGGGAAAATAAACAAACACACATGAAGAACAGAAACTAATATTATGGAGCCCCTGTTACATTTCGGTCACATTCACATAAACTGTGTAACTTGGGCATTGTAAAAATCCTTTGAGGTAAATGCTAATAAGACACATATTTTGAACATAAGGACAATAAAGTTCAAAGAGGCCCAAAGTCCTATTCCTAATGAGTGCCAGACCTCGGACTGGAACCAGAGGCTTCTCTCTCCAAGCCATGGTGCTTTGTTTGTACGCAGCGCCTGACTCTTGCTACCCTTTTCACCACCTAACTTTTTTTTCCTACATTTCTACTCTTCCTCCCTTAGTGAGGGATGGACTCAAAATGGCAGAAGAGCTGGTTGTGATGTCTCCAGTAAGAAGAGAGGAATAACAGAGGCAGCTTTTCACACCAGCCCCAAATGGACAGAGACACAGTCCCTGTGGGTCAAGATGAAGTTGAGAGGGCACCTCCCTCAAATAAATTGTATAAAGACATGGCCTCCAAATTTCACTTTTAGACTTAGCTCAAGTGGCCTTTCTCTGGATTACAATTAACGAGAGTCAGGTTAAATTATAGTCAAAGGCTCAAACTCTTACTGTTTTATGTCAGTTTGTTGCATTGTTATTTAGACAACATATTACGTAAGAATGTACTGACTGAAATGAATATTCTGTCAGCCAAGAAGACCAGGGTGTTTTGTAAGAGGACAGTACACAAGAAGAAAACAAGAGCTCCAAGTTTAAGTTCTGCAATGTGCTTGTAGCATCACACCTTCAAAATGATGGAGGGGTCTGATTTTGTCAATAGAAAAGAAGATTTGTGTCATCTATTGGCCCTATTTAATATTGGGTTTATTGCAGTGGAATTGTTTGGACTTGAAGTCATAAGATATATGTTCAGTTCTGGCTCTCTTTTTATGTTAGGTGTGTGGTTGGGGACAAGATACTTTCACCACTGTAGATCTTAGTTTTGGTGGCTTAAAAATGGGGATGGCAATATAAATCTAACAAGCTAACACAAATATTAAATGAGGGAAGGTCAATAAAAAATGCCAGCCTAATACCTTGTGTTTAGAGTTTAGTAGATGTCACATGACACTAGGAGTTGTTTGCCCAATCAGAAGACCTCGGGACCTAGTCCATCTGCCATCTTTGACATATATTACTGCTCATTTGTCCAGGTTACATGATGACTACTTAGACAATTTATGTAGAGTGAGGTAAATGAAATCCACTACAAGAAGGGGGAGGGCATGTACTGCTTCAGACAATGTGGTGAGTGCTAAAAATCAGCAGTAGCATGTAGAGTAATTCCACAGCAGGTGAAAAGAGTGGATAGGTAAGGCTAAGTCTAGATGATAACTATAAGCATAAAGAGCAGACATGCAAAGGAAGAAACCATCTAAGGGTCTGGAGTCTGTAAGCTGAAATCGGCGTCACCATTCTTTTCAGTAATAATTCCCATCTGTTTACAAATTCATTTCAGGTCCTCTGCTGCTTGGCAGTGTGCTGTGAACTGCATGTTTGTGTCCTCCCAAATTCACACGTTGAATATCTAACCCACAATATGATGGTATTTGGAGATGGAGCTTTGAGAGGTAATTATGTTGACATGAAGTCATGAGGATGGGGCCCAGCCCAGATGATGGGTTTAGTATCTCTATAAGAAGAGATGAGAGCTCTCTCTGCCATGTCACTATACAGCAAAAAGGTGTGGAAGCCAGGAAGGACCCTAACCAAGAACTGAATCTGCAGACACCTTAAACTTGGGACTCCCTAGCCTCCAGAACTGTGAGAAAAAAGGAATCTGTTGTTTAAGCCTTCCAGGTTATGGTACCTTGTTGTAGCAGCTGGAGCTGACAAAGAGACAACATCAGTACTCATTTACAACCATACCTTTCCTCAACATCTCATGGACTGAAGCTCCCCAAGGTTTCTGAGTTTAGCAACAAGTTTGTGCTGATTTCCTTGAAATAGGTTATCATCAATTTTGAAAAATTAAAGCCAAGTTGTGGCTATCAAACAAGGCTTAGGTTGAGATCAGGTAATTCTGTCTTTGTAAGTGATCAAGTAGAGATTCTATATATTTTGAGATTCATTTGAGAAGAAACATATTGTAAGGATGATCAAGGTGGTAGGTGCCCCTATTACTAATCAAGGTTTTTCTCTTACTGCTGTAGTTCAACCCAGAAAGAGCAAGTTATATAAAAGTTAAATTGAAATATTTATTAGCTTCTACATTTTAAATGTTGAAATGAAGTGTGACTAAAAATGATTTCCATACCCTACCTTTTATATATCATTCAATATTTGATTAGATTAACACTGATAATAAGTATACTTTTTGTATATGTGCCAGAACATGTCTTAGAGGCATTACTCACCACCATCACCACGGCGGTTTAAAGTAAATAGTATTCTCATAAAACAGATGAGGAAGCAGAGGCTCACAGTAATTAAATATCTTGACTAAGCTATTGAGGCCAATAAACATTTGAGCTGGGATATTAACTGATGTTGCTACTTTAGGACCCAGGCCTTTCCATGTAAAAGTAACTGCGGATGATTCTTCTCAGTTATGTTGATTTCAAATGGTTTTCTTTCCGTGCTTTGAGTACCTTGTCACTAGAGAACTTATGCTCAGCAAATTCTTGCAATGCATGGTGGCAGTGACAGAAAAAAAGTGAGGACAAGAAATAGGCTAGTTCCAAACAGAGGAATGCTATCTTCTGACCATTTCCTAATGTATACAACGTACTAACCATTTTCATTAGAATAATGATGCATGTGTTTTCTTTCTAAGTTTGTCATTTAATTTATCTGTTTTGAGGGGTAATATTTAGGCCAATTTAGGCTGTGACTTTCATTTTTCTAAATATCAGTCACTCTCCTCTCTATAGAATATTGATTTGAACTCCTCTTTTATTGGTAGTTTTCGTTTTATCTTAAAGTCAGTTCACTTTGGGGGACACTGTATAGGAGCAGGTCCTGGCACCTCACATAATCAATTCTTCATTTTTTTGGGAGATAGATCAGAAAAAAAGAAGAGTAGCAAGTATAAAATATACTTTGGCAAATTGTATGCATTTAGGCAGAAAAACATGAAACCATTATTTCTGTCCAGATCTATTTCTGATAGTAACTAGACATGGTAACTATCATCTAGACTTCAAAGAAGACATATCGTATGTATTTGCAATGACTCCAGTGCTTCATGCTGCTACTCTCTCAGGAAGGAAATTCTTTTGGAAGTTAGAAAGTGGAAAGTGCTATGGAAAATAAAAAATAACCAGAACGGGGGATTATATGGGCTGAGAGGAGGGTTGAATTTTTAACTGGAGAGTCAGGGGAGATGACTGAGAAGATGACATTTTAAGCAACACCCTGAAGAAAGAGAGGAAATCTGGGGAAAGAACATTCTAGACAGACAGAACAGCTGGTACAAGGGCAGGAGTGTGGTTAGTGCATTTGCAGAATAGAAAGGAAGCCAGTATGGCTGAGACAAAGTTAAGGGGGTTATGGGTGGCCAGGTTGTTTACAGGTTTTTATACATAGAAGGATAAGCTATAACATAAAAAGCATTACAAGGATTACCCTAGCTGCTCTTGGAGAATACAGTATAAAGGCGAGAATGGAGCCAGAAGGACAAAATAAGGAAGTTATTGCAATAATTCAATAGAGAAACACTGGTGGCTTTGACCAAATGGTAGCAGTGGCATCCAGGAGAGGTGGTTGGAGTCTGGATCTATTTTGAAGGTACTATCAACAAGGACTGCTGTAGCCCTGGATGTGCAGTGTGAGAGAGAGAATGATTTCATATTTTGGCCTGAGGGGCTGCAAGAGAGAGTTGTCATTAACTGAGATTGGAAAGCCCATGAGAGAAGCAGGGTTAGTGGGTGTAGAGCAGGAATTTAGTTTTGGACACAGTAAGTTTGAGATGCCTGTCTGACAAACACAAGAATATGCTGAGATGGCAGCTGGAAATACGCACATGGGTGTAGGAGATGCGAATGTGGGTGGATGTGGATGGTATTTAAATCCCTGAGATCTAGATCAGAGCCCCAAGGGAGCAAGTGTAGGTACAGATGAAAAGAAATCCAAAGATAGGGACTCTGGTGCACTTCAACTTTTAAGAGACAGCGAGAGATTAGAAAAAATCAGCCATATACACTGGAAAGTAACCGCCGATGTGCAGGAGTAAAAGTAGTAGGACGCGGTGCACTGGACTTCCTTGAAAAATAGAATTTCTAGCAGACTGTATTCTTTATAATAAGTTAAGTAGTTACATCTGAAATAAATACTTGATAACTTATATCACCCTGTAATTAGTGGGTATCTAAATAGGCCTTATGTTCTGTGAAGTAGTATTTTCACTTATTGTTATCATCAAACGTTATCAGGTGAATATGAAACACTCTGCAGTTGTGTTATTTGCTGAACAACTTATTGAAGAAATGAACAAAATTATCAAGCTGTTCGTGTGGCAGAAGTGCAGTACTTCTGCCTCTTTTGACTCGTAAAATGTGATAAAGATGGCAGTACCTTGTATTACAGGAAATACATGGAGGGAAAATCAAATGTTTCACCATGATCAGCAGAGACTTTTTTGAAAGTGCCAAAATATATATATTAGCATTATATATCCAGGCTCCTTTGACTTTAAAAATCTAAAAATCTTTCTATACAAATCTATAAATCAGGAGCACTCACATGCTTTAATAAAAACGCATGTATTTTGTCATGACAGGATTGGCCATAGACTCTTAAAAAAGGAGCCTCCTCAAATGTCCTCAAAACAGAAAGCAGTGTGCGGAGAACTATTTGGGAGCACATCTCCTGAGGGAGGGAGAACACACATAGGAGACAATTTTCTTATGAGGAGAGTAACCCTACAAAACACTAAAACTTATCACAGTGCAGGTATGTGAGAATATGTACAGAAACACAGTATATTTGATTTTGTTCACTATATCATTATGACAAACTTAAATGACATAAGCCCTGACCCTTAGGAATAATAGCAATAATTTTAAGACTGATAACAAACAACTGGAGTGGACGTTTTTTTTCCACTTGAAACACCATATTTGGAGAATTAAGCAGAGGCTGCCTCTCACAGGAAGCAGCCTGGTTGCTTATCTGGGAGAAGTTTCATATTCCAAGAATGCCCGCGCCCCACACTCCCCCCGGGTTCCCCCTCTGCCCTCTCACTTCTGAGTCCCACCTCGCCTCCTTGCCCCTTTAACACCGGACATAAATCAGTTTCATCTGCCATCTCTTGACTTTCTTTCTTCCCTTCCTCTTTGAGTGTTTCACTCTCCCTGCCTGGCTTTGTAAGCGGGTCTTCACCGCACCATATGGCAGCTGAGAGAAGGAAGAGCGATGATCTGGCTCGGAACAAAAGGGGCTGTGGTTTCAAAGTGGCTCATGAATGCATGAGACCCAGGCCCATGGAGCAGGGCCTCCAGCCGGCAGCGAGGACCGAAGGGAAGGCTGACATGCTGACTCTGTACAGACCGAGAAGAGGGGAGCTCCCCACCTCAGATTTAGACTCCGTCTCTCACTCTCCTTTCCCTCCTCTCCTTCCCTCCACTTTTTTCTTTCCTTTTTCCTTTTCCCTTTTCTTTGCTCTTCTTTTTCTTCCAGTTCTGTGCCCCAATCATATTAACTGACTAATGACAAAGTCAGAGTGTATGGCAGAAGAAGAAACTAAAGCAAGCTATCTTATTTACATACCTCTGAATATCTCTAAAGGGCATACAAAGAATTGCACAAGTGTTTAAACATGTCAGGGGAAAACAGATACATCTCAGGCTAACCACGTCGTTTGTTTTTTTTCCCTTCCTCCCTAAAGAATAATTTTACACACTTACCTAAGTTGGGCAGTTTATGAAAGAAAAATATCTGCATAAGGTTAAGAGGATACAGGCATTAATGAGAGAATGCTCTCTGGTTATAACAGGTTAATGACAGTTTCTGAGATTACGCCTTTTATTACATATTATTATTTATTATAGCAAAGGGGCACCTTCTCAGAGTTTTCCTTCTGCCCCATCTCTTGCTCTTCTTAAAGTTTCACCCCTTTCCTTTGCCTGGATATGCATGATTTGTTTCAGTGGAGAGTTTCTGCAAAGCAGACACAACATTTTTATTTGTGAAGTTAAAACCGTGCTGGAAGAATCATAAATTCCAGTTGTAAATCCACCAGCTTTCGGGAGACTCATTCATTCTGTTCCATATGAAATAAAAATCTACTACAGGGGAAGAGTTGAATATGACCATATACATTTATGAAGGAACATTTTATGCTTTATTGCTGCAGGCGACTACTGTCCTCAGAGGCTGGTGTTGATTTTATTTGACTCAAAATAAGAGTATAATAAAAGGTAGAACAGCCATTCCCTCCCACTTCTCGCAACCACTGCCCACCTACTCACCACCAACGAGGCATCCTGGGTCTCAAAATGCCAGGCCCCTGGGGTTATTTAAAGGAACCTGGGCAGGCGTCCACATTCTGGCATCTGACCTTTTACAAGGAGGCAACAATAATAATTCCTCAAGAAATAAATCAGTGGACATGTGTAGAGTACTTAACAATGCCCCGAACTTTTCTATCAAAATCTTTAAGAATAGAATGACGATCACATAGCTCATTTCAACACACTGTTTACATTCATAACAGGGCTCCTTTTCAGAAATATTTTTACTATGAACATACCTTCCCTCTTTCTTTCAGCAGTAATGTCATTTAACGTCTGTCACTAAGAAAAGCAACTTTTAAAAATTCATATAGAGTTGTTTTTCTTTGTACAAGGCAGTCTGAGACTGATGGTTCCAAATCTGTCAGTCGATGAAAAAGCAAAAGGACATTGGCTTTTCAGTTATGTTCTTCATAAATTCTCTTTCAAAATCCCCGTAAATGTTTGGTCTTACACACAACAGTCATTAAAATAAACATTCATTAAAATAAACAGAGCCGAGGGTGCCTGTGTTTAGCAAAGATCAGGTTCTGTGTGTTTCTGCAGGCAGTAAGAGGTACATCATCTGCCAGGAAGATTTGTATAGAGAGGACCCTCTGTGGTACAAACAGAAAGCAAGCAACAAAGCATCTATTCAACCTTTTCTATTCACTGCACCCACATCTGTTTACATGGCCTCTGATCGCTCCTGAAAGGTTTTGTCCTCCCACCTCCATTTCATTTTACACAGCTCTGAGCGGCTGGTGGCTTGGAAGATTTTTTTTTTCTTTCTTAAGAGCTAGGGTTCAGATCTGTTTTGTGAAACAGAAATCTGAAAAACAGGCTTACAGAGACCAGTTGGTCCCTTTTCTAGTCTACCAAGCTGGAGTTCTAATGAGGGATAACTATAAACTCCAACTTTCTCATTAATTTTTAAAGTAAATCTAGCACACAAGATACGTTTCTGTAGGAGGCTTGGAGACTGTATTATTTCCCCAGTTCTGCTCATTACTAAATGTCAGTTTGCCTTCTTTTGTTTGACACAAAAATTGTATTTTTTCTTAAAAAAATATACTGTTCTGAGAGTGAAATTGTAAGATATGAACATACTATCTAGAAATAAACTATTACAGAAATTTCGCCATATGAATATTTTATAATAACAGATAATATTTCACAAAGTGCTTTTACATCTATTAGCTCATCAGATCTTTTTTTTTTTTTAAAGAAAGGTAGGGCAGATATTATCACCACTGTTTTACCAAAAAAAGCCTGAAGCTCACAAAATAGCATAGAATTCCACCTAAAACATACACTCTGGAACTCTATTGACATAAAAGCCAAATCGCCTTCTATTCCACTATATAATAATACCTTTGTTGTAAAGCTGAGTCAGGCAGGCAACATACCAACTGGGTTCGAATTAGGAGTCTTTATTTGTAAAGTCAGCAACTAGAGTCCTGCCTCCAAAACCTCGAAGCCCTAAAGGGAAGTTGGGTGGGGTTTATAAAGGCAAAAACCGCAGGGGTACATTGAGGCAGAGTAATTCCAAAGAGTTATGCAGAAACTGATAATAAGTCCAAACAAGGAAGTCCCAGGCAGGGGCGGTAGAAAGTCCCTTAGACTCCAGCCCCCTATACTCTTGGGTGGGGGGTCCCCGTTGGGATAAGTATTTAGTCCTAGCGAAGCAATATTACAGAGGCTAAAATAGCAGGGTTATGTTAATGTCTAACTATAATTAATTGGTAATTTGTAAGTATATAATGATTAAAAATTATTTAAGCTATTATTAAGTATATTCTGCTGCCATTTTGTTGCTGTTGCTGGGCAGGTTAGTTAATAAGGGGAAGGGAGAATATTGGGTTTTTTTCAGGGGAAGTTGGGGCTTTTGCTGGCTTCTGGTAGTATAGGGTAGACTGAGGCTGGTTATAATGACAAATTCTCATATCCTATTATTTGTGAGCGTATGATTCCTGAGAACAGCTACCGATTTTAGGTATCCGAAAGCTAGGAGAGGGTGGGAGCCATTTTGTAATGCCTGGCTTGAGTTTAGCAATAAGAAAATGGAGGACCTTATTTCACCTTATGCACAACTTTATTTTAAGAATCAGTTATGGTCATCGTAACCTCTAATCTTATATTTCTAAAATTCTATGGTTTATAATCTGATCCTTGATGAATGAGGTATGAAAGAGGAATATTCAAAACAATTATGCTCATATAAATGTAAAAATGGAAGACTAAAGGATTTACATTTTAAACATACTTATAAAGGTAGATCACGATTTTAGTTTTCCCCTGCTTTTCTAAATTTTATTACATTGTCTCAATATAGTGTGTAACTGCAGAAACAGAGGAGACGCTCATGAGAAGACACTTAATAATATATCAAAAAATCAGAGGCACTGGGCTCAACCCTGATTCTACCACTTTTCAGCTGGGCGACCTTGCCTATGTGTATTAATGTGTCTGCATGTATTAGCTCAGCTTTGACAAGGAGAAAGAGTAATAAACCAATGGTGCACAATTTTAGTGAGAATTAAATTAACAACTTACTATCTGTGACGAGCAAATGGTAAACTGCACAGCACCAAAGCAATATTAGTGACTGCCATTAGCTTTGGTTGTTTCTGAATTGTTAAACAATTGATTTCAAAGGTACAAACAAAACTTTGAAATGTTTGAAAACTAAATACTGAAATCAATAGTAGCAACAGAAGAGTAGCTTGCAGAAGAAATTCTAATAGTATATACCCCTTGTTACTTCTTGGTTTATGTGAAAGAAAGAGAGTGAATGAGAAGGAAAAAAAAAAAGCCCTTTATTGTCCAATAACATTCATGCACAGGATAGTGACTGTATAGAGATGCTATACCGCCCTATTTCTCATCCTATATTTTAGTCAATAAGTATTTTCTGAATGAATAGCATGGCCTAGAAAAATTTAAAAAAGAAATAGAAAAGGTTAAAGTAGGTCAGTCCTGAGTAAGTTTAGAAATATTGGCCACCAAATTTTCTGAGGAAAGAGGATTTTAAAGCTATCTCCCAAAGAGGAGAGTAATATGATATATTTCTTTAAAC
This sequence comes from Hipposideros armiger, assembly GCF_001890085.2. NCBI lineage: Eukaryota > Metazoa > Chordata > Mammalia > Chiroptera > Hipposideridae > Hipposideros > Hipposideros armiger. The sequence goes on along the minus strand of NW_017732123.1, from coordinate 226,579 downwards.
CAAATTATTTTATTATATTTATTAGAACTGCCATGTAAATAACTTATGGTGCATTAATATTCAAGAAACGGTACATTCTACTAAAAAAAAAAACTTGTAAAATTAAAAATGATGATCAGTCCTCAGCAGCCATAAAACTCAGTTTTAACAGAGAACATTAGATATTTCTAATCCTGCTTGGAGTCAGCTTGATTATGTGAGGAAAGATACAAAAATAAAGTCAACTCAAGTCACATTTTTTTTTATTCAGAAAAAAAACCTCTCTGAGGAAACATCAAACAACATAAAAAAAGGATAAAAGGCAGAAAAAGAAGTGACATTGATGGGGAATTGCATATAGTTGCCAAACTGGAATTCAAAACCATGTCTAAATTTTTAGGAGTTAAAATAAAAAAACAACAACAAAGATAATTGGTATTTCCTGAACTTAAGGACTTGCCTCAGCAGGACACATGGTTTCATTTTGGGGTCCCTCCTTTCTTAGGAAAATGTTACTATTTCTGTAGGCATCTTCATTTAAGGGAATGGGAAAAATAAAGAATTAAACCAGAGTTAGTTCAGCTGATTCTGATTTTATCTTATCTTTTGTATTTTACATTTTTGCCCTAAAAACAATAGGTTCTTTGAATAAAAAGCTCTACGAAGTAGGGGAAAGAAATGAAACATTTAGAAATCTTATTGTCTAATATTCATCTCAAAATAGTATGTGTTTAAAAATTATAAGTGCTCTTTGCTCTATTTCATTGCTGCTAAGAAGTTTTATTCACTTCCAATTTTACAAGTTTTACATGGGCAAGAATGTGCTATTGCCTGAATATCAATTTACCACCAGTTATTTACATGGCATTTCTAATAAGTAATAAAACTAATTGCCAAGAAGTTATGGCATCATATAATTAAGTCAGTGTTTGTTCTGTGATGCATCCTGACAACTAAACAAAGCAAGACTTCAAAATTTATGAAGGGAAGTGATGTTTTGAGGAGTAGTATTTTAGTTCTTTTTTTATTAAAAAGTCTACCACCAATCATATACATATATATATATATATATATATATATATATATATATATATATTAATCTACAACTATCTCATCTCATTTCTTAAACACCTACATCACAAGGCATTATGCTAGACTGAATATTTGGTAATGTACATGGCATCATATATTTCTTCTACAATGGTCCATTTTGTGTGATAGCTATTTAAATACACTTTAACAATTCCTCAACCATTATATTCAATGCTAAGTAATGGAAGTACATACAACAGGAAATTGTTAACGATGCTCTCAGTACACATAGCTTCAAAGGGTTAAACTGTAGTTAAAAAGCAGATCAGCAGAGTTGTTTGGATCCCATTCAAAACAGATTTCCCAAGAGTAATATACTATATTGCTTTCTTTTTACCACTATATGTAATATATATTATAATATACCTATATATAATATAGATATTTATGTATAATATCTATGTTGACCCAGAAACTACCAGGCCAATGCCTGTTTTAATTTAAATAAATCGACCCAGCGTCAAGTGGACACCCTGCACTCCCCCGCCTGTGTTAATAGGAACTATATTGTCCAAAATAACAAACTCAGCTATCACATACCTTGGGATTAACACAGTGAAAAATGTAGGAGGTTGCTAAGCCTTCCTCTCCCAAAGATATTCTAGTTCTAAACTTGTTTCAGTTGGACCTTGAAGGAAAACGATACTTTTCCATTAGTACAATGATTGTCTCATTATAGAAAAGTACAGAAACAGTAGTGAAAGAGAAAATGTTAATGAAATATACTCCAAGATGAGAATGACAAAGAGAGGGAATGACGAAATTCTTTATAGTGGTTCCCGTCACCCCCCAGATTCTCTCTTTTCCTAAGACTCAGTAAAGAAGGTCAAATTCATTGAATAGACTGTTTGTTCCAATGAGGCCACACAGGAACAAACTATCTTGAGGAGTAACTGGGATAAAGCTGTTTAGTTCAAATTGTCTCTTAAAATACATGTTTATCTCCCATTGAATAAAATTGATTTTAAACCTTTCTCTGTATTGAGGAGGAAAGACCAACCTCTACCCATGTATTTATAGTGGATTACATTCTGGGACAGACTTGACGAGATGAACTATGGGCTTCCACCAGTGAAAGGAAGCTGCTCATCTAATATCTTCTAATGCAATAACAAGAAAGCGTTTTCCCCAAAAAAGGACAGATTTTGCATATTCATGAGTAGTTTTGTTTTAATTTTTTGATAAAATTTTCAGAAAAAAACCCAACTCTTGTCTATTGCTAATGCAGTAAGTTATTCTTATTTTCTACTTGTAAATTACTTAGTAGTCATCTAGTACAAGTAGCAAATGACAAAACATGGAACCCTTCCTATGACAATAATGATCTCCAGCTGACTTATAAACACATTGTGCTAATGTACCTTTTCTTTTGTGGCTCTATCTCATAAAGACATCTTTAATTGGGCACAACTGGTCTCCTATTAAAAAGCTCATGTCTTGTGCCAGTGCGGTTGTGAGTCTGCTCTACACAAACCGCATTTGCTGTGGCTCCATGGATTTCTATTTACCTTTGCAGCATTTGTTCCTTTGATCCTGAGATCCTCAGAAAAAGAAAGGAATGTTCTGAAATCCTGTGGTGGAATGACATTTGCTTTTTTAGGCTGGCAGCCATGACTAAATCCAGGTTTGTTTCCTCTGGGCTTTCTTACTAATTAGCTTGCCTTTGTCTGATTTCTTCTCTACATATGGCACTCACTAATCTTTGAAAACTGAAACACACACATACAAATAGTTGTGACTGCAACATGCACTGTGCCTATCAAGCTTATGGAAGTTTAAAAAAAATAACAGTTATTTCGATGAACCCTAAACCATTTATAAATAGTCACCATCTCCTAAGTTATACAGTATAAAAAATGGGTTTAGAATGATAAATCAACCAGGCCCCTTAAACTGCTGCAAGGGATGGACCTGCAGATAAAAAGAAAAGGAGCCATTTCAAGGAAAGGGGAATGAGGGGGTATGTGGATTTCACAGAAGGCAGCTTTGCCCTGGAAACAAAGGGACACACCAAGAGCGCAAGGGGAAAAGATGACCTGCTATCACTGGTAGAAACATCAATTTGATCAAATTGATAGATACATGATTAGAACACTACTATCTTAATAATCATCACTTTTCCTGTGAACCCCTACTTGAACTCCCATGAAAGCTTGATACGTCTTCCTTCCCCCTCCTATAGAATGCTATAGTCTGATATAAATCTCTGTTGTGACACCATATTGTTTTGTTGTTTTGACTGTTGGTTTTATTTTTCATCTCGTCCAGGAGACTAACATAAACCCTGAGGCACAGTAGGTCCTCTAAAATATTTCTTAAAGTAGAAAAATCAAGTTCATCTGTATTGTTTGCTATAGTACGCCTACCTGTATGTGAGTTTTTCCATATTTATATACCTTCTCTTATAGAAGATTCATTGGAGAATAAAAATTTAAGTCCAGTTATGATAAAAATATATGTGAAAAACCATAGACTGGGAGAAAATATTTGCAAAACACACACCTGATCGAGGACTATTATCCAAACTATACAAAGTATTATTAAAGCTCAACAATAAGAAAACAAACAACCCAACTTAAGAATGAGGCAAACACTTTCACAGACAACTCACCACAGAAGGCTTTATTAGGTGAAACGATTTCAGGTACTTAATGTGACCTACACCATCTTACAAGCAAGTTGACCTCCAGTTCACCCTGGGAGGGATGGGCCCATATCAACTGAAGGGAATCTCCTTGCATAGATAAGTGGGTTTATTAAGTTGTTTACTACTTTGGATTAAACATCTCCTAAAAAGTACCTGCCACGTGGCTACAAGTCACCTGTGTTAACATGGGCTACTTGGCTGTATATAAGAAGCCCCAGCTTTTTTGGGGTATGTAGGGCTTCCCTTTTGCTGCTACCTGAAATGCTGCCTCTGTCCGTAAGTTCCCCTACCAAGCTCCTGAGGTAATTCTGGAGTTCTCAGCCTCTTTCTTCTGTCTCTGGGGCCCATCCTACTTTGGAGGTCAATTCTAGTATACCCTGGGGAATTTTCCCAACAGATAGACAGATGGTGATCAGCATATTCTACACCAAAAGATATCCTACACCATACGTTATCAGGGAAATACAAATTAAAACAATTTTGGCTATTGGAATGGCCAAAATCTGGGAACAGTGACAATACCAAATGCTAGCAAGGATGTGGAGCAACAGGAACTGTCATACATTGCTGGTAGGAATCTATAAATTTTAATCAACATTAAAAAGAAATGAGCTATCAAGTCATAAAAAGTCATGCAAGCACCTTAAGTGCCTATTACTAAGTGACCAAAGCCAATCTGAAAAGGCTGTAGTATGTTTTAATTGGTGACGTTCTGAAAAAGGCGAAACTGTGGAGAAGGTAAAAAGATCAGTGATTGCCAGGGGTGGGGCAGGGGAAGGGAGGAACAGGTGGAGCACAGAGGATTTTTAAGGCAGGGAAAATATTCTGTTTGATACAATAGTGATGGATACAAGTCATTATACAAGTGCCCAAGCCCAGAGAATATACAACAAGAGTGAACAGTAATGTAAAGGGTGGACTTTGGGTGTGTGATGTGTCAATGCAGATACACAAATTATAACAGAAGTATCACTCTGGTGGGGACTATTGATAACGGGGAGGCTATGCATGGGCGGGGCAGGGGCTATATGGGAAATCTCTGGAATTTCCTCTCAATTTTGATTTGAACCTAAAATTGCTCAAAAATCAAAGTCTTAACAAGCAATAAATTAAAAAGTCAATTATTTGTACAAATAATTGAGAGAAAAAAGGAGAAGTAAAGGACTAAGGCTAGATTCTCAGTGTGCTGCCCTTAAGGCAGAGCAATAGGATACTATGAACTGTGAAAACACCAAGAAGCTTAGTGTTTGGGCCTCATGAAAAATAAGGTTAGAATTTTATAACAGGAACTAAGAGATTGGGAGGTAGTGTTGCCCAAAGTCTTTGAATGGATTCCTGATGGTTCACAGTTGGGAGAGCTTAATGAATAGAGACCAAGGAGATGAGATTTAACTGAGCTATCTGTACAACTAAATGTCCTTGACACACGAATGGGACTGGGGACCTGATGTGTTTTGCTACCACATCACTAAACGGACTAGTATACGAGGTCAGACAATTAAGTTTGCGAACTTGTTGCAATGATGTTATTAACCTTTTTTTTTTTATATGGATTATGAATTTGTACCAACTGGTCAAACAGTTAACCAAGTTTACTATTTGGAAGTGCTGAAAAGGCTGTGTGAAAAAGTTAGATGGCCTGAACTTTTCACCAACAATTCGTGGCTCTTGCATCACGACAATGCACCAGCTCACACGGCACTGTCTATGAGGGAGTTTTTAGCCAGTAAATATATAACTGTGTTGGAACACCCTCCCTACTCACCTGATCTGGCTCCCAGTGACTTCTTTCTTTACCCAAAGATAAAGAAAATAGTGAAAGGAAGACATCTTGATGACATTCAGGACATCAAGGGTAATACGATGAAAGCTCTGATGGCCATTCCAGAAAAAGAGTTCCAAAATTGCTTTGAAAGGTGGACTAGGCACTGGCATTGGTGCATAGCTTACCAAGAAGGGTACTTCGAAGGTAACGGTAATGTATTCAGCAATGAGCTATGTAGCACTTTTTCTAGGATGAGTTCGCATAATTGTCAGACCTCGTATTTAGACTTCTGCTACTCAGTATGGCTTTCAGGTTAATGGGATTGATAAATTTTATTCAACAGCATAATTGAGAACAATTCATATGTGTACAGCCAATAAGAATTTTTATGGCTTTTTTCTAAAACAAAAGTATGAGCTAAATGGCAAGTAATTACAGGTCTACAAATAAGGAAAAATATATGTGCGCTGTAGTTGAACTGACATGGTGGTTTTGATAATTGGTTATGTAGGTGCACAATGGGAATTTTGGCTTGGCACATGCTCGTGAAACAACAAAGCTTCCTTTTATATTATGTTCTTGCAGTCATGAGAGTCGATGTCGCTGCCCTGAGATGAACTGAGGAGCAGGGTACAAACGTTTTGAAGAAAACTTCGTAAACTAACTGAGTTTGTATCTTGATCTGCAGCATTTGTCTTTCAAGTGCCAAACTCAATACTAATATGTTCCATATGAAGTAAATATGGAAAATTGTTTGTAAAACACAGATGTATTCAGAGAAAATTTAGGTCATTCTAGGATCTTTGGCCTGTCATTTTGGCTCCTTGCCCTGCTGTTTTTCAAAGGCTGCAGGTCCAGGGAAAGCATTCCTCAGCCTATGAGCCCTTTATTTCTTTAGCCAGCATTAGAAGTCAAGATAAGGAAATGTACTTTTATTAGATTTGCTCGAAAGTTTTTATTTAGAACTCATAAGCTCTCTCATTTAGAATATATGCCACTTAACTCTCAATTTGCCAGGAAAAGTAGCTACAGCTATTTACTGTCTGGGTCTAATGAACACTTTTTATTTAATTTTTAAAATATTTAGTCATTTCTCAAGTAATCTGTAGAATTTTTAAATTAAAATTTAACTTAATTTTTATTAAAAATGTAATCATTATGTAGTCATAGTAAACTATCAAGTATTAACAGTACTATCAATACACTATTGTGACTATCAAGTCAATTTTGGCATGAAACATCATAAACTATAAAGTAATATAGTCATATACCCTTTAAGCAAAATGGGATGGTCTAGGTTTTTGTCTGGTATTTCATTGTTATCAAACAGTTTAATTCTTTAGCTATAAAAACATACTTAAAATTCACATCTTTAAGGAAGAATAATTTCATTGTGCATTAGATTGATTTAGGTTTTTTGGTTTGTTTCGTTTTCCAGATTGCATGTTCCAAAAAAGAACATGAGATTTATGCTTTGAGGAAATACACGTTTCATTGGCTGGTAAGTAGCAATGTGCCCTTTCGAATGATGCGGTCATGCCATCTGGAGAGTAATTTTGTCCTCGGTCAGAGGACTGATGAGGGTAGTCTGTACCCAGGTCCCAGAGAGAATGGTGTTTGGGAAAGGAGTATTGTACAAAAAGGAATGCAATATCCCCAGTGCATATGAAAAGAGAACATTAGTTCCTTAATGATTGCTTTGTTCCTTTTCGATGTTCAACAATAAGAACTAGAAAGAGGAAGAGAAAGAGAAAGAAGAGAACAGGAAGAGGAGAAAAGGGAGGGAGAGGAAGAAGAGAAGTAGGAAAAAGAAAATGGAGAAGGAAAATGGAAGAGGAAGAGAAGAAGGAAAGAGAAGGGAAGAGAGGGAGGAAGGAAATCAGAAATCTCTAAAATATTTAGAACAAGTTTGGAGAACTTCAAAGAGAAAATATAGATGTCATTTTGCACTGTCAGTCACATATGCAAACTGCCATGGTTGCCAGCACCTTGTAGAACTTGTAGAGGGATAAAGCCAATGGTAGGACTGTGTATTTGGGTTCAGTTCACATAATCTATTCATCTTGAACAGCAGGGGCTAAATTTTCTAAATAGGTCACTAGGGATCCCCACAAATCCCATTAGCCGGTAATAGGATTTGTGTGCATAAATTCTCTTGCCCTGAAAATTTAGATTTTGTTGTTTAATTTTCCATATGACCTGCATACCCATTAGTGTAATTAGAAGGAGCTTCTCTGGGAAATTTCACATAGTTGGGGTCTCTTTCTTCCTTTTCTTTATTCTTTTCTAAGAAGACAACTTTTTCCAAAGGTTAATCTTTGAAAAATTCTTTAGTGTCTGAAAGCATCTGAGGAGGGATTATGTAGCAGAGAAAATCTTGAAATACAGTTATTCATTTATTCGTGTTTTTTAGCTAATTAGGAAAGGCTCTAAGGGAAAAAAAGTAACCCGTTTCTTTCACTATCCTTTTAAACTACTAGAACACACAATATTACATGCATATATTTTTAAAATACTCTAATATTTATTTTTATACAATTAAGTTAACATAATTTTTGTTTGCCCACAACTGAGCATCCAAGATAATCTCAAAAATTTGTATTTTTGTGAGAAAAAACATAGAAATCTGTCTTTGGGACTAAATGCGAGTTGAGGATCATGATCTTTTCAAGTGATGATGGTCAAGAAAAGCAGTATGGGGCCGGCCAAGTGGC
>NW_017732123.1:207443-218057 GCF_001890085.2 Hipposideros armiger | reverse complement strand
AGACTGAAGAACAAAAGGATAGCAACTTGTCTGTTCCCATTTCCCCAACACTGTTCCCAACCCCCCAATTTCCCAATAAAAATCTTAAAAAAAAAAAAAGAAAAGCAGTCTGAACTTCTCATCCATCCCTTATGAACTTAGGAGGGATATAAGGAGATGAAGTCACAACTAGAAGACACAAACCTGGTAGGCTTCTCCCAATGCTCTTTTGAATTTTCAGGTTTGTTTGAATCCCAAATCAAAGTAAAAACACAAGAGGTTTATCCTTTGAGCACAGACACGTAGAATAAGGGCAAAGACATTATATGTTCCCTGGGCTCCTTTGCCGAGGTTTCACAGTTTCATCTGACATAGTCATAAGGGCCTTATTATTTATGATAAATTGTACCGCTTCGTAGTAGTAATGACCACGAAATGCAATATCACTTGTTTAACAAAAATAAGGAGGGTATAATAACGATGCTATGGGACATGTATCATTAGTTAGAAAAAAAAAAACAAGAGAGGATGCCTATAACTTGTCAAATGCCTCAAATATGTTTTTCTCATTTAGCCCTCTTAATAAACTAAGAAAATAGATATTATCCACATTTTGGAAAAGGAAGACAAAGATGCTGAGAAAACTTACCTGGCTTCCTGAGTGTACACAGCTAGTGGGTGTCTAGCTTCAGTAATCTGGTTCTGCCTCGTTCCAAAGATACCTCCATGCTCATCCATGAGTGCAGTTTAGTCACCCTTAACCCATCCTAATTCGTATCATCCTACAAGGTGTGACTGCTAGTGCAATGGCAAGTTCTATGTCTGTTTGTTAATTTTTGTTTTGTTTCATTTGAGTGGCTATCCATCTGGATAATCTTAAACACTGGATACAACTCTCACAGTAGTTCAAGTGTAAGGGAATCATACAAGGAGAGTTGGATATTCCCATACATGGGTTTCCCATTCTTTATCTTAAAAGGGACTTTGTATTTTCTCCATTACTATTTCAAAATGAATCTCTTTTAACCATGCCTGAAAAAACGGGACTCTGCAGATTGATTAGAGGGGTGACTATGCTGATGCAGTGTGGAGAGCATAGAGACAAATGAAAAAGAGACTGAGGGACGAAGGCGGCCTAAAAGTTTTGGCGCTGACCTCACTTCCATGGTGCTAGAAGAAGTGATTAATTTCGAAGGGTCGGTGCATCAGATAACTATTGCTTTGATCATCCTGCATAACGTACGATCACAAGTTCTCAGCAGCCCACAAAATAAGAACCGATTTAGCTCCTGCATCTGTGACACATCTTGGGGATCATAAACCTAGGTGGGGCTCATCTGCAGCAGCTCTTCACATACCCGCCATCTCCCTTTGATGAGCTGGCTATCCAAGGCAAGTTTTTCTCACGGCAAGCGCAGAGATTAGGAAAGGAACTTGAAACTTGGAAGGCCACTGGAGGCATGGACAGAGTGGACACATTGTCATTTCTGCCATATTGTATTTGCCAAAGCACATGCCAGGACCAAGTCCAGAGTCAGAGGAAACAAAATATACTATATACATCTAGGACAGTGGTTCTCAACCTTCCTAATGCCGCGACCCCTTAATACAGTTCCTCATGTTGTGGTGACCCCCAACCATAAAATTATTTTTGTTGCTACTCTATAACTGTAATTTTGCTAGTGTCATGAATCGTAATGTAAGTACCTTTTTGTTTTCCAATGGTCTTAGGCGACCCCTGTGAAAGGGTCGTTCGACCCCCAAAGGGGTCGTGACCCACAGGTTGAAAACCGCAGATCTAGGAGGAGGAGCTACAAAGTCATGTGGCAAAGGGCAGACACACTGGAAAAGGTGAAGCATTGGGGTCGTTAATGCAATTGATTATAGCCCAAATACTCTCCTACTGGAGAGAAAAGACAGGAATTGTCTCACTCCAGTCCAGGAAGTTGAAACATGTATCAGTTGGGTGAGTATTGCTTGTTGGGTCTTAAAACCCCAGTGGAAAATAAAACAAACTCAATTTCCAGAGTTTTGAGGAATCTTCAGACAACTGCAGTCGAGTTTATAACACTTAAAGAGGTACTGAGGCAGCTGTGTGCTATTTAAAAGGTTTAAATGGATGTGATACTTTGGGCAAATGGAGTTTTCAACACCCACCCCTCAGAAACTACCCTCTGCCTTTTTTTTCTATTTTGAATGAGAAAGTTCAAGATAACTGAACTACAGAATCATTTATATCCTATTAATGTAAACATTTAGTAAAATAGCTATAATAACTTACTACTCAAACTTCACATTCATATGTACTTGAATTTTTATGAAATGGGCTCACATCTATTGAGTTGTCGGAAAAGTCGTGACACACTTTTGCAACAAAAAACAGAAAAAATATATCATGACTTTTCCGACAGCCCAATATTATGTTAATTGATTCCCAATAATCCCATTCTATGAGAAACCCTGAGATGAATCACACCAAATTACACACGAACTCACCTAATTAAGATCACTTGGCTAGTTCCAGATTGTTCAGCATCTTAAGTTCCCCGTTTCCACTTCACTTCTCATCTGCCTCTCCTCTGAAGCCTCCTGACTCCTCCTCAACTTTTTGCATATCTCTCACTGATCCTAGCAACTACCCTGTATAATTGGTTCTCAATTTCCAAATGTTACTGCCCGGGGCCTATATCTGGCCATCTTACCACTTCCCCTTCCCTGTATCGGCACCCACGTTTTGTTGCACTTTGCTTTATTACGTTTCACAGGTGTTGCGTTTTTTACAAACTGAAGGCAAGACCCAGCAAAAAAAGATGACGGCTCACTTCATGGCAACAGCCAGGAACGGAAACTGCAGCGTCTCCAAGGTATGTACGCCTTCCTTGGGAGAGAGGTCGCCAACCAGAGCTAGAGTTATATAGAACAGAAGAGGGGACACTGAAGGCACCCTCCTATGGGTGAGGCTTTGGCCCTCTGGGCAGCTCTGCTAACGAGGCTTCCCAGAGAACTTCCCCAGGCGCTGCTCGCAGAAAATAGTTGGCTCCAAGTCCTTCCTGGAATAGAAAGAAAAAACTGCTGATCGTTTCTATGTGTGCGTGTTGGGGGTGGAGTGGTGTCCACCTTTCAGAGTGGGCCAGAGAGAGGCTGACCGGGGCCTCTCATTAGTAGACAATATTCATGTCACCTTTACTGTTTTTAGTACCAGTGGCTGTGAAATTTCTATGTGGGGGGCTCATTTTGTATAGCTTCAGAGTATATGGACACGAGGTCTTAGAAAACACTGCGGCTGTTGTTAGAGTTGTGTTTCTAAGAGACCCCATCCGGAGCCGGCATGGCTCTAACCTGTCGGAATTGGTCGTCAGTACCAATTACTTGCATGTGCAGTGTCAGAGACCCTTGGAAAAGGTGTGATTTTTTTTTACATTTGTCAGAGAACAAAGAGAATACTGTCTTAGGGGTCATAATCTTTGCAGGTGTTTTCCTGTGCTTAAAGAATTCTATTTCATTCTTGAAGGCTACAATTTGAGCTCCCTTGGGAAGTTCCTGGGAGGAATTGCTTCCTCATCTTCCCAGTCTGTTAGTCACAGGACGATCCCTTAATTGTATATCCATGTGTGTCTGGGGCAAATGCTGAAATGGGCCTCTCTGAAGAATATGTCAATAAATAGTTTGCTTCATAAACAACAATTTTTTAAAGTATTGGTTATGATGAGGTTTTAAGAAAATTTATAGAAATAATAGCAGTAGATGTTATAAGAATACATTTTCTAGAATTAAAATATTTTATTAATATGGGACTCTACATTTTCTTTGCATGTGTGTTTTTATGTGACCTTTTAAAAATGTACAACTTTACCATAAAACATACATATAATATTTATCAAAGGTGTGAATTGTTATCTTAATTTTCTAGATGTGTAAAGAAAGTAAATTACTTTTTTAATGTCTTCTAATAAAAACAGTGACAACTATTTAACCAGCAGTTATCATGTGACAGGAGACTGCTAATTCATACTTGCATTATTTCCTTAACTACTCAAAACATGCTAAGATGTAGATATTTATTATTATTTATATTTACAGATAGGTAAACCTCTATTTAGAAAGTTTGAGACACTTTCCGAAAGTCACACAGGTAGAAAGAGGAAAGCCAGTTTCCAAAATCAAGGTCAGCTGATGACACAGGTCACTTTTTTATTTTTTTAAGATTTTATTGGGGAATTGGGGGAGGAAACATTATTGGGGAATCAGGGAAAGGGAACAGACAAGTTGCTGTCCTTTTGTTCTTCAGTCTAGTTCTGGAGGACATCGCTTCACTGGCCCATGTTGGTATTATCATTGCGCTCTTCCCGGGTGAGGCAGATTGGTCACCGGTCTCTGGACGACCCCTCATGGCGGCTCACGGAAGCTCACTCCAGCTGCTGGCCGCTCACACTGGCTGCTGGCTACACATGGTAGCTTATGGCAACCCACTGCAGCAGGGGCTGCAGCCTATGCCATCGCTGGCGACTCATGGCAGCCCAGCTCCAGGTCGAGCTGTTGTTCACCATCTTAGCTGTAGAGGGTGCGGCATCACTGGCCCATGTGGGATCCGAACCGGTGGCCCTGCTGCTCAGAGCTCACGCTCCCAAGCCAACTCTTAATGAATAAACCACTCGGCCGGCCCAGACATAGGTCATTTTTTACTGCTATGGTTTATTAAAACCCAGATCTGAGCATGAAACTTCAGAGTAATATGAGTGTGGCTTGTACATTTTTAAAATATTTTTTTCCATATGAGCATAAACATTAGAAAAGTAAGCTGGTACTGAGAGAGGTGCTTTCACAGAGCACGAAACAAATAATATCTGAAGTAAAAATGTTTAGAGACAAAGTTTCCTTTATTCCCAACTATTTGAACACTCTCCTGTGTGTTCAAGACTTCTGTCGGTACAGAAAGGCAGCACCAACTATTGGACAAAAAGGAACTATGTTGTGTTGAGAGGATAATGTCATCTCATCAATGTCATGAAAATTCATTACTCATAAAGCGGTGGGCCCAGGAAGAAGGGCCAGTCCAAGAGCAAGCTGTCCGATTGGCTGGGGGATTATAATAGCTTCTAATGTGATTAAGGACTCTACCTAAAAACAAAACGAAACAAAACAAAAAACATGACACCAGAGCCAAGGCTGGGCTGTCAGCTTGTGAAGATGGAGCCAACAGTGGGGCTATTCATTCAACAGTGCACATGAGGAAATTCGGCTCACACCACAGAGGGCACAGTTGTAAATGAGGCCTCCTATGTTCTCTTATTTAGTAACGGGATTTGCGGGCATCAAGTCTCATGCATGAAAAATCTACATTTAGGTGACCAATTTTCCATGTGACAGAGACATTTATTGAATTCAAAAACGGAGCAAAAATAATGTAACTGTTGTGGCAACTTTCAAGGGTTCCCTTCTCTTATATCTCTGCTTTGTCAAAAATGATACATTCATTGATTGGTAAATCAAATCAAATGGTAAACTTATGCTGAAGAGTGTAAAATAATGGTACAAAGTGAATTTTAAAAATTATAAGTCATCTATGTGTAGTGGGATTTAATAATGTAAATGAGAAGAGCCATTAGCAGGAGAGTTCTTGAATGTGTCTTGAATCTTATGGGGAAAAAAAAAAAAGCTCCTCTAAAAAAGTTTTTAATTATTAAACTGCTGCCAGCACACAGATGCTCTCTGGTTAGAGTTGTATAATTTTGCTTTCCTTTGTGATGCTGGAACCAGGTTATAAAATATGCATATTTTATTTATTTATTTTGTCTTGGAATTAGTGGCTAATGACTTCTTAATTTTATAACCATGGGCTTCTTCATTTCCTTTCCTCCCTTTTGGAATGTGGAGGAAGATTTTTATTCAGAGGCATGAATTCGGAGGGGCCATTTTGCTGGCGTTAAGTTGAATTTTTGCCAGGTGTTATGTTAGATGCAGCTACTGCTGGGGATTCTGTGGGTGTTACTGAAAATTACTTGGACAGAAAAACAATACTTTGGCTCAGTGTAGGGAGAGAAAGTGGTGACGCAGAGGCACGGGGGAGCGCTTTGCAATATGTGGCAATGGTTGGAATTCTTTCTGCGTCATTTCCAACCAAAACATCTCTACTCAGAGCTTTGTCACTTCACAGTAACAATATTAGGCCCAAAAGTCTTCAATTGATATGTTAGTTTAGACATTTTCTTTTTACTTAGCACCTACCTAATCTATTCATTTTTAACACTGTTTAAAGACTAGGAAGGCTCAGTTACAAAAAAAATAATAAAAAGTGAAAATCAATGAAGAAATTACCAAGGAACATAAAATCTTGATAAGAAAAATGTTAAAGGACATAAAAAGAGCTTTGGTCAATAATGAAAATAGAAGCTTCCATTTCCCCACTGTTTCTTTTTTGTTCCCCCACCACTGAGTGTCTGTCCTGCTTCTCTCAACATGACACATAAAGGGACCATCTGTTCTTTCGCTATTTCTCCTCCACATCAATGACTTTCGAATTCTTTCCTTTAGTCACTCTCTCTCACCCTCAGTTCTGGTTCCTTATTCCAACTCATCAAACAGAATTTTCCTTTTAATTGTGTGCCTACAACTCATTTTACTTTTAAATAAATGTATAATATATAAATAAAGTGTACTTAATAAATAACTTTTTTAATTTATAATTTTTAAAGTTTCAAAGACAAGCATATATTCCTTTTATAATCAAAAGTAGGGTAACCAACCATTCTAGTTAGCCTAAAATTGCCCAATTTTAGTCCTGGAAGTCCTATGTCTTGAGAAACCCAAGAATCCCAGACAAACCAGGGTGTTTGGTCACTCTAAGAAGATAACAATAGTTCCAAACATCCTGGTGGTCAAGGCAAAGATGAGGAGTTATGGGCTGGCCGAGTGGCTCAGTTGGTTAAGAGCTTGCTCAAGAGTGCGAGCTCTGAGCAACAGGGTCGCCAGTTCAATTCCTGGCCTGAGCTGAGCTAACAGGTGGCAGAATGGCTCAGCTAAAAAAAAAAAAAAAAATGAGGAGTTGCTATTGATTATATAAATCATTATGAGAGGAACAAAATGTATCAGTTCTCCTGTGGAGCGTAGTGTGTGTGTGTGTGTGTGTGTGTGTGTGTGTGTTGCTGCTGTTGTTTTGGCTAAATACTAAATTCAAAGAAAAGTTAGAGTAAGTATTATTTAGGAAGTACTGAATAATATACAGGATTCTATGTCGTTTCTTAAAAAAAATACATAAATAATACCTATAAGGCTAATTCTCACATTGATTTTCAGGAAAGATCTAAGCCTGGGCTGAATTAAGTGGAGGTAATTCTGTGAGTGTCTGAGGAGCTGATGCAGCTTTCTGGGCAGTTCGACACACACACATTCACACACCCACACACTCACACATGCTCACTTCTCAAATACTAAAGGGATAAGTAGCTAATGTGTTTCCATAACATTTTGTCCTATAACAATTCCTTTTCGCTAAACATGAACTAGGACCTGCATCCCAGAGTTGGAGGTTACTGGTTTGATCAAGGGCCTTCCTGCTTGTTGTTCCAAACTGCTCATCCAGACACATAAAAGTCTCATAGTTTTACGTTAACTAAAATAGTGCATCTCAAGTCCCAGACCACACAAACTTTGTTACCACCTAAACTTTTCCAGTATTTTAATAACAAATACTTGATGGTTTTTTCCAGGCACCTGTGTACATTTTCCACACATTCTCCAGGCCTTGCTGCTTCCCAGGACGAGCCTGACCTCTTAGCACTAAATATCCATTCATTCATTCTTTTAATTCCACACATATTTCTTGAGCACTTACTCTGTGCGAGTTATTGTTCTGGGTACCAAAGATGTAGCAGTGAACACAGCAAACATAAACCCCTGCCATCATGCAGCCTACAACCTACTGGGGAGACATAGACAATAAACCAACAACAGTAACCAAAGTAGTAGTTTTTTGGAGAAAGAGAGATTGGAAGAACGGGGACAGTGTTTACATTTTAAATAATAAAGTGACATTGGATAAAGGCCTAAAAGAGATGAGAGAGCAGTCCATGGAGATAAAAGGGGAAGATCTCGTAACCTGCACATCTCTGTTTTTGATACTGCTTTTCTTTGTATCTCTTTGCTAAATACCCATTTCTTGGTGTAAAATAAAACAACCACAAGATCTCACGTGGAAATATGTAGAGTTAAAACAATAAATTAGGCACAAGATTGGAATCGTACATCTTTCTTACACTGAAATCGGACAACAGTTGTAATGCTAATAAATTTACCCCTAGTAATCTCATGACCAAAATAGGGTGGTGTTAAGAAAAACACTACTGAATTTGGGGGTCAAGAACCCTACGTTCTGATGCTGGCTGTACTTCCAATTAGCTATGACAAATACAGCCCATATTCTGTTCTGTTTGTTTTGTTTTGTTTTAATGATAGGGAATGTCAAGATTCATCCTATAGCAACTTCTACTTCTGGGATAATATAATCTAAGATTCTGGAATTAAATTGTACCAATTTAATTCATCACTCTGCTATCGAGAAAATACTTATCACCTCCTCACTTCCTTGCCTCAGAAATTTACTATCCGAATACTCCAATGGAGCCAGTGCAAGAAAAGCTAGAAAGGCTGTGCCCAACCACGTGAACAGAAAATTCCCAGTAGAGTAAGATCTCTTTTTTCACAATTATGGTAGGCAGAGTTCTAAGATATTTCACAATGACACATACTCCTGTATAATCTCTCAAATATGAGCAGGACCTGTGAGTATAATGAGATGCTGCTCCCAAGAATATGTTACTTTACATGGCAAAGATTAAAGGATGTAATTAAGGGCTCTAATCAGTAGATTCTGAATTAATAAAAAAAAATGGATTATGCTGGGTGGGTCTGACCTAATCAGGTAAGCCATTTAAAAGCAGAATTAGGTTTTCCCTGAGTTCACAGAAGCCTTGAAGAGGCGAGCCACCATGAGTTGTATATCTTTAAAAAAAAAAAAAAAAAGGCAGCGACAATCTGATGAGCTTGGAAGTGGATTCTTCCCTGGCTAAGCCTCCAGATAAGATACCAACCCTAGCTGACACCTGGATAGCAGTTTTGTGAGAACCTGAGTAGAGGACCCAGTTAGACCATGTCCAGATTCCAGACTCATGAAGTTTCTGAGATAATAAGTGGGTTGTTTTAAGCCATTCATTTTGTGGTAATTTGTTATGCAATAATGGAAAACCAATAGAGCAGAAATGGAATTGCTACTGATGATACAGTTCAATTTAAAAAATTAACATACTCTAAAGACCAAAATCATTTACTCTCACACCATAGTTGAGACACTGTTAATAGTTTAGTGAATTTTCTTCTAGTATATTTCTAAGAATAGTTCATTTTTTAAATACCAAGCAGAAACATGCCAACCATGCTGCCACCTTATGTCGTTTGTTCTACCTGCAGAGGGCAGTGGGCACAGCGGCTTTGGCAGACGGGAAATTTTGTTGTGGCTGATGGACTGCACTTACCCTGTCAATACCCAGCCTTAAGCCTGCTGGTCAGTTATATCATTAACTTATGTCTCCTACAGCTTTTTCACTAAGGGTAGAAGCAACGAATTTCTGACTCTCAGAACAGAACTAAAATTGAAGAAACAAAACTGAAAACTGGTTGACATCCTACCTAGATCCCAATTTTCACTCTTTTAAGCCTTTCAATGATTTTCTGAGCTTCCAAACCCTTGTTTTAAATCTCAGTTTGAATCACCTAGTGTAGGTTGTGTTTTCCTTGATAATCCTGTATGATAAATAACAATGATTTAACTAAATTATGTTAATCAGTTTGATTGTTAATTACTGTTATTTTATTATAATTGATAATCATAAGTAAAACCATGAAATTAATACTTTTTAAAATATTTGTAGGTGTTAATCTATACTGATACTTTCAAATTAGACTGTGGAGTCTCAAACGTTATTGTGTCTTATTTATGTATTTCTCATCTGAAAGAAATCATTGGCAGGGATAAGTACTTCAGCAGGTTCTGGGATGTATTTAAATAAAGTTAGAGTAGCTCAACCTAGAATTCCTGTCACAACTTTTCATTTCCCATATCACCCTTGACTTCTGAAAGAATCACAATTTGGGGTGACTATCTATGACTAAAATAAACTTTAGGTCTTAGATATTCCCTTGGCCAAAAAGCTAGTTTAGCACTGAATGCATATGCACACTGGTTATTTCTTTTCTTTCTTTTTTCTTTTTTTTGATTATTCTTTTCCTTAATGGATTGTATGGTTTTAAAAATAAAAAAGCAGGACTAAATATGATATCTAGAACGTTTACAAGTGGTTAAAAGTATTTCTTATAGTGGGATAAAGAGATAGAGAAACATACCTCTTCTGAGCCCCCAAAATTCCAGCATGCAGGTTCCTGAAATCTCTCCTACTCTTTAGGACCCCACGTCTGTTACACATCTTTCATGTAACTAGTGCTTTGAAGACAATAATTCAGAACGTTACCCTCAAAACAAATATTTACAAGAATACAACATACATTTCCAATTGGACTTGAATTTCTCCACTCTTGTGGCCTGAGAGAGATGGGTGTGTGTGTGTGTGTGTGTGTGTGTGTGTG
>NW_017732123.1:204245-207342 GCF_001890085.2 Hipposideros armiger | reverse complement strand
AGAGAGAGAGAGAGAGAGAGAGAGAGAGAGAGAGATCCCTCAAGTTATCAAGGACTTTACTAGCCTGTATTGACAGCCTATTTCATCCCAGCAAGCTGTACAGGAAAAGACCACCTCATAGGACTGGATGTGAACCTGCTGTCTGACAGGGTGAAGCATGACCACTTAGCTATTTCTTTTAAGCTTCATTTATCCCACAGAAGGCTGTTATTTAGCCCATTGTTCAATTCACATCAGTAGAATCAGGATTTTTGATGTCTAAAGTAGGCTTAAATACAGCTCAGAAATGTGAAGTTTGTATCGCTGTATGAGCATATTGTGATCATCAAACAATGTATATCCTGAAAAGGGACCAACAAATACAATAGAGACAGCTTATTCATAAGTCTAAAGTATAATTGATAAAATCTGAAAGCTTTACTTCAAAACTTCTGGAGAAAAAAATGTTAAGTGAAGATTTGCAATAATGGATAAAGAGAAATTTTATTTTTATGTGGCTTTATATTATATGTAATTAAATGTAACCTTTGTTGAAAAGGATTAAAAGAGGACACGTGCATTAACGCATACTCTACTCAAATGTATAACTGAATACAATAATGATTGTCTTCAAGCAGTAGCATACAAAGGGTAAAAAAAAAATCAAAATTTGGACTTAAAACTTAATAATCAATAGCATGGTAACAGCAACACTAATATGCAAAATAGTACTGTGTGCAGAAATGCAATATACGATAGAGTACATTTTTACATACAAAAAGTAATGGCATTTCTACACGCTCTGATTAGGCTGTTCTCAGCTAAGTCATATTTAAGTGTAAATAGCAAACCTAGGGTTTCACTCTAGCAGGCAGTCTACTAATCTCATTAATAAATCCTGGATTCATTTAAGAGTTGAGGTTGCAAACTGTAAATCCTAATCGCCAGTTCTCAGAAGCAAAATCCAAATTCAAAATTCATGTTCTGAGCTAGTGTATGTTTTCTTTTGAATTAGAAAAGCACTATCAGTCAAGCTACCTCCCAAATAGCCTCCCAGTTCTAAGCATTGAATAGACTCTGGCTTGGGGATGGTAGGAATCATATAACATGAGTATTGCTTTGGACTTTGATCATACATAAAAAATGAGTTAATTTCAGAGACATACTTTTAGTGTATAAGACATAAGAAATGAAACCTCTTTCTGAAAATAGCTTCTAGATTTATCTGCGGTCACTTTTCTGAGTACCATTTCTATATTGAAATTAAACTTCCTAATTTTCTTCCATGTAGGAAAAAAAATGGGATGTCAAGTTTTATGATATCAATAACGGACACTTTGATTGCTGGCATTGCAACAACATAAATTGTCATATCTGCGACAATACAGACCGACCCTTGGAGATTATAGTATATTTCTAACTGTGGTATAATCTACACAGACAGAATGAAAATAGAATTGAGACATGTAACTCAATACATCAATTTAAAGAACATGTTTGCTAATTAAATCAAAGGAGGCCTCAGATTTTCCAGAAAGTGTCTAAATTTCCCAACTTCTCATTTTATTTATAACTGCAACTTCTGTGCCTTAGCCAAAAATGTTATTTCTTGAATATGGTATTTCTTAAATCTCAACAGAAAATGTCTAGAGTCTGAGATTCACTTAATAATTTGATAGTTACCCCACATTCAGCAATTTCTATGAATCAGGAAGTGTTTCCAGTCACTACATAAACTTTCTTACTTAATTATCTAAACAACACCCCGCAGGTCCATACAATGAAATAATACTGATATGCAAAACAACAAGGAAGCCAGGCATAAAAGAGTATGTAATGTATGGTTGTTTTTTTTTCATGAAATCTTCAAAGACAAAGCTCTAGTGACAGGATGAGCAGATCCGAGTTTGCCAGGGGCTGGGCTTCAGCGGGGGTGGGGGAGGGGAATGACTACAAGGTGGCACCAGGGAACTTTTAAAGGATGAGGCAAATGTTCTAAATCACGCTTGCACCTGCTAAACTACTGTATACACTTGTCAAAAGTCATTACAAACAAAACAAACAAAAACACTCTGAAGTTAATTGAATGCAAAAAATCCCAATAGAGTTGACATTTGAGAATTAAAAAAAAAAAATCAGCCGAGGTAAATGTTGTATAATAGCTTTGTTTTTTTTTTACAGGAGGAAACTGAGTCTGAAGTTCAGTAACCTGCACAAGGTCTCACAGCTCGTGAACTGAACTCATTCTTGTTTGGCCCCGAGACCAGGAATTCTACTCAGGCAGGTAGGAATTTGAGCGGCACTCCTGTTACATCCCCAGCTTCTGTTGCTCTGTCTTATAGAGAGTAGACACTCAACACACGTTTGCAATCCATATATAAATAAGGGCCTGGGAGCCCAAGTCCCGCCCACTTTCCGTAGCTGGCCACAGAATGCGTGCTCTCCGCTTGTGTCTTCTCCTCCTTGAGGAGAATCTGAACTGAAAAGTTAAAAGTTCCCCAAATGGTGAAGATGGTATATAAATGTCTTAAATCTCTCTGCACTATTAAGCTACAATGTGCAATCTTTAATTTTCAAATCAGAAGGAATTTATCCTGGGGGAATTAAAAGTGTGAATTTTTCTTGTTGGTTCTGGAATTCTAGGGTTCGTATCATGCATAATAACCCTTTGCCTTCTTAATGCGTTCCTGGATAAGACTATTGGGAATTTATATTAGTATTTTCTGTGTAAGTTGCTATATTTGGACCTTTTCTGTCCACAGTTTCCTCTAACGCGTTTCACCTAAGATTTTCTACACCTTAGTGCTTGTCCCAGAGGCCTCGCCTTGACCTGTGTGGCTTTCGCTCTGTTTGCAAATGGCCTTGTGTCCTACCACAGATCCTCTGAGCATGCCCTATTTGTAAAATTTTCTGTCTCAGATTTCAGATACCACAATCTCTCCTCGCATCTGGAACACTCATGTTTACTAGAGAGAGTTTCTTATAAACAATTTAAATGTGGTTGTCAAAAATCCATGCCAGCTGCTTCAACTTCCTGCTCCATATTCAGGATAATTACATGGGCAGATTGCAAGGAAACAAGGTCTCTCTCTCTCTCTCTCTCTCTCTCTCTCTCTCT
>NW_017732123.1:191371-204045 GCF_001890085.2 Hipposideros armiger | reverse complement strand
CTCCCTCCCTCTCCCTCTCTCCCTCCCTCCCTCTCCCCACACCCTTATTCTGTGTCTCTGTCTCTCTTTTCAAAGACTTCCCAGACTCACTGCCTGAGTCTATTTCAGATTGATGAAAAGTATCACTTAAAGTATAGTCTTTCCTCTCCTTTTCTATGAAAAAAAAAAAAAATGGAGGGAGCTCCAATGGATATAAAGATTGCTTCTATATGAAGATCATTCATGATGCCATTTAAACATAGAAAACAGAATCAGACATGAAAATGCAGAAGTACGTTTGGATTAGAAACATTTCTTTGTGAGGATCATAAGTCTCTTGCTACCCATTGGCTGCAAATGCCACCAAATGGTCCATTGTATCAGCATTTAATGTAAGGAAGCAAAATAATCGAAGCAATACTAAGGGTAGTAGCAGGACCTTCGTGTGTGCAGGAGCGAAGAAAACTCACTTCACCCCAGTTACTTAAAAGCATGCATCTAGTCACCTTGTGCCTTGCTGGAGGTGTATGACATGGATACAGAATCCAAGAAGAAAGAGAATGCATTATTGCATTTACAAGCACGGTCAAACTATTGAAGATAATAAATTCCCTTTAAAAAAAAAAGAATTAAGGATGGTTTTCTTTTAAGCACTTCACTTACAGGCTTTAGATGATCAATACATAAGAGTCAATATTACAGCACTGCACCTTTCACTGACAGTGATTAGAAGCTAAGATGTTTCCATTTCATTTCTTAAAGTGCATTATTTTTATAACTAACTAGAAAATACTTATAAGGAAACTAAGATCGGTATAGGAACTAGGAAAATGCTCTTTGCAGGAGTCTGGAAATCGTAACACACTCTGACAGTATAGATGCATTTTGACAATAGTAATTCAGTGTAAACTGCAAATGAAAAGGCACATAGGGTCTTGGGTCAGAGTTGACAGATTTGGCAAATAAAATATAGAATATTCAGTTAAATTTCAATTTCAGGTAAATTCCAAATACTTTTTTAGTATAAGTATGTCCTATGAAATATTCGGAACACACTTAAACTAAAAAAAACTATTTGTTATTCATCTGAAATTCAAATTTAACTAATGTTCCATATTTTATCTGGCAACTCTAATTTTGGTATAAAAATTATATCAAAGCAAAGATATCAGTTACTCTGAAAGTACTAAAGCGACTTCAAAATTAATATTATATGAAGTAATCTTGAGGTTTGTTGTTAATCTTTGGAAAATGGTGCTATATTTGGGGGCCAGACCATGAAAGCTTTCATTCGTCAGTGAAATTTTGTCAATAAAAAAAATTTTATACTTTCGATGAAAATGAAGAGATTGGATTGAGTTTATAGTAAAGATTAAGCATGTAATTAAATGAACTTTAGAAGAAATGATATTTCTACTATTGTTTTAAAAACATGCTTAGTTGAGATAAAAAGAGGACATCAAAATATTGGTCCTTCTTTTCAAGGTCTGTAAAATCCAAAAATTTTGGTAGGAGTGGATTCCACTGTTCTTATTTCATCATCTGAAATCCTACTAGTTAGTATTAAAGTAAGGAAACTCTGTTGTATTTTTTCATTAACTCTCCTTCTTTCCATTGACTCCTGTTCACATGAAGATAGCTTTTTTTGTGCTTTGGTCCAATCAACACCACTTCATAGCTACCATCTTAGTCTAATTTACTCTCTCCTGTACATCTATACCAACCTCGTTCCTGATTCCTCTCCTTTCACTCCTGTCCCACTTCAATTTACTTTACCAAAGTAGCTGTTTGATATTTTAAAAATAAAATCAAATAGTATCACTTCCTCATGCAAAGCCCTCTAGTGGCCTCACATCACCCTTTGAATAAAATCCCAATTAACAGCCAAGACCTAACCATGGCTGACATGAGTACCTCTCTAGCTATATTTCTACCATTCCCTCCCACCCTGTCCCTTGTTGTTTGTGAAACATGCCCGTTGTTCATCCTTCCTGAAGGGCATTGCTGTGTTTCTTTTCTGTGGAACTTTCTTCCTTCCCATCTTTTTTCATCACTCATTTTCTCACTTCATTCAAGTCCAGTCTCTAATATCACTGTGTCAGCATATATAATAGGCCATCACCTAACCCCATGCTCGACATTACACACTTTACTTTTTTCTCCTTATCTTTATTTTGCTTCACAGTCCTTCAAAATACCCACAACTACTTACTTATTTAACTCCACATGTTACAAAATAATAGCCACTTAAAAACAACCTTGTGTCTCTCGCCCCTTGCGTTAGCCCCATGAACTAGAATCTCGTAGTTTCACAATAAATATTTGTGGAATGAGTAAATGAATTGACATCTCTTGGGATAAGGAGACTCCCTTGAGAGTCTGGACCAGAAGACAAAATAATCTCAGTTTTGTTTAAATAATTCTTTCCCTATGATCTTAAACTGTGCCTTCTTATGCTTTCTTTCTTTTAGATTTTATTGGGGAATTGGGGGAGGGGAACAGTGCTGGGGAATTGGGGGAAGGGGAACAGACAAGTTGCTGCCCTTTTGTTCTTCAGTCTAGTTGTGGAGGACGTCGCTTCACTGGCCCATGTTGGTGTTATCATTGCGCTCTTCCCGGGTGAGGCAGTTGCTCGCTGACCATTGGGCAGCCACTCACGGTGGCTGCCAGCCACTCACCGTAGCTCATGGCAGCCCACTGCAGCCGGGGCTACAGCCTACACCATCGCCAGCGACTCATGGCAGCCCAGCTCCAGGTTGAGCTGCCATTCACAATCCCAGTCTTAGAGGGCGCAGCATCACTGACCCTCATGTGGGATCCAAACCGGCAGCCCTGCTGCCCAGAGCTGGCATCCCAAGCCAACTCTTAACCAATGCGCCACTCGGCCAGCCCTATGCTTTCTTTTCTAAGAGACTTTCAGTGTCTCTTGAGAACATTGCCCTACAGGTTAAGAAGTATCCACTGTATTTTCTCCAGGGATTAAAGAGATACTCTTGTCATTTGTCCTATTAGCCTGTCATATCTTACCCAACCAAATAAGAAATTACAGGAGACATACAGCAAAGGTCCTTATGCTGAAATTTTTCCTATACATGTACTAATAAAAATGAACACCTGCTCACCTACAAGCCATAGTAACTGTCCTCTCAACTAATTAACAGGAACTTAAAAAAGATCCTTAAATATTTTTTTCCAACTGGAGCCAAAATGCAGACTTAAAGAGAGAGACATCTCCTAAAATCATTCCATCTGAGGGCTTCCTGCCCTGAATGATTAGAAAAGATCAAACATTACTGAATATCTTGGAGGGGAGTGTTTACATACTTGCTAGATATAAACATTCTGGGAAAAGCCAAAGATGAAGGGGTTTTCCAAGGGGTTGGTCATAAATAACATGCAAAGCATCAAAAGAATATGCCTAGCACATGGTAGCTGCTCAATAAATATTTGTTGGATAAAGGAATAATTTCACTCACTCTTCTCCTTTGAAACAATTGAAAAGCTATAATTTACTGCATATAGTGCCTGGAAGCTCACAGAGAGTTTTCTCACAAAATCCAAAGATCTATTTTAGTTTTTCATCATTTTCTACTTAACAGATGTCTTCCTCCTTAAACTGTCTCTTCATTTGTTACTCTGACCCTGCACAAAACTGAGTCCTTTTCCGCTGTTATGTTTGTTTGTTTGTTTTCCTCCACTGGATCTCTTTTGATTTCTTCTCTCCCTTCTACGAGCCCACATGTCTAAGTTTCTCCATGACTCTGTACTTACGGATGACCCATTAAGTTCACTCCCTCAGAGAGTTCATAAATTTTCATAGCTCTGAACATTTCCTCTATGCTGATACTCAAATAGCATTTCCAGTCCTTGTTCAACGAATCTCTAGTCCCAAGACTTAGAACTACTGCTGCCAAATTTCTGATTCCAATGGAAAAAAGTTCTTCAAGGTTTCACAATGACTCTGCTTTGCCTCCTAAGTCATGTTTGGGGAATGGCGTTTAGACTTTAGACCTACTTCTCCAGCTGCTTTTCATAGTATGCCCTGGTGTGACCCCTCTCTAGTGAAGTTGCTGTAATTTATCATCACTTCCGCTTTTCCATATCTATGTCTATAGCATCACACAGCTGTTCTTTCTTCTTAGAATGCTTCCCGGTCTTCATTGAATATCCAAATCCAGGAAAATGCAGTCCAAGGAATGATTTGGTAGTTAAGTCAGGGGGAAAAAAAGAAAAACAGATAAAAAAAGAAAAACCCCAAAACACTGGACACAGGAGAATTGGATTTGCATCTAACTGGGTGAACCCAGAAAAATAATCTCTCTCTAGGCCTCAGTTTCAACATTATGTGATTCTTTGTGGTAGAACTCTAGCTTAACTCTGCAGTCCTGTAAAGTTTAATTAGCTCATTTTCATCTGAATGTAAATATTCGCTTAAAATAATTTGCCTTTTTCCCCAAAAAAACTCCATGTACAATCTTAATATTTTCCAAGCTTATCAAGCCTACTATTGGGCATAGTTTTTGCTAGTGGAGATGGAAATACTTCCAATAATAGTACATTGTTCGACATGCTTACTAATGAAAACTCACTTTCAACAAAGCAAAATAATAAGAAAAAAAAAACATTTATGTGTTACCAAAAACAGAAAAAGTTTGGCATTAGTGAAACTGGATATTTTATATCCATCACATGGAAAAACTAAAGTATGTTTTTTAGCTAATAATAGGAACAATAAAACTTAAAGCATACTAGAGGTAAAATATTTTATTTTAGGAAAAGAATTAAAATAGTAAATGCTATTTTGACATTTTTATCATTGAATCCAAACCAAACATTTGAGGCCGAGCCTTGTAGTTGGCCTAACTATGTCCCTTGCTATTGCTTTGATGACCTCCAGAGGACTTTTGGGGACATTGGTCAGTGTGTGACCACGCCCTCCACCCCCAGGCCCTGTCCCCAGATGTAATTGGTTGATACACATTCTTAAATGTTCTATTTGGTTGTTTTGTTTTGTTTTGTTTTTAATCTCCTAAGGTGAGGGAAAATACCCAATTTTGTAAAACTTGGCCCACATAGAGAAAGGCTCTTGTCAGTGAGGAAGCAGCGACTGCCAGACTTCTTGGGGTAGGGTTTTTTTCCTGATAGGAGAAGGGCACTTGAAGCCAGGCCAGGTCTACTGCTTACTGTGGTCAGGTGACGTGATGCCACATATATTACCCCCTCCCATTGCACAGTAAGGACCATGTCACTGTGAAGTAGCGCTGCAATTAAAACTGTGTGCATCTGTGAGTATGTGTGTGCGGATACAAACACTATGCAGAAGCACACAGAAACAAATATATTTGTGGTGGTGGAGGTAGTAGAGTGTGAAGGCTTCACTGTCAATGAGCTCATAAGCTTTGGAAGTTTTTTGTGGTTTTTTTTTTAAAGATTTGTTTGGGGAATTGGGGGAGGGAAACAGTGCTGGGGAATTGGGGGAAGGGGAACAGACAAGTTGCTGCTGTTTTGTTCTTCAGTCTAGTTGTGGAGGGTGTTGCTTCACTGGCCCAAGCTGGCACCATCATTGCACTCTTCCTGGGCGAGGCAGATCAATCGCCGGCTTCTGGACGGCTGATCACGGTGGCTGCTGGCTGCTCACGCTGGCTGCTGGCTACACATGGTAGCCCATGGCAACCCACTGCAGCAGGGGCTGCAGCCTACGCCGTCGCCGGCGACTCACAGCAGCCCAGCTCCAGGTTGAGCTGTTGTTCAGCATCTTAGCTGTAGAGGGCAGTGTCACTGGCCCTCATATGTGGGATCCAAACCGGGGCCCTCTGGCATCCCAAGCCAGTTCTCAACCATCGCGCCACTCGGCCGGCCCATCTTTGGAAGTTTTGAATGTAACTGAGAAAGGCAATAAGTTTATCTTGAAAAGATAATATCCATATTTTCCCCCAAAGATTTAAGGACTATCCAGACATAGAAATGCATTGCCTACATGTGAATGAAGAACCCACTAATTTCAACGTCAATAAATAGAAAACACAAAAATGGGATTCCATAATAACTGAAGAGTCCAATGCATTCATTCCAAAACTGAGATGTCATAAGTTATGAGTGTCCTGAGCAGTGTCAGATGAACCAGTTGTGAATATGAAACAGTTTTTTGGTTTTTTTTTTCAGTAACCGCCCACATCTATACTATGTTGAAACTCACGTTCTTGCTGGCTATAAGCCACATTTGTTCATAATTCTTTGACCCAATCACATTATTTTTCAGTCACTTTCAGTTTTTCAATCTCCTCTTGGTCTATACGATGCATCCTTGTTCATTGTAAAACTTTATTTCATATTCTAAAGAATGCTTTCCTTTCATCCAGTTAAGCATGAGCTACAGTTGTAATGGCTACCAGATGGGGTGGGTTTGGTGTGACTCGCACACTTCCTTTCCCCTCTCCTTGATGCCTGCTTCTCAGGTATTGGTGAGCAGAAGTGGAGAGAGAAAACACAAACCCTTCCCTACCTGACAGCTGTGACACTGCCCCCCCCTCCCCAGCCATGCTCCATGCCCACTGTCCTGGCACTGTGTCTGCAGGCTCCATGTGGAGAGATGCCAGCTGACTTCTCTCCCTCAGGCGCTGGCAGTTCCTTGAGAGTTTAGCTAGGATCTTCCTGCAGAACCCAGGAGGTGGGTATCCTCCAGCAGCATCCTGTCTCCAGCAGCCTCAGCAAAACTGCTGACCCCAAGTCATCTCTTGGAGGGTTAATCTAAGGCCCATGGGTACCTACAGAATCCGTCTCCTATACTGCATGGGAACTGGGAGCTCCTGGGGGAGGGGTGTGGTGTTCCTCGCTCTCTCACACTTTGTTCCTTCACTGTCCCATGAGCCCAAAGCATGACAACCAGCATATTTCCAAGGATGCAACATCAGTTTTACCTTTTTGTGACTTCCCATAATTGCTTAGCTTGGGGAAAAGAAAGCAGCTTCCATTTTCCGGAAGAATGGGGTTACATCTTTGTGTTAGTGTTGCAGGAATCAGAGAATTGTGTGCTTTCTTTCACTGATGCAGATAGACATTCTAAGACCGACAAAGATGTCTTCTTTCCTTCTTTATCTATTGTATTCTATAAAGTCTCCATGACTTTATAGAAGACCATTTGTAGCCCCTGGCATCTGAGCATTTTTACAGCCAAGAAAGGCAGAGCTACGCACTTCTGACAGGACAATCGGATTTGAAGCTCAGCAGGCCTGTGATTTTATTATAATGTCAAAGTCCAAAGCAACTATAACTTTTAACCCTTCAGGTTTGGAGTGATGATCCCAGGCAGTTGTACTATTTAATGTTTGAATCTCTCTTTTAAAAGTTTGGTCTTGAGATTTGATTCCTAAGGGAATGCATCTTGAAGAAGGATGGCATTACATTCCTTCCTTCACCCCGTTTGGTTTAGCTGGTTGACACTCAAAGTTGACTGTGAACTGCTCTGGTTGTTTGCGGAGGCTAACTATTGGGTTTCACCTCGCGTTTCATGGGAAGCATCTGCAAATAATCAAGATACAGAGAGAAGCTCAGAGTGGGAGCAGCCTTCGGGCTTGATTTAACTAAACCCTCCTGTGGGCCACATTTCTTTGTTTACATACATTCCTGCTTGCGGAGGCCAACTTCCTGTCATAAAACTGCATACTAAATTTGAGTATTTAGAAAACAGTGTGGTTCAAACCCTTATAAGTCTGGAAACAGACTTCAAGTAATTATGATTTTTAAAGGCTGTGTCATAAAATGCAGCATTTCACCCTAACTTTCGTGATTCAAATCCTCTTCCTATAATTACATACACTCATACAGCACATGGAAAATTAGTGCTATTTTCTGCACACACAAAAATATCTGTTGGTGCAGACCTTGTTTGGAGACACTAAAGTGACATCGCACAACCGCTGAGAAGGAAAGGGACTTGTTTCTGAAAGGTGGTAAATTCCCTGAGAGAAGATACAGGGTGACCAATCCCACATGGTATAAATCTGAGCAATACAGTTTTCTCAAATAATGCAGGTGTCATAGTTCTTTGGCTTTTTCAGTGCGTTGTCCATTATCAGTTATTTTCTACTTTTTAGATCTATATTTATCTTCTTCTTCAAAATATTACTTAACCTGTCCTTTCCTATTCTGTCTTGATAGTCCTCTTTCCCAATAAATCTCTTCATTTGCTTTCCTAGGTGGTATGTATTTTTTAGCATATACTCAAAATACATAGTTATGCCCCGTCTTTTTGTAGCCTACTACTCTCTAAGATATAAATGTAGAGTTCAATTTCAAGGCAATGCTAGATCTAATTAATTAGAGCAGACCTCTACCACCCAGAAATCATTCTGTCCATGGTCACCTCTTTATTATTAAATCAGAAAGCAATGGACAACCTTCACTGTGTATTTCTTATACTTTCTCTAGCATTTGGTTCTCTTGACAACACCCTCCTTGAAACATCCCTTGGTTTCTGTGACATTGCTAAGTCTGTGTTAATCTGTGTTAGTAATACAATTAGTCTGTGTTAAGCATTCTAGGTTCCTTCTTCCCTGGCATACTTTAAATCTTGGGATTCCCAAGGATACCATTTGTAGATGTGGTTCGTTCCTCATCCACACACGCCGTCCATTGCTCTTCCACAGCATTCGTAGTACAATAGATACTGATGATTCCCCAATCGACATGGCCAGCCTGTGGTTCTCTCTCACTCCTTGCATCCTTTTAGTGATCAGTTCTTATCCATCTTGCCTATGAATCTCACTTGAATCTGCAACTTATCTCCATACTCAGTCTTAGAAATAGTATAAGAGAGAGAGCTCCAGACTCAGACACCCTATGTGTAAATGCTGGCTCTGCCTCCCACCAGCTGGATATTTGCAGGTAAGTTATTTAACCCCTCTCTACCTCAGCTCCCACATCAGCAAAATAAACATAGAAAGAGTAACTTACTCTCAGGGTGTGTTGATGTTGCTGTTGTCATTATCATAGTTCAATTCATCATCATTTTAAAAAATCTCAGTAGTTGTAATCACCACCTAGCAAGTCCTCACGCCCCCATGTTGGCTCTCAAAATTAATTTTGTACCAAACAGATTGATCTTCCTAAAGTATTAGCATATCTTTTCAGTGCATAATTTTCTGGGATGGCTTCCCTTAATTTGCATGATAATGCTGTGAACCACACGCTACATGGTATGATTCCTGCCAACCTTTTGTGCCTAACCTGTTGGCACAGGAGTACAGAGGACACCAGACCCATCCTCTGACTTTCAACGAGCAATTATGATGCCATATATCCAACCTCTCAGTAATTGAATTATTTTCCCTGGGGCAAAAATTTCTACTTGTGTATTTGTTATGCTGCATTCTAAACAAATAGGCAAGTTGAAAATGAGATTTAATAATTTTTGTGGCTACAGCCAAGTCACAGGTTGAGGCAGAAGACCTCAAATACAAAATCGTTAAACGATGACTTCCATGCGTGGCCACCCATCATTTATATTCTTTATTTGTCTAACCTTCTTTACATTTTGTTCCTCGTGTTTCATTTCACTCTGTCATGCTTCACATACTGAAAGCAATGTCCTTGGACATGAAATAAATTGATTGTATTCAAGAGAGATTGCATCGATGGCGGAGGTAATTAAGTATAGATGTAAATCTTTCTACGAAACCAAAATTGACAGTTTTTTGGTAGTCCTGAAACTTTAGTTACTCCATTTTGAAAAATTATGTTTACTTAACAACAACAAAAGAACAGCTCACTATGCGTTACACTAATGTAAGTTCTGAAAATTGAGCAATGAGAATAATCATGAATTAGTGTCCTGAGAGTCATCAGAACTGGGAAGAAAAAAGTTAATCAAATTAAAACAGTCTTCTGAGACATTGAATATACATGTGTAACACACACTCCACCATTTCTGAATATTTTAAAGGATATAGAAATAATATTTTTTGCTGCCCATTTTGGACAACTTACACAGTGTATTTTTTATTAAAAGTAACATGATTAAAGTTCAAAATAGTATTGTGTATCCCCATCGCTTTATATATGATAAAGAGAAACAGAGAAAAACACAGTAACTTTATTAAAACAAATCACATAATTGGAAGAGTAAAACACAACTATACCAATTTCTATATTCTTCTTTTTTTAGAAAAAGTATTGATTTTCTTCTTGTTAGTGGACTTGACATGAAACACTTGAGGTAATTTTATAAGTAAAATAATATAATTGTTAAAGTATTTTATAATTCTAGGATCCCCTTTTTTCAGATTAATTAGAATAGAGTTTGGTTAGTATCAGTATTTTTAGGTATTGAAAAATACATAAAAGAATTACCTGTTCGTTAGTTACTTATATTAGTTTATTTTAAAATATCATTTAAAGCACTTTCTCAGTAAATCATGATTTCTGAGGTGATGGTTAGCATCGCACATATTTTGTAGGACTGGTATGACTCGATTATTAGAAAATTTCTACATTACTGTGTTTTGTGGGCTTTTGGGGGAAATAACCAATTAATTTAAAGCTTCTCAAACTATTTAAACATTCTATTTTCATAAGTAATATTGCATATACTTATCAGAGAGATATGTGACATGCCTGTCATTCACCAAAAAAGCTTCTTTGTTTACAAGTTTTGTTTAATCAGCAGTGCTGTCTTCTCACATTTGAGAATGTCCATTGGGTCATAATGGCAGAGTGACAGGAGCGCCAGAACTGAAGCAGTTTACATGAGTGGAGCTGCCTCATCAGCCCCTCAGAACTGAGGCAGGAAACTGTCAGCAGAACTGCTCCTAAGCTTGCTTTGTGGAGGGCAGATAAGTGGTCCCTCAGGTAAGGAAGACTCAGACAATAAAGCTTCACAGATTGCAAGCAACACCTTAATTGTGTTTGAATGGGAACAGGAAGGCGATGCCATTCTCTGCTGTAGGAAGAAGTTCAGATGACTAAGGAAGCGTGGGCTTCATTCTGTACCCTTAGAAACTTCAGAAGAGATGCCAACATGATATTAATATTTGATCATCTTTAATATTTCAGAAGCCTTAATTGGAAACAATCAAGATGCATGTGGAATGTATTATCTTCCTAAGTGTTTGTAATATTTTTAAGCTATAACCGAGTTTGTGCTTATCCAGATTTAATGAAATATGGTGTGCATAAGGAGAATGGCTACGTATCAAAACAGTCTGCGTATCTCACTTCAACATAGACCATCCAAGACCTTCGTTTGCTGTATTTTCTACTATTTTACATTGTGGCATGATTTATAGATTCCTGTTTTGTTTGTTTTGTTTAAAGATCTTTCTTATCAATTAGACTGTAAGCTCTTTGAAGTCATGGTCTATGTCTGCCCAGGTTTATTACTAAGTAACCAGGAACCAGGTCAGTCTCTGGGTTTGGAGGGACCTAAGCACTACCAGTTGAATGAATTAATGCTCTTTTAATATTGTTTGCAAAGGCGTGGGGAAGAAGATAGTGCTGTTTGATTAAATCCTAGAACATACAGTACAGTGAGGAAATACACCAATGCGTGTGTACTTTCCATATATAAATAATATTAAACCAAGGATGCCTTTATAGACACTCTCATATTCTTATTATGAAAAATAATAGCAAAAACCAAAGCTATTTATCCCACATACATAAAATGGTGGGGAAATATAACATTTTTAAAAAATAAAAAATATTTATATTTAGAATTTCAAAACCCAGCCATATTTTTCCGGAATCTATTCTGACTTGTTTCATAAACAGAAAAAAATGTAAACTGGAAAAATTATATGGTTATGTCCTTTGTACAAAATAATTGTGTCCTTGGTACCCAGTGACTGACATATCCTTATTGCCAATTTCATAGTTTCACTTGTCTGGTCCCTATTGTGACAAATGGCATGGGTTTGTAAAATGACTGGCTAGGGAAAGAGACAAAATTTGTGTCCATGTCGTATAGAATAATTAACAGACCTCCACAGGCATTAAATGCATGAATTCATTGTGTTAGCTCAGGGCTTATCCCAGGGGAGCAAAGCAGCCAGGATTTGGGGTCTGTTTCTTTTCTCTCACAACATCCTTTATAGATCATCATTGTGCTCTGCTTTCTCATAACCTTGCAGCTTGGAATGTCCACAACTTTCAGGTTGTACAGCTAATGTAAACTCCAGATCACTACTGGCTCCTCAGTATAAGCATATGTTCCAGACCATTCCCTAATATAGAAAGACATGCTGTCTGTTTTGATTACACCCTGAAATATTTAGCTATTTTCCTTTGCCCACCCTGGAACCTCATTTTAATGTGGAAAGTTCTCAAATATTTATATAGGAATATAAATAAAAAGTAATTCTGTCTTCTTTGATAAATCTATTGCTACCGTTACAATCTACTGCCTCTTCTGCTATCACTTTTGATTTTTTTTTATTTGACTACAACCAATATTCTTGATTTCAGAGCGCTCATTTTCTCTCACACGTATCGCACTTAAAATTTGCAAGTGTTTTTGGGTTTTTTTTAATTGGGGAATTGGGGGATGGGAACAGCACTGGGGAATTGGGGGAAGGGGAACAGACAAGTTGTTGTCGTTTTGTTCTTTGGTCTAGTTGTGGAGGACGTTGCTTCACTGGCCCAAGTTGGCACCATCATTGTGCTCTTCCCGAGCGAGGCAGATCAGTCGCCGGCTTCTGGAC
>NW_017732123.1:100298-191111 GCF_001890085.2 Hipposideros armiger | reverse complement strand
AAGCCAGCTCTTAACCATCGCGCCACTCGGCCGGCCTGCAAGTGTTTTATTAAAGATCAAGTCACTTGACTTATCCACATGCTTCTCTGTTAACATTTAGTACCTCAAATAATACTTACATGTAGTAGTTGCTTAATAATTATTCTATAACTATATGTTGAATAAATAATCGTAAATGTTAAATTTACTTTCCGAAAAAAATGCATGTATATTTACAAACATATATAAATATAAAATGCATACATATGTGTGCATACACACACACACACACACACACAGAGCAAGAGAGAAAGAGAGAAAGAGAAAATACTATGAAAAAATAATACATGTCACTATATCACTCAAAATTACCATAGTAGATGTGCTAAGGAAAACTTGCATGTGATACACTTTGTTTATAGATGGTACTTTAGAGACTAAAGATATTGATCCCTCATTTCAAGGACATCTTATTGTATCTAGAAGAAAGATCTAAATGAAATATACTGAATTAAGTGTCAAATAATATTCCAAAAGTAATGTATGTCAATAAGCCAAGAATTGCACGTTAAACTTCAACTTCAGCATAAGGAAAACTGCTGGGCTATTGACACCCACTCTCTCTGTACTTTGAAATAATCATAATCAAAAGAGATCTTAACCATACACTTCGGTCCCATGGAGTGTACTTGTCATAATACTTTGTTATCACAGTGGAGGGTAGAAGAATAGTATGTGAGGATGGAGAGAGAGTGAACAGAGAAATACTTTCTGAGGAATTTGATTTTTATCTTTAATGAGATACTTGTAAGTTTAGTCTTTATTTTGAAAAACAAAATATGTTGAACATTTTAAAAAGAAAATGTATAGGCCCCAAAAAGGAAAATAACATAAAATCTGTGCTTTTAGTACAAATCCAGTATCCTCTAAACCATCGGTTCTCCACCTTTTACAGGGGTCGCCTAAGACCATCGGAAAACACATATTTTCGATGGTCTTAGGAACCGAGACACCGCTCCTCTATTCGTCTCCAGGCCCACATGCAGATATGCCCACATATGAGTACCCGGCGACCCCTATGAAAGGGTCATTTGACCCCCAAAGGGGTCGCGACCCACAGGTTGAGAACCACTGCTAAACAATTCTTTCATATAAAAAAACTTATTTATTCTCAAGTAAAGAAACCCTCCCTATTTTATTTTATATCATACATTTAAATAACTTTTGGATATCCATATTTTATGCAGGTAAACTAAGAGGACATGAGACTATTTACAAATTACTGAGTGTGTTGTAAGTCAGGATGTTTCTCAGATCTAAATATCAGAGGGTTCAATGTAATCTACCACAGAAATTGAAAAATTAAGTTTTTATTTACAAAGCTATACAAATCTGTTTCAGGTCATCATCATCATCCTCATGATATCATGACCATCAGTGTATTGTAATTTAATTTCTTGTACTTTGCTAGAATTTCACACATCTTGTTTTCACTGGTGTCCATTGTTCTTAGTTGCCATACTAAAAATGCTAAAGATACAATTCTAGCTGTGTCAGGGAATGCTACTCTTCTTAATGGTGTTGTAGGTTGTTTCTCTCTATGTTTTTGTTTTAATTTGCCTGACTCTAAATAAAATCATTATCTTGCCCAGTTTTTTTTTAAACATTCCTTTAGTCTTTAGGAAACTGAGGAAAATTCTGTGCTTTGTGAAATTGAGGAAACTCTTCCCCTTAAGTTTCGGATGTGCTGACTACTCCCATCTTCCCTGAGCCTGCGATTGCTTCTCTCCAGTTCTCTCAGCCGTCACTTCACATCCCAGAGCAAACAAACTCTTCCAGCCCTGTTGTGCCAGAGATCTGTCAGAGACTGCACTCCTCCATTTCTTCCCAACACTTAAGATTGTTAGTAAATCCTGGCAATTTCCTTAGCTTCCATGCTGCACATATCATGTTTCTCAATCAACATCAATAAACAATAGCTTTACTCTGGGAAAGTGAAACCATGGGATCTATCTTTCTGTCCAAAGGTGTCATTGGCTAGAGACGGTATTATTTAACATGAATTACCTTTAACTTCAAGAGACAGAATTTTAGGTTTTGCCTGCAGTGATACAAGGCAAGATTTCTCAATGTGAGTACATAGCACTCCCTTTCTATAGAATGTTAATAGATGCCATCCGTGTAAAAAAGGAACTATTCTCATTAAAAAAATTTTTTTGAAAGGATGGGTTAAAGAATTTAAGCTCGTCTTAAGAGTCTTCAATATGTCAATGTGCAGTCAGTCTACAAAATGTATTGAATTCTTTGGGAAGTTCAAGGTCAACCCATGCTCCACTGCTACGGGTCAGCATTAAAGACAACTGTCTCCACCCTACAGGAGTGCCATACCGACCAACACGTTATCTAAGAGTAAAATTTTCAAAGAAAATAAAAGACTGAACATGGGCATAACCTCTCTTCTCTCTTTACTTCCTGTGAAGTCTATAAAGGCTCCTACAAAGTGCTTACCACTGTATTATAAACACTAATCCTGACTGTGAGGAGTGATGCCAAGAACCATTTCCCCAACCTGAAAAGGCAGTGTAGGCAGCTCCAAGAACTAGAACCAGAAATTGGCTTTCTTTTCCTCTCTGTCTGTAGGAGTGATTAACTCTGATGCTTGATTCTAGAATCCATATGGCCCAACCTAGCTTACTCAAGTTTTTCATTAGCATTTCAGAAAACATGACTTAACAGTAATTTGTTACTCTGTCTCCTTCCTGCAAATATCCCTCTCGAAGCCCTTGTGATGAAAATTGTTTAGACTGAGGACAGAATTCAAGTATTGTGGGTGCTGCTAGCCAAAACCACTTTAATGTTATTTGAAACCACACCTTAAATTGACCCTCTTTTCACTATTTCTTTAATATGTAACATTTCTAAACTTGCTGAATCACATAGTTTTGATTTTTAATTTGAACCTAAGGAATAGCTGCTAATTTAGTAGGGTTCAAATGTGGGCTCCACTACTTACTAGCGAGATAGTCTTCATTTCTTAATCTCCTTGAGCCTCAATGTCCTAGAATATAAATGGAATTATTAATACCTACCTCATAGTGTTATTTCAAGTAATGACTGAAATGATATATGTAAAGTCATCAAAATAGTGGTACTTATGATGTGGCATATCATAAGGACCAGATAAATTGTTATAGCTACAAATTTGTTGTCTTATAATCTCCTCACCATGCAGCACCAGATAAAACCATACCATCCCTCTACTTAATACCATCCACTGGGTCCCAATCACCTTTAGAATAGATGTCAAACTTCCTTAAAGTCACATATGAAGCCATCTCCTTCCTACTCAACTGTCCCCATTTTGTGCCACTTTTCAGTTTTTGTATTTCTTTGGTCCTGCCAGCCTTTATTTCTTAACACACCAAGCTTTCTCTACTTATTTGTACTTTTCTCTGTTTATTTCCTAGAATCTTCATCCATAAAATTTGTATTTAGTTGAAGTCTTCCTCTCACTTAGGCTTCAGTCCAAATTTTACCTTTCCTGAACATGCAAAATATGTGATTGTTTAATTTTTAAATGACATTTCCCAGTGGTTTAAACTCCCTGACATGTTTATTTGTTTGTGCCTTCTTCACCATTGGAATGGAGTAGTGCTCCATTCAAAGTGCTTAGAATAGTGCTTGAAACAATGTAAATGCGCCATCAATTTTTGTTTAATAAAATAAATGGAGTAGACTGTAGCCATTGTAACTGATTCTGCTATGGACTCAGCTAGCACTAGAAGTTGTGGATATTCTGGTATCTTTTACCAGAGGGAGGTGCCTGGGGAGTAGCTGAGAGAATGAGATATTTAGTCAGCAATCCTCAGCCCTTCATTCTATTCCTGCTTACTTTTTATAATCCATGAGATGGTTCAGGAAAGGAAGGAGACAACATTGGGACATTATATATTTGATGTGCCAATATACATTCATAACTAGCAGTGTCAAGAAGTCATAAAATCACCATTACACGCTTGTGGACTGACATCCTATGTTTGCTCAGAACTGGAAGCATCCATCAGAGGGACACTTTTGGTACTTAATCCAAGATACACATGGGAGAATGGTCCCAAGAGTTTCTGTCTGTAGGATAGATTTAGATATCAAAATACCCCAGGGCACCTAGCATTTAGCTCTTGATTTCTAATATCATTCTTCAATGAAAGAAACTAGGGCTACTGAAGAAAATAACGGATCCTCGGGCTCAGGTAGGGAATATACAAGATGACCTGGAGCATTTCATAGTACCCAGAAGTGAAGACGGACTCAAAAAAAAAAAAAACAACAAACCAAAACTTCACAGTGATGGAGATACATTAAAGTCCACAGGTGCCAACTGAAAGAGCTCTCAAGCGCCAAAGAACAATTTGAGCAACAAAACAAAGTAGTATTGCAGTATAGCCCAAAGTATAAAATGAATATCCATGAATCTATACTAATATAAAAAATTCAAAAAATAAATAAGCGGCAGGGAGGGGGGAAAAGACAAATCTTCCTTACAGGAGCATTCCAAATAATTTATGTAGATAATCTACCCTCATATACGCGGAGCGTGAACTACCACCTCTTAAGTGTGTGACTCTCACTAAGGACTCCTTTCTAAGGAGTAGTTAGTAGCACTAACTACTTCTGTCAGATAATCAAGATTAATATCAATAGTAATAAGTCATAGTATGTAGCCTAGATAGGATGAAAATGGCGCACTGCCTCTCTGGTCTTCCTCCCCAAAATCCATAACACCAGTCTCATCATGAGAAAAAAACATCAGACAAATCCCAATTGATGTACATTCTAGGATACCTGACCAAAACTCCTCAAAAATGCCAAGGTTATTGAAAACAAGAAAAGTCTGAGAAACTGTCTTAATAAAGGGGACCCTAAAGAGACAAGATGACTAAAGGTGTAGTGGTATCCTGGATGGAATCTTGGAACCAAAAAGTGTAAATAAAGCATGGACTTTAGTTAATAATTTATCAATATTGGTTTATTAGTCATTATCAATGTACCACTCTAATGTAGATTCTTAACAATAGGGAAAGCTGGGAACGCTCTGTGTTACCTTTGAAACCTTTCTATAAATATAAATATAAGACCTGAAACAATACATTGCATAGAAGAAAGCATAGGTGCTCAACTTATGGACCTTGGTGTGAGAGAAGATTTTCTGAATTTGACCTCAAAAGCTAGGGAAGTAAAAGCTAAAATAAATGAATGGGACTGTATCAAACTAAAAAGCTTCTGCACAGCAAAAGAAACCATCAACATAACAAAGAGGCAACCAACTGAATGGGAGAAGATATTTGCAAACACCTATGATAAGGGGCTAATATCCAAAATATATAAAGAACTCGTACACCTCAACAACAATAACAAAAAATCCAATAACAATTGGACTGAGGATCTAAACAGACACCTCTCCCAAGAGGACATTCAAACAGCCAATAGATATATGAAAAGACGCTCAACTTCACTAGCTATTAGGAGAATGCAAATCAAAAATCACAATGAGATACCACCTCACACCCGTTAGAATGGCATCATCAACAGGACAAGCAATAACAGATGTTGGAGAGGCTATGGAGAAAAAGCAACCCTCATACATTGCTGGTGGGGATGTAAACTGATACAGCCACTATGGAAAACAGTATGGAGGTTCCTCAGAAAATTAAGAGTTACCATAAACCTAAAATTATTCTAAAGTACATTTTTAAAAAAAATTCAGGATAACCATCCATGCTTGACTTTATAGAAACAAGTGATGAGTATACCGAGAGTGACAGTTTAAATATACTTCAAAAGTGTTTATTTAATATTCTAAAGTTATTAATAAATCAACTTGTGTAGAAAAAAATGTTTGATGTACAAATGAATGAATTGATGAAAAACCAATATTTTTTTTCTTATTTATTTTTTCACAAAAATTATTCTTTAGAGATTTTGAGAGGAAAATAAACAAATGAAAAAAGTTAGGCTTATTAGGTTTAAGTCAAGCAGAGGAATAAATCCTTAGGTAATAATTTTATTTTAAATTTAAAGCAAACTAATAGCATACTTTTATGTGATTATTTCCATCATACAAATCAGAAGCTTTTTATAGAAATTACCTTATTCCTTCCAACATCATTGTGTAGATAAAGGTAAAAAAAAAAATTCAAGGACTTTTTTTATGTATATATTAAGGATAGTTCTTTAAAAATTCAGGATCTGACAAAGATTGTTTAATTTAGTCATTTCTAAGCCTGAATCAGCCAACTTCCTTTGGGATGCATAACTATTTTTAGTACAGGGAAGATATTTATATAAAATTCCCCAAGGAAACCATCTACTCTTGTGTCTATTTTAAGACTCCTTATTAAAAAAAAAAAAAAAGAAAACTAGATTAAAGAGCAGGAACTTATCGCATATAAATTTTACCATATTTAAACACACTTTTTTCAAAATTGGCAAAACTTCAAAAAATGATAATGGTATATTGGTAAGATATAATGAAATTGATGTTTTCCTTTATCACTGGTGATAATGTCAATTTCTTTTTGCAAAACAACTAGAAAGTCTCTCTCACTCTACTTGGAGCAAGTAGTCTTATAGCTTAAAATGTATCATAATCAAATAACATAAAATATTCAAAGAGGGGAAAAAAACTCAGTGCCTGAAAATTAGATTTAATATAGTCTGCATTTTGAAATTAAAAAGATGAAACAATTTAAAATGCACAAGAATAAGGAACTGCATTAGAAAATATTACATTATTGGAGAGATTTATGTGGTCATTAAAATACTTGTAAAAATATGAAACAATTAAATCCCTTAACAAAAAGCCAGTATAAATAATGGAGAATCTCAAAAACATTAGCTTAATACTGATTACTCTAAAGCTTACATATCAATTTTTGACAACTATTTCCCAAAGTTCAATTGATCTCTATCTTATATAAAGCAGATTATTAGTTTTATTTATATACAGCATATTGTAATTAATTCAGTTTGGTGGGAGTATGGGAAGAAATGTTGCCCAAATTGACTATTCTTGAAAGCAGCATTAAGGCTTTTCTAGGATTTTGTTAACTAGTAACATGATATTAAAATTTTTCCAGACCAAACCATATCAGTCATTCACCACTGAGTAAAATTTGAAAAACTCAAGTGATTCTTCACATACTAAATTGGACTAATAAAATAAAATAAAATAAAAAAGTCTTGAAAAAGAAACTATGGCTCTGCTTTTAGGTATTCAGCTAGTTCCAGACTTGTGAAGGAGACCAGAGTAACCTTCTCGATTTTCCATGAAGTTTTACAAACTCATCCCCTACCCATCTGATTCCTAAAGCATGTGCTCTGTCATTAAATTGACAATGCAAGATTAGTGTGGTAGGCAGAATTTAGGTCCCCATGATCTTTATACCCAGGGGTTACACCTGCGAATATATTATCTGACATGACAAAGGGAACTTTGCATATATTGAATAGAATTAAAGTTGCTAATCCGCTGACTTTAAGATTATCCAGAGCTATATCAGTTGGGCCCAATGTGATCACATGTGCCTTTATAATGGAAAGATATTTGCATAGATTTTTAAATTTTTCCTTATAACAATCGTTTGTGAGCTAGGTATCTTCCATTTGCTCCTTCAGACTCACTTTGCGCACTTCTCCACCCTGAAAACATGAAAGGTGGAAGAGGAAGGCAGAAGAATCAATGAGAGAGATGTGGCAGAAAAGGCCGAGGAATAGAGGAAAGAAAGAGACTTGTCCACCGACATCTGAAGACAAGGCCATGAGAGAAGGAACCTGTGTCAACCTCCAGAAGCTGACAACAGGCCACACTGACAAGCAGCCCTGCAAGCACATTGACCCTGGTTTGGCCAAGAAGCTGCAGAAGCCAGGAAGTGGATTGTCACCTAGAGCCCCCAGACAGGATGCAGCCCTGCTGACACCTGGATTCTGGCCTTGTGAGAATAACCGGAGTTAGCCCAGCCCACCTCACTTCTGCTGTCAGCCAAGAATGCTTAGGACAGTAAGAAGCTGGAAAACAACTGCATAGCTACCGTCTGTGCGCTCTCACTCATAGCCACTTTTCCATCTGTATCCAAAAAAGAAGGAAGAGCAGCAGCTGCTGCTGTGGTGCTGGAAGAGAAAGAAGGAGGACTAAGGGCAGGAGGAGGGAAAGGAGGAAGAGGGAGAAGGAAAAGAAACAGGAATATACAAAAAGGAGAATGCAAAGAAGCTTTTAGGTGTCCAGTGTTAAGCCATTGCTAATTACCAAGTCGAGGGTTTTGATTGGAGCTACTGAGTCCACATGAAAGGAATGACCTCTTTTCTAGTTATAAAATTATTCAAGCATTCTAAAGCACAGAGAGTGAACAGATTACATCTGAACTTTATCATCTCAGTACCGTTTCACTAGAATGAACAGAGAAAACCACCCTCTTCAAATTAATAGGTGAGAAATCGTACCTGTGATTCACCTTACTCCCTTTGAATTTAAAAGACTGGATCACAGATCTACCTATGGAGGAAAACTCCAGTATGAAGTTTTCTGTGGCTTAACCCAGCCTAAGTGCCTTTAATTCTGCTCTTAGGCTCAATTAGGAGCATA
Organism: Hipposideros armiger; assembly: GCF_001890085.2. Lineage (NCBI taxonomy): Eukaryota > Metazoa > Chordata > Mammalia > Chiroptera > Hipposideridae > Hipposideros > Hipposideros armiger. The sequence continues at coordinate 182,494 of NW_017732123.1, read as the reverse complement.
ATTATGTCTCCTCTTCTTTTCCTCAGAAGTTTCTTTATTATTAAGATAACGCCAGGCCCTGCGGGGCAGTGGTTAAGAGCGAACCCCACCAACCCTGAAATTCTGGGTTGAGTTAAAGTAGTTTCATATATTAAAAAGTAACACTCCATCCTGGGATTGGCTCAAGGGCAAGTTAATTCCTGTTAATGAATTTTTTATTCTAGGAGAAAAATCCCCTTAAAAGTCCCCCTGCTGTGACTTTTCTTTTCTTTTCTTTTTTTTTTTTAGTTTGCTTGAGCAAAGAAATTTTCTAGAATGAGGAGTTTTTTGCATTAAGGAAATGTATAAACATGGACATTGAGTCTGCTTCAAAATAGATATCAAAAATGCAAAAAGCAACTGTTCTAGGAGCTTAATAATATCACATTCAACTTTTGTATACTGGGGGTTACTAACATTAAATATTAGTCTGAGAATCTGTTCCAATGTTCTCCCTCTCTACTTTCAAACCTCCACATTTCCTCTCCATATACGTAATTATTTTAGGTGTAACATAAAGGCCTCATTCCTCCAATAAATAGTCTCAGAGAATAGTGTGTATTTCCCAACATGAAAAGGAAAATAGGGCTGTTGAATACAGCGCAGGGTAGATTAAAATACGTGCTCTCCAAGGAAGGCTAGAAAAGTAATCCCGGTGGAAGTTCACTCAAGCACCAAGCGGTCCCTCTTGGTTCCTAAGCAGGCTCATCTACTGCCAGCTTTAACTCTGAGAATCCTACAGTGGAGCTGGGCTGGCTAAGTTTCCACCACCATCCAACCCAGCCAGTCTCCAACAGAGAACTGATTGACCTGAATCGTGGCCCAGTGCACTAGTGCACCCCTCAAATGGATTGTGATGACTTGGGTGAAACGAATAATTACAAAGGTGGATAGATACCATCAACATAGATCTCCAGTATGGGAGAGGAGGTATGAGGTGTTTTATATGCTTTCTGAATTTCTACTTTCTGCTGTTCTTTAATAGGCCATTTCTCAATCATTATTTTAGACATACACACACACACACACACACACACACACACACACAGAATTCCTCTTCCATGAGTTTTATATAAAATGTTAAGGTATTTTATAACACCACTTTTCCTATACCAGTACTGACATTATACCTCACACAAATAACTATTTGATTTGCCCAATCATAGTATGATAAAAGTTCATTAAAATGAAGCAATGAAGCTCTCAGCACTACATAAATTGGACAATTCAGTAATTCAGAGCAGAGATCTTCTCTGACCAAAGACAGCAAGTTTTTTGTTTGTTTGTTTGTTTTCAGAATGTAAGTGTATATATCCTTGGCTTTGCAGCACATTTCAATGCCAGTGCACAGCTGTTGAAGGGCTGAGGATGCTCTGACCTCATCATGAACAGGAGGTCATCTTAATATTTGGGAGAAGGGACAAGATGCAAGCAACTTTGTTCCCCCACGCACTGTAAACTTAACAACTACAGCTATTCCGTGTGTGTGTGTGTGTGTGTGTGTGTGTGTGTGTGTGTGTGTGTTCCTTTAGGATATAAGTAGCTGAAGTCTCTGAAATATATTACAGACAGGAAATAGAAAACTTTATAACAAGGAATGTAGAAAAGAATAGTGATGGTGAAAAAAAAAAAGATGTCTTTCCTGATGAGCTTGGCTACCCTATTAAGATGCTTATTGATCACATTGAGACACTTCTAAGCATAAACACATTTGAAAACAGCAATAACAAATGTGCAAGTCACCCCATCTATCAGTATTTGACATCTGTATAATAAGCCATTCATTGATATTTGACAGTTATTTATGATTTTGAAGTGAAGCACTGTTGTTTATTTGGATTTTGATTTATAATTTGAAATAATCTTCCCAGAAGAATATTAAACATTGTGCTTGACATATTGGTTGAACTCGAGTCATCATCTATTACTGAAATATACCAATATGAAATATTAGGTGCTTTTCTATCAACCTGAAATATTTCTGACAGTGAATTTTAAGTAGATCATTAATGTTCACATTTTTGCTGCATGATGAAAGATTCGGTAGATGACTGAAGGGCCTTTTCAGCTTTCAGACTGGCATTACGTTTTATGGATCGTAGAATCACAGAGCTGGAGGAATCCTAGTTATTATGTAGGTTTAGAATAGCTAAACGTTCAGAGAGGTTAAGTGATTGTTAATAACCTACAATACGAGATTGATACTAAGATTACCTTTTAGTGATGAAAACTAAGCAAAAATTCAAAATATTAGAGAAGTATGCAAAAAACATTTCCGGCCTTGGGAATGGCGTGGGGTCTGATGCTTCCAAATCAGTTATTACTTTAACTATCGAAGACATTGGAGAAGCATGCCCATCAGAACATCGGAGTCTAGTGCAGGTGGGTGGGTCGTTGACAGCCTTTTAAATAGAAATCCTAGAACAGGTTAGTGCCATTTGGACAACTAATTTTCTACCCTGTTAATAATGAAAAAACAGCAAAATGAACTAATAAAATTTAAATAGTAGGACTTTGATAAGTATTCTCCATCCATTTTAACAAAGTTTTATACAAAACTCAAGCATATTAATATCCTCTATTATGCCGATTGAAACTGTGCGAATGGAAAAGCCCAAACTACACAAATGGGGACCTATTTGCCTTGCAGTAATTTATTCTCACTTCCTCACCTCCAAATTAATAATGACTAAAAAAGGTCTAGAAAGAAGGCATGGTTACTACATTTCTCTCTTTCTAGACTATGGAAACTAATAAATCATAATTAACATTAGGGACACTTTAAGCAGTACCCATCCTCCACTATTTCTATGAAATATAATTGCAGCTATAGATTTATGCCCCTGAGTACGTACTTAAATACTGCTCCCCGTCCCTTCTGTCCCAGAAAACACATTTGTTTAAATGGTAAATACTTATGAGACAGGGGCATTGTGGGACTTTTTAACTATATAAGCGCACTCTCTGTTCTTATTCACATTGGTTTGTTTTTAAACTTGGTAGACCTTCTGTTTTCAGTGCAGCACATCAGTTCTCCTTTACTTATCCATAATGCCATTTAGTTTATCAGATGATGCATTTTATTGTCATTTTTTCACTAACTTAAAAAAGTTGATGCATATTCCTAAACTGAACAAGTTGCTATAGCCCACTTAAAAAAAAATTAAGTATAACCAATTGACATACCTCTTAGATAATAAGTTTCCAAGTCAGTGAATGCCTCCTTAACTGTGCTAGCTATATTTCACTCATTACTGCAGATAATGTAAATGCACCTGTTGGCTCAAAAAAAGGCTTTCGAATTCCAATTAACTGAGACAACTGAAGTATTAAAAGCCTACTTTTAACTTCAAGGAAAGAATATGAAAAGTTGTGATTGTCAACTTCAGATTGCTCTTCAAAAGGTCAATTCAGCATGTGTATTTGTTATCTCTGGTCCAATCTGATGGATTTAAGAGACAACCTATGATTTTGTAAAGGTCACTGAAGTCACAAATGCCAAATCATATTAGTCTTATTCAGCCAATACAAAAGTTACCTACCTGCTTAGATGTTTAATGCAGGGGTGCTGGATTGAGCTGTTAAATGATTCCCTTGAGAATCAGTGTGTTTTAAAAATGTTTGTTCCAAAAAATGAACTTTTTAAAAATAATTGCATTTTTATGTTAAAGTTCAAAAAGATTTCTGTTCTGCTAGTTTAGACTCTTTGTCTTATTTGAACTGCTTTATCCATAGATTTGACCGTAACTTTAGAAGGGTTAAAGTTAGCAAAAATAAATGTATGCAAGGACCACAGCATTTCTCCAATTTTTATAAATAATTCTTTTTTTTTTTTTTGATTCATGAACTTAAAAACCTGAACTGTGTGCATATGGTCTCACTGTAGAGAAGGTGATTGGAACCAGCTGTTACATACACTCTGTAGTTTCTCGAAGCCTGTATTTTGCCTTCTAGCTGGGTTGACTTTGTGCAGGTCTTAACAAAAGAAATTAAAGAATGCGCAAGCCTGAATGAGTCCCATATCCTTCTTTAGAAGAGCTTTAATTCAGACCAGACACAGGAGGCAACACTTTTCCATTGTCACTTATCTATAGCCTACATGGAGATGAAATAATGATTTTTTATTGTCATGATTTAGTGATTTTCAAACTTGAACCTTTCTTCTTGCTTCATTTATATCTGTTTACATAAAGCACTTTACCATGTTATACTTAGGATTTTTAAACACACACACTCCAATAATATCTAGCATCTTACTGCCCTTATCATTGTTTAAAATATTTTCTGCTTTAATGGATGATAAAAAAAAGTAGCGCATATTAAGGCAGACAAACATTGTTATTTAAGGGAACCCTGATAGAATTTATTTAAGGGAACCCACAGTCATCTTCTTCCAAAATTTCAGTCTAGCATCAGTATTTAGTTATAGTGAGAAAAATATGATAATTCAGGAGAGGATTTGGGGAAGATGGTGGCAGCATCTTTTTTCTTCTTTTTTTTAATCTCACTGAATACCCACTGTAGTAGACAGAATAATAGTGCTCTCTCAAAGAAATCTGGGTCCTAGTGCCCAGACCTGTGAATGTGTTACTTTATATATCAAAAAGGGTTTTACAGAAACGATTAAATGAAGGGTGCTGAGATGGGAGATGGTCCTGGATTACCCACTGGACCTAATGTCATCACAAAGGAGAGAGAGACAGGAGTATCGGGGTCAGAGTGAGCTATGTAGATGCCACACTGCTGGTTTTGAAGATGGAGAGAGAGAGACCCGAGCCAAGGAGTGCTGGCAGCCTCTGGCAGTTGGAAAAAGCAAAGAAATGGATTTCCTCTTAAGGCTCCCACCAGGAACACAGCCATGCTGATTCCTTGGTTTTAGCCCACTGTGACCGATTTTGGGCTTCCTACCTCCAGAACTTAAAGATACTAAATCTGTATTGTTTGAAGCCACTAAGTTTGTTGTAATTTGTGACAGCAGCAATAGGAACCGAATACACCAATACAAAGAAGACCAAAATAACTACAGAGCAAAATCAAAATCACATGGGCAACCACGTACAACAAAAAGGGGTGGCGCGGTATTCCCATGAGCACCCAAATGTTAGGCAGGTGGGGATAAAACCTACAAAATATCAGCATCTCTGTGAAAACAAAAAGAAGGAAGCAACATGGGAGTGTCCAATGTAGGTGAAAACAGGAGAGCATTAGCTCGGTGGAAAGCATGGAAGGCTGAAACTAGCCTGGAATTCACAGCAAGTACGTGCAAGGGGCTGATGGTAAGAAGGACCAAGAGCCTGGGATGGGTGGGTCCCTATGAGCCTTAAAAATAGACTTATCAGGATTCCCTTCTGAGAAAAGAAAAATGCTGTGAGTGAAATCAAAACTGGACAAGGCAAGGATATCTAAAATGAAGTTTTTAAAAAAAGGGTTATAAGTTATGGATGCCATAACTTGTAGAAAATGTATTAGATTCCTAGGGCTGATCTATTGGGTCTTCAGAAAAGTCATGACGTATTTTGTCTATGTTTTTCAAAGGTCATTTATTTATATAAAGAACAAAGATCAATCAATGATATATTGCCCGTTTTGTTCGATAACCTTTTGCCATCTTTCACTGAACTTCATAATTCCTCGTTCATAGAAGACCTGTGTTTATTTGCAAAAAACTGAACAAGGTGCTGATTTACAGCCTCATCTGAATTGAACATTATAACATTATACCACGCAAGGAGTTTTGAAGAGAGCGAAACAGGTGGAAGTCTGATGGCACAAGGTCAGGTGAGTATGGTGGGTGTGGCAATACATCCCATCCAAGCTCCAATAATTTTTGATGGGTGATCAAACTTGTGTGTGGTCTCGCATTGTTGTGATGGAACACAACTCCTTTACAATTAACAAGCTCTGGACGTTTCTGGATGATGGATTCATTCAAACTGTCCAATTGCCGACAGTACACATTCAAATTGATTGTTTGGTTCCTTGGTAGGAGCTCAAAAAACACGACACCTTTAAAACCCCACCACACTGAGAGCATAACCTTCCTCTGATGAATGTCTGCTTTCAATGTCATTTGAGGCGAATGATCATGTCGGGACCAAGACCGTTTGCACACCACATTGTTGTAAACAATCCACTTCTCATCACCAGTTATCAGTCGCTTCAAAAAAGGATCATTTTCCTCATGTTTAATGAGCATATTGCAGATGTTTATACACGCTGTCAAATGAACTTCTTTGAGTTCATGTGGAACCCAAATATCAAGCTTGCTTATGTATCCCAGCTTCTTCAGGTGGTCGTGATCGCTTGAATGATGGATGTTCAATGTTTCTGCAATCTCTCATGTCGTGTAATCAATGCCTTTATTTGTTGTCATCAACCTTGGTGGCCTCCCTGACCGAGGATCGTCGTTGAGATCAAAATCACCAGCATGGAATTTCATGAACCATCATTGGCACTGACATTCTTATAGAGCATTGTCACCATAAACTTTGTGCAGCTTTTCACAAGCTTGACACATGTTCTTCCCTTTATGGAAGTAAAACAGTGAAATGTGGCAAAAATGCACAGTTTGGCTTTCCATCTTCAACTTGTAAAAATCTCTGAAACTCAACCAAATCGCTCATTTTTTTTTAGAATGAAGCTAGAACTATCTGCTGTCAAATGACATAGCAATAACATAGATGCGAATGACTCTAGTACTTCCAAAAATGAACTAGTGCCATCTGTCACAAACATACGTCATGACTTTTTCGAAGACCCAATAAAAAAGTACCACAAACTGAGCTTCCTAAAAGAATAGAACTCTTACATTGCTGGAGGCCAGATGTCTGAAATCAAGGTGTCGGCAGGACTGTGAAGCCTCTAGGACAAAACTCTTCCTTGCATCTTCTAGCTTCTGGTGGCCCTGGCATGCTTTGGCTTACACAGGATGCCTCTGCCTCTGCCTCTGTCTTCATATGACTTTCTTCTCTGTTAATGCCTCTGTCCTTTTCTTATAAGGACACCAGTCACTGAATTTACAGCCTGCCCTAAATCCTGGGTGATTTCATCTTGAGATCCTCAGCTAATAACATCTGCAGACTCTATTTATAAATAAAGTCACATTCTGAGGTTCCAGGTGGACATGAATTTTGGGGGGTCACTATTTAACCCACTGCAAGAAACTATTATTTTAGTCCAGGAGAGCTATGATTTCATAGAGGGAGTGGAAAAATAAGAGGGGGGAAAATTTAGAATACCAAATTTTTGCATATGATTGGATTTAATGATTAGGGGAAAGAAAGAATTGAAGATGAATCTCAGATCTCTAGTGTAGGAGATGGAGAGATTGTTATGCTGTTGGCTGAGATAAGAAATAAAGAAGGTAGGTTTGAGGGTAGATCTGTCTGGTATGTTTGGTTTGGACATATTGACTTGGATATGCTCTCTAAAACGAGATGTCTTGGAAGCAGTGGGAAATAAATATCTCAGCCTGAGCTGACAGAGGAGTTTTGATAGAAGGATAAAATTGAAGAAGTAAGGAGGGAATTGAAAAAGTGGTATGTTTACATGTGAACATCTTCAAAAAAGAAGCTGCTCTGGATGCTACGTCGTTTCATTGAAGATTTCAAGAGAAAATCCAGACTACAGAGGAATCAATATTCAATGAGAAGAGAGGAAAGCATGATGGAACATGTTGACAAACCTTCCAGAAGCAAAAGTGGAAAGAACAGATAGGCGAGGAGACTACAGGATCAAGCGAGGAGTTTGTTTTTTGAGGTAAAAGAAGTATGTTTATGTCCTAAAGGAAAGGAATCAATGAAAAGGAAAGTGATGAAAAAATAGAAGTGGAGGAATTTGATGGGCAAGTTATAAGAGAATAGAAAGGAATGGAATCTTTAGCCCATGAGGAAGTTTTAGCTACAGTTCAAACCTCCCTGATGAACAGAGAAGGTGCTAGATTGGCTGTATACAAAAATGTTTAGAAACAGAGGCAGAAAATGGAATGAGGTCACCTTGAGTGTCTACTTGTCTGGGGAAAAGTAGTAGGTGTTACTTTAGGGGGGTGAGGTTACTAATGCCCAAAGTGTGGTGATGGTTTAGAAGAGCCCTTGTATAGTAGGGAACACCAGCAGAAACCAGGAGGTTGTTGCTGAGCCTCATTACACTTACAGAATCCCTGAGAATCTTCCAGAAGGGTGAGATTTCTGACTGTAATTCTGGATGGTGCTGAGAGACTCTGAGGTTATTTACCAGTGAGTTGGGAGAAGACATTTGCCTTCAGTGCCTGTCTACAATAACCAAAGAGAAATCAAGTTTGTAGTTTATTATTTTCTAAAAGGCTGTTGGAAATTTATTCAGGATATTGGCTTCCGCAGACGCTATAGATTGTATTTATGTCCTGCTGAAATCAAGCAATTTATGAAGCTAAATAGAAAGATCAGTCTTGGAAACAGGGTCATAATATTTTCCTGTAGCTATGACCTAAGTAAAGTGAAACAGTTAAAGAACTCATTATAAAGAAACTTATCATACAGCAGGCCCTGGAAATGAACTCAGCAAAGCTGCCAACTACTTTTGCAATTCAAACAGTCGCTTAGAGTAGCACTCGGTCCTTTTAATCTGTAACAAAAGAAGAAAGTGGAATTTAATTTGTCGTACTACTTTTCAGAGTAAGCGCCTGATCTAAGAACTGGCTGGTAGTTAAGAGAATGGGCACTGCAGTCAGGGGCCTGGGTTTGACTGCACTTTACTACTTCTGTGACCTTCCGTAAGTTTCTCAACCTTTCTGGGCCTCAGTTTTGCCATTTGTAAAATGGAGACAAGAATAGAAGCAACCTCATGCCTTGCTAGAAAAATTAAATGAACTAATATTTATAAACACATAGGTAGCACCTAGAAGATAATGTTATAACTGTGAAGAGTCCAATTAAGTGTAAAGTTTTAATGATAACAGATTTAATAAGATAAGAATCAGTTGACATACATGCACATGAATATGTAATATATATGCACACTCACACAGACACCCATTACTCATACATACACACTCCATTGTTTTTCTTATTGGATGGTTGGGGATGAAAAATATCTTTTTAAGGCCAGTAAGATATGGTTGAATCCTATTATAAAACAGGATGAATCAGATTAGCAAGTTATTTGGGGGTAAATATATAGATGAGTCCTCAGACATTTATTAGAATGCATTCTCATGTCTTCTCTTGTTCCCATAGGCACTTAACAAATAACTGATTATGTAACCTAACCTATACAAGATAATAGGTTCACAGCTTGTGCTGTTCAAATTTTCAATACTTTCTAAATAGGTTACATATATTTCATTTCATGTATAAGCCAACGTCATATGGTAGGTAGGTAGATATTGATATTTATTATAGACAATAAACCTCTTAAGTCACTTATAAAAGTGTGAATGTTACCTTTAACTATGCTGAGAATCCATTATGTATCAATTGTAGTTGTATGTCTGTTTTATATGTACAATCATAGAGAATTACACTGGTATTTGCATAGTATACTGAAAGTCTGTGTGCAATCTGAACAACTCTTCAACCTTTTCATTGGCTTCATGAAATTTGGCATTGTTTTCAAAAAGGGCATTTTTTAACTTAGCCACCAATTTGCATAATCTCCCCATTGTATTTTCAGCGGTGTAAAATTGTCTACCTTCAGTAAGATATAGATGCACAAATATATTGAGATCCTTGGGCGGGGGGTAATTTTACATATAAGTAGTTAGTGAATATGTTTGTCTTGTGGGCATTTATGCCTTTATTTGTGGCCTCATAACTTTGGGGTCTCAGATAGAAACTCTTGGTAGTGTTTATCTTAGAGTTCCTGTGACTCCCTGAACTGAAAGCTAACCTCAAGAGGTCAACATTTCCCAGGAGTGTGGACCCACTAAAGACATAAATAGCACAACATTTCACATCAGGGCCTAATTTTAAAGGCTCCCAAATTTTACAACTTGATATGCCAAAGCCCCCATGCAATTTAAAAGTCTATGTATTCTCACAGTGCTCTGTAATTGGATTGGCTGTTACTCTTCCATAATAAAGAGATACTCTAAAATCATTTCTCTACAGCCTCTAACAAGAGATGCTCACGTCAGGACCCAGCATACGTTGTTGACTCTCCTGTCTGCCTAGACATATTCTGCACACACTCAGAGCATTACTTGTATTCTGTATCGTCCGTTATAGTCCATATGAGTCTCTCCCTCTCGTGAATTTCCGTAGCAATACCCTAGTCCCAGGAGTTTGCAGTTCTTTTTTTTTCAAATATCCATATACTGACATGCACTCTGATTTGCAGGGGCCATGTGTTTATGATTCATCCCCCAGTTCAGTTGTGAGCGCTTTGGCGTGCTTTGTGTTTCTCTTGGATAGGTCACAGCACTTCCTTTAGTGATTTGCATACAGCATGAAACAGCAAACACTTGGGGAATCAAAATTTATACAACTGATGCATCTCAAATGCAGCGTCCATGTCTCATGTTTATTTTCTGTCTGCTACATTTTCCAGAATAGCTGGGAGGCCAGAGTGCTTTCCCCAAACTACGATGCACATGATGGCTGTTCTCCAACAGATAGCCCCATAGAAAGTCTGTCCAGACATTCAGCTGGCTTGAGGAAATGTGGCAGAACGTAGAAAAGAAAATTGTTATATTCAAAACCATGGTAAAATTATCTTTCATGATACATAGAGGCTATGTATCATGAATACAAGTAAAGGCATGCATTTATAAGGAAAGATGGCTGCCATGTAGAAGAGTAAACATGGAGTTTAAGGTCTGATTGGAGTTTTATTCCTGGTCCTGTCTCTTAATAGCTATGTGATTTTAAACAAGTTTTGAAAAACTTTTCTGAGCCTCATTTTTTATTTAAGATAATAAAACTTGTTCCACAGGGTTTTGCTTTAAATAATAAATGTGACAACAGTGACAAAACTGCTTTTAGCTATATGAAGTTAGGCTTTTTAGAGTTATTTTGATATTAAAATATGTTACTTCAACACAATTCCTATTTCAGTTCTTAAAAAATTGAATCACTATCTTGCCCAAATAATATGGAACCACATTTTTAAAAAAGCTGAGAATAAGAAGTAAATAAAAACCATCATGTATTTTTAGAATATTTTCTTTGCAACACATATGTCATTCAACCAGAATTTGTTGAGTACCTACTGTGTGCAAGGCACACTGCTCTCTGTAAAGAAAAGCAAGCCCTCAAGGAATGAAATGCCAAGAGTCATCCTTTTTGCTGCTATGCATGCATTTTTATTAATTTTTAAATCATTTGAAATGAAACTGAAGACATTGTAAAACATTTATTATACTCCTCCTGTATCTCCTGCAAGTCTAAGAAAAGTTTCATAAATTCTTAAGGAAATCAGATCCTACCCTATTTTCTATTGTTTCATTTGTTCATCCGTGCATTCATCCAACAAATATTTACAGAATAACTACCTTTGCCCAGTCATGGTGACAGATTCTAGGTACATGGCTGTAAACACCACACACCTGGACTCTCCCTTCATGGCTTTTATAGCCTAATGGGGAAACAAAGTATATGTAGGTAAATAATTTAATATATATAAAAATGCAACCTGTGATAAGCACAAAAGGAATACAAAGACTTTGAAATCAGCAATACGGGACCTAGTTTAAAAGGGAAGGAAAGCCTCCTGCAGTGACGTGACTTCTAAGTTGAGTCCTGGAGGACCAGAAGTCAGTGTTGTGAAAAGCAGAGTCCCCAAGGGAGGAAATGTCTCTACGCACCTGAAGATATAAGTCAAGAAGCTTCTGTGGCTGGAGCAGGGAGACAGATAGAGGTGGAGCCAAGAGACGACAGTGGAAAGACAGTCCAGATGGGGATCAAAAAGACCCTGTGAGCCATGGGAAGACGCTCAGATTTGTATGGGAAGTGCAAAAGCTAGAGAAGGTTTTACACAAATGGTAAATGAACCGCTTCCTACCTTTAAAATGGATTTTTTTTTCTTTTTTAAATTGGAATTGAGTAAAAAGGGAAGCAGGAAGCTAATAGAAGCCTCCTGCAGAAGCCTGTGTTGTCGAGGCAACGGGTCATGGTGGTTTGAACTAGTATGGTAGCGGAAAATAAAAGTGTCTGTCTATGGAACATGTTACTTTAAAGTGGAGCTGGCAGTGGAAGAAATTGAGCTGGGGGTTCACTTGAAATTATGGACTTAACTTTGGGGAAAGGAGAGAGCAGAGAGTTTTATTAACTTCACCATTACCAGTACAAATATATTCATAGAAATCATATCTCTCATCTGCCTGGTCCTAACATACTTCATCTTGGAACGTTCTGTTACTTCAGGGAAGTTATGTGCTACTGATTGTGTCAAACATTATTTCTTACACATATATTTAGCACTTTCTGTGTGCCAGTTATAGCGATGGACGTTTTCTGTGTATATTTTCATCTAATTTCCATAACAACAATGCTATCTCTATATTTGAGCTAAGGAAAGAGAAGAAAACAGAAACTTGTCCAAGGACATTACCACTCATCAGATCTAGAGAACAATCTCATGCTTTCTGTTGGAGGTTGTTGACTCACTCTCTTGTCTACAAGCTAATGAGAGAAGCCTCACCAAAAATCAACCTTGCCGGCACCTTGATCTTGGATTTGCAGTTTCCAAAACTATGAGAAAATAAATTTCTGTCATTTAAGCCACTCAGCCTGTGGTTTTCTGTTATGGCAGCCTGAGTGGACAAATATCCTGACCCTTGGCCTAGATCACTTATTTATTTAATAACATTACACATTTACAATGTGACAGGAACTTTATAGAAGTTTAGAATTACAAAGATGTGAAAATCATGGTTTCTTCCCTATCAAAGCTTATAGCCTAGTATAGAAAAACAGATGTACATTTGGCAGAATATTCTACATGTACAGTTTCCAAACAGTTGTAATATATAGATTCACCTGACTCTCCTTCTTATTTGCTGTACAAGAAAATGAAAGGTAAATATTTTTTCTCACCCAGTGGGAGAGTTTAATGATTTGGCCTTCTCTTGCTTTTTTTTTTTTAAAAAAAAGGATAAACAGAATCTTTGTGCAAATACTTCCATATCTGGGCCGGCCGAGTGGCGTGATGGTTAAGAACTGGCTTGGTACGCCAGGGGACCCCAGTTCGGATCCCAATATGAGGGCCAGTGACACTGCCCTCTACAGCTAAGATGCTGAACAACAGCTCGACCTGGAGCTGGGCTGCTGTGAGTTTCCGGCAACAGCGTAGGCTGCAGCCCCTGTGGCAGTGGGTTGCCATGGGCTACCGTGTGTAGCCAGCAGCCAGCGTGAGTGGCCCTCAAGCCGCTGTGAGCAGCCGTCCAGAAGCCAGCAACTGATCTACCTCGCCCGGGAAGAGTGTAATGATGGTGCCAACTTGTGAAGCAACATCATTCACAACTAGACTGAAGAACAAAACGACAGCAACTTGTCTGTTCCCCTTCCCCCAATTCCCCAGCACTGTTCCCATCCTCCCAATTCCCCAATTAAAAAAAAAATCTTTAAAAAAAATACTTCCATATCTCATTTTAACAGTTTATCGAAGAACATTGTCAAAAAACAAGATGATTTGAAAGAAGAAGGGAAGTGGCTTGAAGCTGCAAGAAAGGTGCTTATATAACACCAGAAAGCAACCCTCCTGGCCCCCAGGGTGGGCTGGAAAAATATATCTTGCTCTGGGACCTAAGCATCCTGGGCCTTCTTTCCTGGCAGCAACTCAAGGATATGGCAAAGCTCCAGAAGGAATGGCTGCCTGGTATGTCTGAGGCATGCATTATCAACAAGGGACATATTGCTCAAAAAGAGCAAAAATTGGCTTTTGAGTGGTACAAAAATTCTTAGATGTTATGATGCTTTGTGGCCTCCCAAAGAGTTACAAAAAGAATATAAACAGATAGTGTAGCTGTATAGAGGAAATGATTAGAGGAAAAAGTTGAAGAATACTGATCTAGGGAGATGCACCAATTCTGGTCCCCTCCCCTCAATGATACTCATGTCCCAAGATTCGCAGAAAAGCCACACCTAAGGACCATAGGGACATCAAGCAAAGATGCTTCATCAGTAAAGTCAAATGACAGGTGACTGAGGGCTCTCTCCACACCTTGGCTCTACATTAGTGTCCTCTAGAAACTTGGCAATAACCTTGGGACAGAAGAGCTCCTGGATACCTGAGGTTGAATCCCTCACCGTAGTGGGGACTCAGGTAGGAAACTGAGGAAATGGAGTGGGTTTCTCGTACTAAGTTTGTAGAATGAAATTTATACCTGCTGCTGTGGAAACAATAATAAGGAATAGAGGGTTAATAGCCATGATAAATGTCTAGAGGAGGGGGTGCTGAGAAAACAAAGGAATAAATTCTACTTAAGACAGGAAGTAGAAGGAGGGGTAAGATATTATTAGAAAAAGATCAATAGGTGACATTCCAGTTAAGGGATGATGATAGCCTAATAGAAAACAATGGTAAGGGAGATAGGACAATAGAGATTTAAGAGATTTCTAGGGGTATAAGTGATGAGATTAGGCCTCTCCTTAAATCCCGAGGAGAGCGTGTGCATACAGGAGGTATTGAGGATCGCTTCTAGAAAAGAACGTATGAAGAGAAGCTGAGATCATGGGACATGGGAGAGAAACCTGCCAATCTCCTTAGGACAAACTCAAATTTCTGGATGCCTTCTAAGACCCATTCTGGTAGGCATCGTCTGTCTTAGAGTAAATTTTGTGAATTGATGGCCATTACGCTAAATGTGGCCTTCAGAATCCTTTGTTCACAGCATCCTATTGGCAACACTTTTAAGAATATCAGTATTCCTTAGAATAGTAAATAATAATTAGTCAACATTTTAAAAAATCATACCTCTTCAAAATGAACCAGATTCCTGAGTTCTTGGGTCTTCATGCCCACCTAAAACAATGAAACCTAAGCTGGGACTGAGTGGGGGAGCTTCCTTTAGAAGGGTGCATGGTCTCCAGTTCACCATCATCCGTCCCCCTCCCTGAGGTCTTCCACTCTGCTTCATCCATTGCCTGACTGGCTCCACGGGACTCCAGCAAGTCCCACTGCTATAAATAGAAACTGTCAGAGACGTCATAGAACAAAATATGCCTCCAAACTAGAGAATAAAGGGTGCATAACACAGAAATGGACATCCGACTGAAGTCCCTCATTTGCATGTCATTCCATGTAAGCAATGTTTTCAGAAAAGAGCAAGTCTGGCTAGGATAGATTCATAAGAAAATAACAAAGAAAAGTCAAATCAGAAAATATGCATTCAGAAGAGAAGCGATCAAATAAATACTGTAATGGAGAGAAAAGGTCCAGTAGACTTTCTAATTCTCGCACAATTTCCAATTTTTTCTAATTCTGATTGCGTAGGCCTTCTAATTCTGGCCCCAGGATTCATACTTGAATTATTTGTTGTTATTATCAGCTATGCCTATCCTTAAGAAAATTTGCAGTTAGCAAATTCTCATATAACGTTAACGTTGTTCAAAAGTTTTACCATTTCTGCCCACCCATCTTTGCCACATCCATACTCCTTTAAAAGCTTCTCCTCTTGAGCTGATTTCCTCTAGAAAGGAAAGTGCTGAAGAACAAGTCCATTTTATCATAGAAAGTTCACTGTGGTGACATTCTTCTCGGATTTCTGAAAGCACTCAACCATTTTGCACCCAGCGTGACCCAACAGCTGCAACTCTTCTGCTCTCACTCCCTAATTTGTTTGCATTTGGCTTATATTCCCAGCTCTTTGGAGTGCTGATAATTATACTTGTCTGGGACGCTTAGAAGCTGTAAAAAATCTGGACCTCCTCACATTTCAGCACAAGTAGACAAGGCCCAGGCTCCAATTTGGAACCGCACAGACTTCAATGGGGCATGTGAGCCCAAAGACATCAACAGCAGCGGAACAGCTTGAAGACTCTTCTCCAAAGCCACTCACCATATGTTTGGCTACCAATTGTGGACCAAACAGGCCAAAATGCTCTACAGGAATCAAATGGAACTCTGCTAACCTGTGTGGTTGGCATGGGGCAGGTAAAGTGTTGAGAATTAGAACCTCATAATCCCAGTTACAATGTAACTGGTGGGATATTTCCCTCCTCTTAGAAACACCTTAGCAATCACATTTTTTAAAAAAGCATAAAATATAATGATCACAGAGTGCTTTGAATGTGAAGGAAAAGTAAGAATAACAAAATTTTACAATGAAGTTCATTTTTAGATGTGGACAAAACCCAATGTTAGATATGTTTAAATGATATTAACCCTATTAGTTTGCAAAATTGCTGAAGTTATGTAAAAGATTATTTAGATATATCAGGAAAATGAATTCTTACTTATCACTTACCAACAGCTAATCATGAATTTAGTACTGGGGTTGACTACATGGAGAATTTAAAACCAAGGTCTCCTTAGATTTATAATCTACATTGAAAACCTAAAATGTGGTTTAAGTTCATGCTAAAATATTTAAAAATTTAAGCTGACGACTCATGGATTCAGGGATCTGGAAGTGTGTGATGAAACATTTAGCTTGGTTTCTTCTGTTTCACCTGACCTGGTCAATGAGAGCCAAAGATGGTCCTAGGAAGTGACTTCATTATAAATATTAAGGTTATTTTTATTCAGTTTTTGGAGAAGAAGCAGTCATATCGGTGACACTCATATTAAGTGATTGTCCTTCTTTAAAGATCAATTAAAAGCTGGAAGAAAGTTCACCAAGAATTTGAGACCTTGACATTTTTTCCTAAATAGAGACTTCTTTTTACCGGTTTGGATCTGAGATCCACTGACTAAACAATTAGGAGAAGCTTACATTCCTTCTTCCTATTTTCCAACCCCCTTCTGTGAATAAAACTGCTACCTTATATTTCAGAGACGCCAACTGCTTCAAAGAGCTATTACTTTTTTTTTTTTCCAAAGAGGGCTTTTTTTCCCTTGTTTTCCAAAGACTGCAAAAATAACCCACCTAAGTTGTTAATTATCACTAAATGGTGAATACAGACATTTTTAGAGTATTTCTCAAAGTCATGTCATGATTCCCAGGAAGAAGGGGAATTAGAGTTACATCAAGCATGAAACATGTGTTTTGAAAAGTGACTTGCCTCACAGGCCTGGGACTCCACATGGGAGTTTAAAAGGTATTTTGTTTAGTTTTTAGCACTTAATGAGATAAAGTTCCCGGTTTTGAAATGTGGCCGCCTTGGACAATAACATTTGGAGAATGTGTATGAATCTATAAAAACAAACATACACTATAGAGAGCTTTCAGCATGGCTGCAACTGGCAGGAATCCAAATGTTCTCTTTTTGTATTCTTGGATCACCACCAAAAGCAAAAAATAGCATCAGTCTGTGCTGACCCATATCATTGGAAGAGGAAGTACTAGCCCTAAAACAGCAGGGATTATCCCACATTCAACAGAGGGCTGGAGACCCTCACAAGTGAGCCCACCATTTGCACATCAGAGTCCCAGTTACACTTTTTGTAATGAAAATACTCACTTGATTATATACCATCTACCATCTATACTCAAATCAGCCAAATTACCAATTTTGTTGAAGTTTCAGCTTTTAAAACAAACACTGAACAGATAAGAGTTCTGGCTTTTCTAAATCAACAAAAAACAGAACACAAGATAAGCTTATCTGCAAAGCCAAAGGCTTGCTCATCACCAGCGTGACAATCTTCCCCATGTGAAAGTTTGAACACTCATTCTAATCTAGCCATTCACCACCCTCTTTTCCTTGGGTCCCCAAAGAAAACAATGTGACAAAAGTACTATCCTATGGGGTCATTTTATGGTCCTTTCTCCTTTCATTTTATTTAAAGTAGAATTCAGTGAAGCCCGAATTAAAAGAGAAAAACATAGTAGTAATAGTTGAGAACTACTATTAAGCAAGAAAAATGTTTTTGACTCATTTGCTAAGTGAGTGAGTGTGTGTGTATTAGTCATACATAATTTTCTGGAGTCTATCAAGGCAAATGCAGAGGAAGTATGGAGTGTTGGGGGTGGGGAGAAGAGATGGAGGATCAGAAAAATACAAAGTGTGGGAAGAAAATAAGCAGAGTCTGAAAGCTATGGGAAATGTGTTACCTTTGTCTTTACAGGGTAAGGAAATGTTTGGGAGGGTAAAGGGCAAAACGATGAAAACGATTCCCAGAGTAAACACAAAACAGCTGGCGATTAAAAGGATCAATAAAGGTTAAATCACTGAGAAGGCAAATCTTTGAGAATTAAGAATACAGGCGACCAAAAAAAAAACAAAACTCAAAGTCCAATGAAAAGCACATCTTCATTATGCTATATTTTGTATTAAAATGGAAAAATATTTGTGAAACATGAAATTTCATAATAAAAATTTAGATTTATTAATTTTATCCACATACTTTGAAAGATATGTTAAGATCGATGTAAAAAAAGGATATGATCAGGTTTTATGATACTCCTTTCATTTAAAACGTATAGTTGTTCACTCTATTATATAAATACATTTTAAAAGTCATGTATCTGAAGAAATAAAGGTGTATTTGGAAAACAGGATACTGCTATAATTCCATTTAATGACAATTTGTTATGTAGATATTTATTTTAATGAGGAATATCAGTATTGTCTCAATAGCTTGCTAATTTTTAGGTCTCCTAAAAATCATTCCACTTTTGCACTATGTAGAAAATGGTTTTGTCTAAAGTCACGTGATTTTAAAACTTTTTAATAGTAAATTAAGATGACAACTCCAGGAAAATAAGTCACAGTTTTTTAATACATTTGAAAAGTAATGTTATCTCTAGATACATCATAAGTATAGTTTGAATGCAAAAGAATGAATCAAATTTAATGTAATTCATCATAATCCATAAAGAGAATGTTTAATATGTGACAGTCCCTTTCGAGGTAATGAGTTGTCTGTCTGACTGACTTCCGTCTGCATCAACTTTTGGCAGGTTGAGAGGCAGGCATTTAGCTGGATCTCTAAAACTTGATTCTGTCAGCTAATGACAAAAACAGCCTGATGGCATGCAATTATTTCAATCAATCAATCAACAGGGATTTTGAGCACACATCGTTTTCTTATCACTGTGCAAGACATAAGGGAAATGCGTAAAAGATAAAGGATGTGTGAGATATAGACCCAAACTGAAGAAGTATGCACATCTGCCTGAAGAGGTAAAAACAAGGTACATGAAATAATTAGCAAAGTTAACAGATAGTCCTATAAGGTGATTTATTTTGAAGGGCCAAAAATGCTGTAAAATATTAGAGATGGTAAGATAAATAAATGTCAGAATGATCAGAGGCAATGTCAATGTAACCAAATTTGGAAAGGAGTAAGATTTAGATAAGTAAAAGGGGAAGAAATTGTTTCCCCCGAGTGGACACACATAGCATAAACATGGGTACAAAGGGAAATGTGTACAGATTTCAGCTGAGAGTGTTAGATGAGCAACTTGATCAATTCAAATGGATGTGCTGGAGAGCAAAGCTAGATACAGACTGACAGAATGTAGGGTGTACATGGGGAGTCTTGAAAACCAGGCAGGATTTTGGTTTGCGGTGGTAAGAAACTAAGAGTCAGTAGTGATTATAATGCAGGGGGAAATCTGATGAAAGAGTAAACCTGACAGAGAATGCAGAGGAAATGAAGAGGAGAGGAAAGGTGATTAAATGGGCCATAGTGTTCTTTATGAAGATAGAATGTAAGTTGTTAATATTCAAAAATTTCTAAGTAAACCTGGTTTTCAGCAATCAACCATGCCATAATGTAAGAAGTCCATTAACGATAAACTTAATTTCAGAGGCTATTATGTCTCTGAAGTACTAGATTTGCAGTACTAGATTATGTTGCTGTTACCAGGGCTCAGAGGATGATGAGCAAAAGAATGAGTTTAAAAAAACACTAATGCGGTAGAAAATGAGCAATATGGGGCCAGACCCTTACTTAGACCCCAATTAATTTCATTGATGACTTTAGGTCATCTTCTTTTTGTGTGTGTTTTTTGTTTGTTTGTTTGTTTTGTAAACTATCTCCCAATGCCAAAAGTAAGAGAATAGTTACAATTTTCTCCATCTGCCCAATAAATCCTCCCAAGTTTAGACAAAACCTTTCGTTGTTCCATGACAATGCAGAAAAGCTCTTTTTATGTCTATTTGGTATGTAATTATTTCAATCAATTTTATTAGATTTTTTTTAACTGGGACCCATATTAATTAGGTACAACACTATTTTGAAATGCCACTTGGTAGAATATTCAGGTTCATTGTTGCTTCGACTGTTTCTGCCCTTCCATTCCTTTAAATGTCCCTGCCCAATTAAGACACTAGGAAGTGGCCACAAAGAAAAAATTCTGTCTATGTACCCTCTGTTGACAACAAATGTTCACATGAAAATTTAGTGTGTGAGTGTGTGAGTGTAACTGATTGTTCATTTATATTACCCACATTTATGACCACCTTGGTAACCAATTACACTATAGCATATGTTCATAAACTCCTAAAGGCGTCCAGAAAGCCAGATGACAGTAAGCTGATGAAAGTCCATTAACAACATTTCCAGCTTGTCATGTGTCCTTAATGAGAAAATAATTGTCAGTTTAACTCTCTTTTTTCCCTCAATAGATGAAATGAGGAATTAGACATCCAAATGATCAATTCAAGAATACTTATAAAAACCTAATGTAAGAAATGGTAATTATTTCAGTGGTATATATTATGATTTTATGTTGATATAGGCTTATTTATTCAATTCAAATATCGATAAATATTTTACTAAAATCAGTGTCTTAATGATCAAAACAAAATATATTACTAATATATGTTAAAATGGTGCAAGAGACAGAATGAGAGTGTGGGAGTAAAGACACCTTGTTTCTAATAGTGGCTATACCACTAAATGTGTATATCTTGGAAAATTATTTAACTTCCAAGGCTCATGTAATTTTCATCTGCCAACTGATATGATTAAGCTAGGTTAATATGTCAAAATGCTATTACAGCCAATAAAATAATCCCACTGAATATAAACATATATTAAGGAACAAAGAATAGATTACATTAGCTTTGTAAACAGCTTTATTAAAAAACTTAAAGAAAATTAAAGTTTTCTTTACTGCAGAAATTTTCAGGGACTTTGATATACTCAGATGTCTTAATGAATATTTGTTTATTATGAATCTCCAAATAGGATGTCTAGAGAGTTGGGTATAAAATCAACATGACTTTCCAAACTTATTCTGTATTGTATAATCTTTTATGGTAACACATTAGGAAATATCGTATTAGACTCTACTCTTACATTTTATACAATACTGAAAATCATTTGATTCTATCCTTTCCCTACCCACTTAAGATGACTTCTCTAGCTATCTTCATTTCTTAAGGGGGTCTTGTCTAGCCCCCAGGTCCCCTAGATCCCCTCTTTTTTTGTTGTTGTTGTTTTTTTGTTTTTAGCTGAGCCATCCTGCCACCTGTTGGGAGCTCAGCGGCAGCTCAGCTCGGGCCGGGATTCAAACTACTGTTGCTCAGAGCTCACACTCTTGAGCGAGCTCTTAACCAACTGAGCCACTCGGCCGGCCATAGATCACCTCTTTCTGAGTAATTGTTCCAACAGGCTATGACTGATATCAACTGGACTAATCAAAGCTTAATATAAACAACAACAAAATGAAACAAAAATTTGGCACGTGATTTAAAATCAGGATTTTAAAATCAGCATATTATATAGCTTATTATAATAATACCACATTATTAATAGCCTCTCCAACCATTTTGAGAATGAAGTGTTCTTTATAGATTGCTCTCATTTGACTTGAATACTGTTTTTCTTCTTTTATTTGACAAGTTTATTTTTTCAAGTAATTTTATTTTACTTTAATCTTAATTTCATGACTAAGACTAGCCTTGTTGTTTAATATCAGTGAGCATGTAATCCTACAACTTCAGGTTATATTCTCACAGATAACCTCCTTTCCCACCAGACCAGGTTAGGTCCCCTGCTTATGTGATCTTATATCACCCTCCATTGCCATCACATCATTTAGGACAGTTTCAAACACATACATACATAAGTGTGTGTGTGCACGTGCATGCATGTGTGTGTGTGTGTGTGTGTATTGGTGATCATTTGATTAATTTTGGTTTTTTAATCTGCTCTCATCCCAGATTATAAACTATGTAAAGGCAGAACCCACTCTGCTTTGCTCACTATTATTTTTGTTAGGTCCAGCACTGTGCCTCACCTATGGTAATTCCTAAACAAATGCTAAATGTTGAACTTCAAAGGCACTTAGCTAATAGATGTCAATACATATATGTTTCCCTTAGGTACAACTGCCCAAATTTAGCAAATAAATAGAAACTAACCACTTATTTAATTTTAAAATGTTGATTCTTATGAAAAAAAATGTGTTTTTTTTAACTCCCAGGGGGAGTATTTAAACCATCATTAACCATTCTTAACTTAGCTAGAATAAAGTATCTGAGAATAGTATGAAATTAGAGAGAGACTGGGGACAGGGTACAAGAGGTAGGAAAATGGTAAATAATAGATACCTTTCCTTAAACTCACTTTACCACCACATAATTGTGTCTAAATGTGGCTCTGGATTCATAGATGTCTAACAATTTGCTATTAAAAAAAAAAAGCAAATATACCCTCTAGTTATTTGAATTTGAAAAGAGCGATGTCATCATTCCTTTGTAAGGACCGTATGTTTTCTAAGAGGAGCTAAAGGACTTCTTGATGCTGTGTAGCAAGTCAATAGACAAACGGGAAGTAAACCAAGGCCTCAGAATACTTTTATACAACTAGTGACAATTATGCCCATATGCATTGTAAAACATGACCGAAAGATACATGGGGAAAATGTATTTCCATCTGCATAGAATATATTTTGTTTTGAAGTGTGTTACTTTTCTGAAATGAAACAAAAAATAAAAGATAATTATTATGTACAAAACCCTACCGTGGTACAGTATAAAGGTTGGACTATTTAGTATGTATTACGATTTTGAAATTACAGTCCCCACAGTGATCATAACCCAGCTGTCAGGTAAATATGGAGGATTGTGTGACATTTTATACAATGCAATCCTGCGTGCCATAAAATAAAATAATGTTGTTTACTAGTGGCTTTTGGAGTTATTTTAGTTTGAAAGTTTAAAGTTTATGCCACCGCAGTCTGTACTGATTTGTTTTTAATAAATTCAGTAATATTTTATGGTATGATCATAATTCTTTATATTGAACTTTCATCCAATGAAAAGGATAAAAGTAAAAGTCATGTGTTTCCAGAATTTTTATTAAAATTAATACTTTTGTTACCCTTTAGTATACTATCAAAACAAAATCCAACTTTCATAATAGTGCATCTACAATGTGCACACAATTGAGCTAACTACTGTAGGAAATGAAAGATGAGTAAGTCACAAATGCTGATGCTTTAGAAACTAATGCCCTAGGAATTGATAATCAAGTAGCTAAATAAGATAATGATATATATGAAATAAGGGAGCCTGAGGGAAGAGCCCGAAGAGAAATACAAAAAAATGTGATGATCACATCTATTTGGTGGCTCAGACAAGGCTGCACTTATAAGGGTGACTTGATCTGGGACTGTAGGAATTAGTAAAATTTTAACATGAGCCTTCCATAGAGATAGATTATATTTTAGCATATCACAATTACTTTGATAATTAGGACATGGTTTCAAAGTGGCTTCTGTATACACTCAGCTGTTTTGATTCTAAATCCAGGTAGGACTCTCTCCACCATGATGGTGGTAAAAATTGAAAAGGAGTTAACTTCTTAATGTCAGTGCTTTTGTTTGCAATCATGAGGAACCGTGAATAAACTCACACTCCAAACCTATATACCTTTATCACCAGTACACATACGTACAGATACAAACACAGACACACAGACGTGCATGGCTGTAGGTCGCTTCGAAGCAGGGTCAGGCCTACATCAGTTCATCTCTCCACCATCTGTCTATGAAGCTCCTATTGTATTTTTAGTAGTTTCCTACAACCATAAAATGTTTAATAACTATAGGAAAAAAGGGCTAGATACAAGGGGAAAGCTTGTATGAAGACAATGATGAAGGAACCAGAGGGGAAGGTAGATTTCCAGAAGAACGTGGTGATGGAAACTAAGGGAAGGAAGGAAGTGTTCCAAAGAGGAAACGATCAGGAATATAAAATTCTTGTGCGATTCCAAGTAAGATAATTACACACACACAGACACACACACACACACACACACATGCGCGCACTCAAGTAAGCTGTACATATGTGATGATCTTGTTGAGAGATGTTTAATATATTGATGGATTCGAGTGCCAGGTTTCAACACATGGCAGAATGAATGGGGATGAAAGTGAGGAAAGGGCCTGTGCACAGCTCTGTGCACAAGTCCAGCTGAATAAAAGAAGATTGGCGAGTCACTACTGGGAGTTGAGGAAGGTTGTTTCTCAATTTTTCTTTCCAATGATTGGAAAATCCTCGAATATAAGTACATGCTGATGAAATGAATATCACGGAAAGATAAGATTGATTATAACTGTCAAATGAGTTTAAAAAAAATAGTGTGACATCATTATGAAGACAAAGTTCAATGAGATCTAGAGTACCCTGGCAGGGATTGGCCTGGGGCTAGAGAAATGCTTCTTACACTCTATGGAGAAAGATACAGGAAGAACATTGGGAAGTCAGTGAAGATCTCTGGATTCAACATCCTTTTGTGATTTAAGAGGCAACTTCTAAAAGTAACAGTGGCAGATTACCAAAGTAGCTTTCAGGAGAGTGATGACTATTTTAAATACCCGTTGTGATGAAAGAGGAGACCGATAAACCTGCTGGCAGCTCTGAGGACCCAGTCAAGTTCTGTTATCACAAATTCATAGTCACAGACTCTGCGTTACACACTTTTCTACAGCAGTTCAGGAACCTGCATGTTTCCGTAGGAAGGCGACCATCTAGGAGAATCTTTGGTGTAAGCATTTGTGAGGCATGTGTTACAGAAAAGGAGGTAAATGGCAGGATAGAGATGGCAAGAAATTTAGTTGTAATGGTGTTGAATATATAATAGGTTGAAATAATGAGTCACGTCTCCCCCATTAAGTCTTTTCTCCCTCATATCCACATACAGTGCCTTAACAATTTTGTTAAATTAATGAAATATCTATATATGTTTCAAAACTGTCAATAAATAGTAATATATATTTTATTCATTTTTTATGCATCAATAAGAATATTTGTACTTCTTTAAACAAATACCGGAAGGTGCCAAAAAAAAGTATACGCATGACTTGTATTCATCTTTTGTTATCGGTATATTGAGTTTTACAATTTTAATATAGTCTTTTCCTTTCTTAAAATGTGTATACATTTTTTGGCACCCTCTGTATATGATATTTTTAAAGATTTTTTTAAAATCACTATATTACCCTATTCATTTTTGAAAGCTAATAGAATATTTCTAATTTCATTGAAAAGGATTTTATTTCAGAGAGTCAAGTAATTGCCTATTAAGAAATCGTCAAGGTAGATAATTTATGTTGGTTTTGATATTATAAAACATCACTTTTTATCTCTAATATTTTTTGCTTTAAAATCTTCTCTATGTATATGACTATACTACTGTTTCTTGGTCAGTCTTTGTATAGTAAAACAGTCTTATTTTTCTTTCACATTCTGTTTCTTATATTTACCTTATGCCTCCAATAAGCAGTGGATAGTTGGATTTCTTATCCCCTTTTTTGGTGTGTTTTTATTTTTCCTTTGATGCAGTCTTGTGTCTTTTAATTGTAACATGCGTCCCAGTTACATCAACATAGTAAATATTGTTTGGTTTATATCCACCATCTACAATTACCATCTATAAATCTACCAACTATTGTACAATTGTATCAGCTGTTGTTTTCTCCCTCTTTCTTGCTTTTGTTTGAGTTAATCATTTCTTATTATTGGATTTCTACCCTTCCCTTGGCTTACTAGTTGTATTTCTTGTTTTCTTAAGATCTGATTATTTTAATTATTATTTAATATTTACTATCTTATAAACTTATTGCAGACTACCTTAAATTATGTTTTTACCATACTCTGCACAATGCAAGGACATTACAACACCCTACCTGCATGTATTCCTTCCCTCATTTCATGTTAGATTTGTCATTTGATAGTGCATTTTTAATCCCCTGTAGCCAGCACTGCCCACCAGAGGGCAGCAAGCATCTGCAAGTAGTTGTTAAGGACTTTTTCAGCCTCCTCAAGCCTACTTTGCTTGCAAGCTGAAGTGCTGAAATGCCTGGGAGTTAACAATCCAACCAAAAAATACAAGGATTGATTGATAAAGAACCCAGCTTTCAGCGATGGCATGCTTTGTTTGGGAAAACTCTGATGTGTGTTCTACACTGTCTTTCGGAGTTGTCTAACAAGATTGTGTTCCACTTACGCTGTATCTTTGAAAAATTTGCCATCAGTTCTATTGTTGCCCTTTAAAGGTAACATGTCTTTTATCTCTTCTGCCATTAAGTTTATCTTTTTGTCTTAGGTTTCAGCAGTATCCCAGTGCTCTACCGAGATGTGGTTTTCTTTATGTTTATTCTTCTTGGGGTTTACCGAGTTTCTTGAATGTGTGGAGTGGTATCTTTCATCAGTTTTAGAAATTCTCAAGCATTATCTCTTTAACTATTGCTTCCGCTCCTTTGTCTTTTTCCTCTTTTTGTAAGACTCCAATTACATGGTAGACCTTTTCATTACAGCCCATATATCTCTAATGCACTTTCTTCTGTTTTTCATCTTTTTTTTCTTTTCATCATGCTTAAATTTATGGTTTCTCCAGATTTATTGTCTAGTTTATTACATTTCTCTTCTGTATGTTATAAAGAATTATTAATTTTATTTATTGTATTTTTCACTGTGATATTTACAGTTGATTTTCTTATAGCATATTCGCAAAATTCTCTTTTCTTCTTAAAAACTTTTTAAAGTCCATACCCAAACTCCAATATTTTTATATTTGTAGAGTTTTTAATAAATAATTTAGTTCTACAGTGATTTTTCCTGTTTTATGGCATATTTTGCATTTTTTATTTGAGTGATGGATAGACATTGTGTATGAAAAAGGCACAGCCTCTGAATGTCATGTCTTCCTCCGAGAGGACTTCATTTTCATCTGGCTTGCAAACCATATATGAGTAGCAGATAGAAGACTATAATTTTACTCAATGCTTAGAGGCATTATACATTTAAAACCCTATTTAAACATATGCTATCCATGAGTATTTCTTGAACATACTTTTAATAAAGCATGGAAAGCATTTTAAAGCAAAAAACTTCAAACATTAAAAAAATCTTAGAAATACTTAACATTTTAAACACATTATCTCATTCTCACACATCAGCCTTATACATGTAGATCTGGGAAAAATTGTTTAAGAATGGGCTGCCTTTTTTCCGGCATCTTTATGGGCTAATGTGGCTTCTGTGAAACAGGATTCTGATAGGTTTACATAAAAAGTTATAAGGAAATTCACTTAGGCATGAATGTACCATGTGGATAGGATTCTTAGTGTGCTGTAATGTTTTCTATGTGTATGTATATACACCCGCATACCGGGGGTGCCAAAAGAAATACCCAAGTGAACATTTTGGTCAGCGCTGCTCAAACAGTAGTTTGCCGTAATCAGAAGTGTCTGGACACTGATGGTAACCACTTTGAGCATCTCTTATAATTGCAGAAGTCAAACATGACTTGTATTCATCTTTTGCTATCGGTATATATTGAGTATTACAATTTTAATAGCTTTTTTCTTTCTGAAAATGTGTATACATTTTTTTGGCACCCCCGTATATATGTTTTATATTTATATGTATGATATATTTATATGTAATATAATATATCTATCTCATTTGTATAAAATTTTATACAAACCATATTTTCATACATGACTATATATGATTAAAATTAATTTTATAGATTAAAATATGTGTAACCTACCCCCTTCAATTTCAGTATTATCCAGGAATCTGCTGTATGAAGCAAACTGTTGTAAAATATTTAGATTACACCTTCCTCTCACAGAAACATTATTAAAATTAGAAGCTGATACCAAAAAAATTGGTATAAATGAAACTATCAATATGAACATCCAGGTACTAAAAGAAAAGAAAAAGAAAATCAATGTCTTTATAAACTGAAGGTAATGAAATTATGTCCTAGGTCCCAGAACATTGGCATATGTGTGTCCCTTTATAAGAGATTTCAACTTACAGGAAGGACAGTGAGTACAAAAGTGTGCTAAAGACCTTCAGGGACCATGGTTTCCAGAAAGCAAGACCCATGTACTAGAGAGAGACATTGCAGATGTGGCGGGTAAAGATTAGATTTCTTCCTCAGCTATGAGGGCCTCCCATAAAAGGTCTGCAGTGCTATAAACTTAGAAAAGAATCACCTTTAAGAAAAATTGAATAGCCAAGATAAAATTATCTTTCCAGAGTCTAGAACAATAATCAGAATGACTGCTCTTACCCCTGCCATTGGCCCTAAAAAATTAGAATCTCACCATGAAGCCCATTTTTAAATGTTGTGCCCTGATATACAAAATCCATACATTTAACATTTTCTAAAAATCATATCCTCAGTTGACTGTTGCAGGCTATTTGGAGTAGCTTGTTCAAACTAAGTCTTCAGCTGAGAAAAACAATGCAAGCTAGATTTTTAAAAGGGGGACGGGGCCATTGGAAAACAACCAAACATCCAGGAAGGGAGGACATGAGAGACCAGGATCCCTGAGAAAAAGAAATCTGAGAGAAGTGATGTAACATTCTGCCTACAATTGTCCCTCTAGGCATTTGCCAAAAGCTGTGTATGTGGAAGAAAAGGACAGAACAGCAAGCAGAAAGCACTTACTCAGAGGCTAGAAGTGCTAACCAGGTTTTACAACCTCATTCTCCTGGGGAGACAAAACCTAGAATTCGGGGCTCAACAACAAAGAAGGGGCCCTAGTAAACATCACCCGGTCTCAGTTCAGGTGCTCGATATGTCTATAACTTAAGCAGAGACCATTTAAAAAGAGACCTTTTGAAGATGCTTTCCATTCTTTTGTTTCTTACATATGTGTAGATATAGAACTTTGGAGCACCAACAGGCCTATTCAGATTACACTAATGTAACAGTCATTGTAAGGTGTTTGGTAACAATTTAATTGTGAGAACTCTTGTTTTACAAAAGTCTCACTGGTTCAGAACCAAACTATATTTTACATAATTTATCACAACCACATATATGTGGCTGCCAGGGTATTCAAAGTAGTATGCCTAGAGTATCAAAAATTTGTCAAAATACTTTATCAAACTTTTGTTTAAGAAATAGTCACAGCTGTCACATTTTCCAATAGACTTCTAGATATATTTTGTCTATATGTACTCAGAAAAAAATAGGATATCTCTTTTAAATGAGCTTTTAAATCTTTGAACTAATGAGTAGAATAATAACTTTATCTTAATTATCTTTCAAATACAGTATGTCCTGAAAAAAACAATCTATCAATGATGAGACAGTGGTTGTTCAGTTCTTTTAATAAAAATAGTTTTATCTTTTTTTTAAATGGTGGTTATTCCTAGAATGACAGGACCAGATCCATGCAAACATGAGTTCTTTCTTAGTGGATACAAATCTTTCTAGCACTAAAATCTAGTAGAGATAAAGCAATTTTGGCCTATTATTCACTTGCACAAATGCTTTTAAATATAATGTTTCAAAAATATGCTTGGCATCATGGGGATACAAAATACACATGAAAACACCCTTCCTATAAAAAATTATTACCAAATTATTTGAGAAAGTTTTAAAAGCCATGATAAAATAGTCACAACAAGAAGCTATTCTAAACATGATAATAACTTTTAGTGCATATTATTTTTTATTATGTGCTAGGCATGTGCTAAGATGTTTAAATTTAGTCCTCACAATTATGAGACAGATACTTCGTATGCCAACTTCATAAGTGTGGATCCTGACACTTTACATGTAAGTATCTTAGAACAGTTCACAACGCAATTTATTTAGAACATTCCTAACTATTACATTGGAACTTGAAAAAGTAAATATGAAAGTAGTGAAAATAAGATGGTGATTTTGTAAGGCTGGATGTCTCTCGGGTGCCTGGATTTCTGCTAGTAGATGGTAGATTAATTCACCTCCACCTCCATAATCAGCTACGTTCAGTCAACTTGGGTTACAAATCTTAATATAGATCTGGTCATCTTGATAAAGCAGAAAATCACCTGGGCTTGCCCTATGACTGTTTTCATGTACTCAGATGTATTCAGCAATGTATTTGCTAATTTAAAGAAAGAAAGACCCTTCCCCTGAATAAGAGTAATCCAGTAGTATAATATGTGAGATTCTATTGTAATTCACAGCAAACACACACACCATTGTGAAATTAAATGAGCCAAGACACTAGATTTGAGTCCTAAGTTCAAATGTTTAATCAGAGATATTTTTACCTTATGATAAAACAAAATCCATGTAAAACAAAAGTTTCACTGCTTCTTTATACCATCACAAAGTAAAATTGTAATGCAGCGTTGCATGAGAACATCCTTTCTTTCAAAACTCAAATGCTCTATCTAGCTCTCTCTTTTGAGAGTGAGAGGCAGAGTTGTCAGGAGTAAGCTACATATCCCAACCATTTATTGTACTGCTTATCAACATAACTAAATGTATTAATTCAGGGGGCGATGACTCCAACTTAAAAATGATCTCTGCAGAGAAAATTTTGAAAACAAGTTAAGTTATATCTACCTTTTACATCTCTTGTTAAACTCTTCAAATAACTTTTTTCAAACTGTTTAGTAGTGATTTTTAAAATTGCTTTCTCTGTCTGAAAAAAAACAAACCCTAAAACTAAGTGTTTTCAAACATGTTAAGGTGGTAGATATATAAGAAAGGGAACCAGATACTTAAAATGAATTATTTGGAACCACAGGAAATTTTTGCTGGCATCTGACTAGAACGGTCTTCACTGTTAGAAAGTTCACTATATTTGACATTCAAACAAGAAGTCAATATTTAAAGAGAAGTTCTTGGTTTTGAAATATCGATTTGCAGAGAAAATAAGTTGTTAGGAGGAACTCCAGCTACTTGAAGTTCAAATCTGTGTGCATTTCAAAGTTATCTCAAAGAACACAGGTATCAATCACTCCTGTAAACATAAAAAGCATAAATACATTAGAAATGAGAAAAGATTCTCCTGAATTTCAGGCCCAATGTAAATGTGGAAAAATTTTATTGCTACCGGTAACTTTCAGAAGGTAACTAATGCCAATGTCCTTATGATTGTAGAAATATCTAGATATGAACAAAAAAAAATGATTTTTCCTCATTTATAAAATAAGAATTACTATTTGTGCATTTTTCGATATGGTTTAAATATAAATACATATTATGCATGTAGATATTTCCCCTGATTTGGAAAAAGGAATCTTGACTAGAATTCATAAAAAACAGTAAAAACATAGCTTCCTTTGTCATTTAATCCCCAAGCTCAAAAATCATGTTATTCTCAAGGTAGAGCTAAAAGAATCAGTAAGAATAATTCAAAGAAAGAATATTTTTTTCTCAACTTTTTGAGTAACTTTTTGAGCTTCTAGAATATTTCAAGTGATTTAAGTAATGATAACTTAATCTTTAAGAACTAGGTGCACTTTTAAAATCACACATTTTTCATAGTGTGGTTGCTACACCTGCATGCAATCAGAAGTTATTCTGTTTCCTTTTTAGAAGTTCTTGCTACCTTTCCTAAAATATGCAAGTTTACCAGGTGTTTGGGATGTTGTTTGATAGCAGAGTTAAGAAATCTTAATTGTGCTTTTTCCCCAGATCATGTTGGACTCACTTCTTCATTTGTGCTGTAACAGACTTGTGGGTAGTGCATTTGTTATAGTCACAGTAAACTAAATATTTCCCATTTATCCAAACATTTCTATCTTTTTTGAGCAAAAAATGAGTGAAAAGAAATAATTGTCCTTCAGCCACATGATTTTAATTTTCCTTTTCTTTAAAAATTGTAATCTGCTTTGCCGTATTATTTTTTCCACTCCTATCATTGGTTCTCCATGATTTTCCTTCCTAAAGTTCAATAGGGACTTTTTTGAAAAAGTGTTTTAGGAAGCAACAGATAAAAACTTGTTGAGAACTATATCAAGTCTGTAACCCAAAATTGAAGTGAGCTTTTAAAAGTGGTCCCAAAAAGGAAAGTAGAATCATCTACAAGGAATAGCCTTTGTTAAAAATACCAATTTTCCCTATCTCTCTCAATCAACCAGCTAGAAATTTCAATTAAAGATAATGAATGATGTGATAATAAAGAACATGATTTACACATACTTGATCCAGTAATGGGAAAGAGAGATGACACAAAAGGTGATTCAATGATACCTGAAAGTTAATCTGATTAAAATGTGAAAAAATACCTGCAGCCAAGTTAAAATTAACATAGAATTCAACAAGAGCATGATACCAGTTGTTACATGTTAGGTTGTCTCTATTTATGTGTAGTTTTGACTAGTTATATTTTTCTTTTATAAATCCTTTTTTTTAAAAGATTTTATTGGGGGGCTGGGGGAGGGGAACAGCGCTGGGGAATCGGGGGGAGGGGAACAGACAAGTTGCTGTTGTTTTGTTCTTCAGTCTAGTTGTGGAGGATGTTGCTTCACTGGCCCAAGCTGACACCATCATTGCGCTCTTCCCGGGCGAGGCAGATCAGTCGCCGGCTTCTGGACGGCCACTCACGGCGGCTGCCGGCTACACATGGTAGCTTATGGCAACCCACTGCAGCAGGGGCTGCAGCCTACGCCAGCGCCGGAGACTCAAGGCAGCCCAGCTCCAGGTTGAGCTGTTGTTCAGCATCTTAGCTGTGGAGGGCAGTGTCACTGGCCCTCATATGTGGGATCCGAACCGGGGCCCTCTGGCATCCCAAGCCAGTTCTTAACCAACGCGCCACTCGGCTGGCCCTAAATCCATGTTTTAAATATTCATCATTATGAAAAGTATCTGCAAGGGAGTAGGAGATCTGGGGAAGATGGCAATGACAGTTGATAGAAGAGAATGATGAAGAATAGGTTAGTGTGGTTACGCAGGAAGGTGAAAACTCTGAGAAAATAACATGGAGCCAAAATATTCTTTCAGGAAGGTTTTACTGAGCATCTATCCAGGTATGGTGTACATTAAGTGTATGTAGGGTTCCAAGTAAAAGTCACTATCCTGACTCTTCAGATGCTTCTAATTAAGTTGGGATACAAGATCACAATAGCTTTAGAAAGCACCAATGATATAGATAAAACTCGCAAACCCCATATTGAATGAGAGAAGCCAGGCATAAAAGAATGACTTACATCCATGATTTAATTAACATAAACTATAAAACAGGAAAACCAATCTCTCCTTTAGAAAGTTAGAATACTAGTTACCCTTGAAGGATGCTATTACAGAAGGGCACAAAGAGGGGTGCTGGCAACATTCTGTTTCTTGATGTGGATGTTGGGTTTACAGTTATATGCATTTGAAGATAACTCATCAAGGTATGCACTTATTATTTGATGAGTTTTTTGATTTTGTAAATTATAGTTCAAAAAATTCTAGATGTATTGAGGAAATGAAACATAATTAGCTTGAGATTAAACATGGTATTTTTTAAAGATATTTTGAGAATATTTTTAAAGTACTTAATGATGAATGGTTAAAGGTTGATTGATATTCTTGGTTGAGGAAATGGGAAATTTTTTCTTAGAATCAAGATATATTCAGGAAATTTGAATAATAATAGTAATCACAATAACGACGAAAATGGTAGTAATAGTAATAACTGCTATTATACTTATTATTATTTGTATCTAAGACATGTATCTAAGCATTGTACTTACACTAATTTAACCCTTACAGACTGTCTGATACAGGCTCTATATTTATCTCCATTTTAAAGATTCAAAAATTGAGGTACAGAGTGAAGTAATTGCCTAGGGAGACCACATTATTTTAAGTCATGTATAATTGAAAGCACAAAGACAGAGATGGTGCAGATATACAGGAAACAATAAGACCTGGAATGGCCAAGTGGCTGTGCTCATGTCTTGAGTAGTAATGTGGCTAGGCCCCCGGGGACCTGAGGAACCATGGAATTGGCTCTGAATTGTGCCACGGCCAGCAGGAAGCTGGTACTCCATTCACCCATTGAGTGAGGTTTGTCCTGGGGACATGGTGAGGTAGAAATTCCTCAGGTAGAGAAGACGAGGGCGGTGCTTCATGTGGAAAGCGTTGAGGGTTCAGGGGATTGTCCACAGCTCCACATAACTCATGTGACCCAAGGAATAGGGTGGATTACTAAGTGGCAGATACAGTACCTCCTAACAAACTGCTTTCCTAAGAGATCTCAACACACACAATCTGTTCTGCAGCATCGTATCCTTCAGGGCTGAGAAATAAAGTGAAAGTTTGTAGACTATAAACTTGCAAAAATGAACTCTGAGGCCACACTTGACTTTGGAAACACAAAATCACAGGATCTTCCAGAAAATGACTGGTTTGAAAAGCCCAACAGCTTGAAAGTGGCTGTTTCACCCAAATCCTACGTGTGCCCCACCTACTTCCAAAACTCATCACCCCAAACCATTCCGGTTCCAGCCTTAGCCTCATCTGTGTGAAAAACAACAAAATACAAAACAAGTTTCCTACAAAATTTTGTTTGAAACCCTGTTTAATCAGTGTCTTCCCACCGCTAGGCAGCAATATAAATAAATCAGCATGTTTGATTGACGTGGGGTTTTCTGGCATTGAGGTGGGAGTGAATGCGACCATTCACTGTCCTCTCTCTCTCTCTGAAATATATTCTGTTGCTTAAATTTGCATACTTCAAATACGACTGATGCTTTTTGCCACTAGCATTTTCATATCATGACCTGTTTCTTTATGCATTTTGTTTGTCAGTTGTTTTCATCATATTTTCTTATTCCTTTGTACAAATTCTTCATCTTAAAGAATGTTACCCCTTTTTTCTAATGTATGGCTCAAGCATACTCTTAGTTTATTGTTTACTTTAAATTTTTTTCTTTATTATCAAATATGGAAAATTATTTTATTTAATTTTGTTCCATCTATCAACATTTTTCTTTGTGACTTTATTTTCTAAATTTTCTCTAAAATTTAGAAAGGTATTTTTTCCTTAGTTCTGACACATATAAATATAATTTACTGTAGAGCTTATGATTTTATCAAGTTTTTAAATCAAACTTTTATTTTTGATTTAGAAAAATTATGTGTAATGCTTAATTGCATTCTTTTATCAAACAATAATAAGAATAGTTAGTTAAATGTTCAATTTCCCAATACTCTTATCCTTAATGTTTCTCAAGCACTACTATTTCCAGAGTCAATCACAATGAAAAGTTTGATGTTTATTCTTTTCTAACATGTTCTGTGAAATAAAATATATACAGTTATGTTTTTAAAGTTTGTTTTATTTAGCATAAATGAACATGTGTGTATATATTGTTCTTCCCTTTGCTTTCTTACTTACCAATATACTTCAGAGTTCATTCCAGGTCAGTACATAGAGATTAGCCTTGTCCTGTGGTGTATGGGTACACTGTAATTTATTTAAGCACATACTGATGATGGAAATAGAGCTCCTTTACAATTATTTTCACATGTACCAAGAATTGAAATTTTTCTATATACATTTTTATGTAGAGAACAGAAATATTGTAGGATACTTGGAAATGGAATTGCTAGGTCAACGTATTTGAACATATTACTGTATTTCCCCATGTATAAGATCTTAATTTGGGGGCCCGAAATTTGAAAAAAAATGTATTACATAAAGTTATTGAACTCAAGTTTTATTCATCATAAAATTCATACAACTCCTCATCACTGTCAAAACTCCCAATATTAGCTTGTNCATCATAAAATTCATACAACTCCTCATCACTGTCAAAACTCCCAATATTAGCTTGTCCTCATCTGTGTCTGATGACGAATCACTGTCTTCATATATTGCCTCGTCCTCAGTTCCATCTATGGCATTTGAAATCTACAACCACTGTATAAGTAAGATGCACCCAGTTTTTAGACCCCAAATTTTTCGAAAAAGGGTGTGTCTTATAAATGGGGAAATATGGTATATTTACTAGATACTTCTAAATTGTTCTCTGAAAGAGCTGTTCCAATGTATAATACTGTATTATTAACCAGGCAGTGGCATATTTATATCCTGAGATTGATATTTTAATATCTGATGAAAATAATGGCATTTCAGTGTTACTTTCTTTAAATTCCCCTGAATAATTGTGTTATGTCATACTTTTGTAAATGTGTTGGCCTACGTCATATTTTATTCTGGGAGTAGGCTGTTACTCTTTTTAAAAATTTCTATTGATTTGTAGAAGACTTTTCAACATTGAATGTATAAGAACTTACAACAGAGAACTATTTATGTAGCCATATCTATTATCTTTTCTACATTATCTGGAATTAGTGTTTACGTAGAAAGCATTCTCCACCCCAAAAATTTATTTCTAAATTATATTCCTTTACACAAATGTTTGTTTATATACTCTTAGTATTTACATACATTTGTGTATATTAAACCATACAACAGTTCTAAATGAATTGAAATTTAGTGTTTAATCCATCTGGAATTCTCTATATGGTTTGAGTAACTAGAACATTTATTGAATAACACAGTTTTCCCTCTGGTTTGCAATCTTACCTTTACCTTTAAGTAAATTTTCAAATATAGACACGTCAATTTGTAGAATTCTATTCTGAGTTCCCTTGTTTATTTATTGTAATTTCTTGCTCTTTTAATCCCTGTCATTTCACAGTAATCTTTGATCCTTGGAAAATATATCTCCTTTACTGTTTACTTTTTACAAAACTATTTAGGATATTTATCTTCACTTTCTCTTTCAAATATAATTATCTTTATACAAATTCCTGTTGTGAAGTACACTAAAATATGGATTTATTTGGGTAAATTGGCATCTTTAGAATTGTTAGTCTCCAGGGTTTTGGCATGTCTCTTCATCTCTAATGCTATTTCTATTTGAACTTACAAATACGTAAAATAATGCATCACATTTATTCTACTATTATCAGTATATATGCATAATCTGTTTAGACTCATTATAAAGAAAATAGCACTCTTAATATTAAAACATAATGAAAAAATGTATACTGTTGGTGTCCTTGAATTAGGAAGTGGTTATCTGTCAAGTTAGCTTTTATTTAAGTCACTGTTTCATTTGCCATTTTTAATATAGAATTCAAGTTTGATCAAATCATTTTCAAGTGACACTAATTTTTGTGGAAAGCAGCATATTCTTGAATAGAGAGTATTTAAGAACACGCTTTACTCCAGTGTTACTATTTTTATTATTGTAAACAAGCATAATTAAATTGATTGATAATTCTACCCAGGGAAAAATCAATAGTCACCTTTACCCAGAAATGTATTACAGAGGTCAGCACTGTAGGAAGATACTAAATAGGGATTAAACAAATATGGGAAATTGACAGGTCAATTTACTGAATGCTTCTGAAGTTGAAATTATTTTATTACAGAGTCCATAAGCTGTCCCATGATTTCATCATCTTCAGAGTCCATAGACTTTTTAAAACTATCATTCTTATTTTCCTATCAGAGATAAAGCAAATGTTATGTTGGTACCAACATCTTGAAAAGCAATGTCTTTGCCTGTTGGATATTTATAACCTGGCGCAAATACAGCTGTGAAAGCAGAACATATGACAATTAAGTGATGCTCTGTTTTCATATTTACATGATCCCTGACTTGGGAGCATGTTTATTATGCTTGCCTGAGAAATGCACTTCATCTCTGTCATCTCTCACATCAGGCTGTGCTTCCTATCTCCAAATCAATAAACCTTAAAAGTACCTTGTAATAGTTACAGTATGTTTCTCCAGGGAGAAATTGTTGTGTTAGGGTTTTGATGGGTTTTGACACTACACCAATTTCATTTGACAACAGATTGAAAATTGAACAGTGCACTGAGGCATGCTGGTAATTTAATACTATCCT
This sequence comes from Hipposideros armiger, assembly GCF_001890085.2. NCBI lineage: Eukaryota > Metazoa > Chordata > Mammalia > Chiroptera > Hipposideridae > Hipposideros > Hipposideros armiger. The sequence continues at coordinate 144,338 of NW_017732123.1, read as the reverse complement.
TGGAATATTGTCTTTCAGTCTCAGACAGGAAGCCATTATATGTGCAAACTGGCCTGAGTTCGTAGTCATGTCATCAGTTTGGTTCCTTCATGAGAGGGAGATTAAGAAGGAATATCTTACTATAAACATGTTAGAGTCTTATTATTATCAATGTGATCATGCTTTTGAGACTGAATTTCTAAGACGCAAAGTGGATAAAAATTCTTCATTAACATCATTCACCACACTTCTACCTCTCCCACAATTGCTTCAATTTTCTGGTATTAAAAATAGCCATAAGACATTGCCTCAAACCTCAGCTCTTCCCTACTATCTATAGGGCCGTAACTAGGTCATTTCAGCGATCTAGGATGCAGTTCTAGAAGATGAAATAATGAGAGGGAAAATAAAAACAAAGTGATTTTTGTCAAGTTTCAATCATTCCACAGATGCCATTGCCTTGATCTTGTTGCTTCATCTGTAAGAACTCTGGACTGTAGCGTCTCACAAGGGAAACTTGCTGGATTCTTTCCTGGCCTTTCAAGTGTCCATTTCTGATAGACAACATTTTGTATCAGGGAATCCCATATACTAAACCTATAGCAAGAGAAGTTTGAAGTCGATATAGTGCATCATCTAATTGGAGGAGCTGATGAGGAATTTGTAATTCCTATTACATCTGTCATAATAATCATGGGAATGAAAAGAACCGTTATGGAAATCCAAGGATGGAGGAACCCTTCCAGAACTGAGCCATACTCTAGGTCATAGGAAAATGTCGACTGATAGAAGTAGAAAGGACAACGTATAGGGAATCCTTTTTAGAGAGCTTTTCTGTAAGTCTTGGAGCTCTGCTAAAGACACAGGGATGCAGAAAGTACATTCTGAACCCCGACGGCAATTTACACTGCAGAATGCTTTTCATGAGCAACTCATGGATGAGCACTGATCTGTCTGACAAAAATATGAGGTGTCATAAAAATATTTAAAATTAAAAATTATCATAAGGGATATTCTCTGTATATTAGAGGTACCTTGGGGAAGGAGTTTGGATAGAACTCCTACTAATTTTTTAGATGTTGGGAGATTAACCAGAAAATAACCTATGTGAAGTCTAGATCTGGCACCCCTCTGATACATTTGTATCTTTTTAAATTTACTAATCTAAGAATAATATGGTGATAAAACACAAACTAAACAAGCAGCCAGCATACAAACAAACGCCACTCTCAGTATGTTTGACAGTTTATTGTCCTCACCTTTGTGTAACTGTGTTTTGGTTAATAAAGGAAATAATTAAACAGTTTGAACATCTTTGCTACTGTCAGGAATAATTTGGTTTCTTTGTTTTTTTAAATTTAGAATCCAAAATATAAGGAAAAGGACTTGAAATAATTATTTCACAGGTTAAAATCTGATAGGGAAAATAAACGTTCAAATGAATTTTCTTACTTATTTCAACAGATAAGGAACTATAAATATTTCCATTCTTAAACTTATAGGAAGAAATATTGGGTACGTGAATAATTTCTTAGTGTGGAAAAATTGTGCAACTCTGAATAAACACATTGAGAAGATGGAATAGAAAACAGGAAAATATTTAAAATAAGCAGGGAGAGTACTTCATGAACTACCTTAAGATTAGAAGCCTCATTTAGAAAATTGTAAATTTCTAAATATAGTCAGGAAGAAAATTGTTACTCTTCTGAAGGGGATGGTTAGGCAGCCTAGCTCTGTCATTTTAATGAGACCAGAGTGGAAAGCAGACTAGCTAAGTTCCTTACATAAGGAAAATCACAGTCAGAAAGTGCACATATGCACACACACACACATTTCTAAGTGGTCAGGAAATTTAAAATATCTATTTATTATTTTGATTCTGCTAAGGAAATTAGAGGGAATCCAATTTCCAAGGGAAAAGAGGAAAAAGCACTTAAATCTAGAGAGACAGGACCTTTTCTAAGTATCCAGGACTTATTTCTCAAAGTACCTGAGAACTCTGCTGGCTTGTATAATGTAGAAGGCAAAATAGGTAAACACTCACTACAGAATTCTGTACAGATGTACAAGCAATACCCAGTGCACCCACTGTCCTCTGCAGAATTCCACGATGATGATGCTTGACGTTTCCAAATGGAGTGCAAAAGAATAAATGAGTTTCTTGGATTTGGGAAGTTAAGAAATGATGTCTGAGAAGTTCCCCGGATAGATTCATGCTGTGTATCTTGACCAGTAGATATCGGCATCATTTAAAGGCTGGATTGTTTTTCTTCAAAATTCATATGTGGAAGTCCTAACCTTCAGAACCTCCGAATGCGACTGTGTTTGGACGTAGGGCCTTTTAAAATGTAATTAAGTGACAATATGGTCATTAGAGTGGGCTCGAATTTAATATGATTGGTGCCTTAGAAGAAGAAAAAATTTCAACAGAGATATGCACAGAGGGAAGTCCAGGTGAATATACAGAATAATACAGCCATCTCTAAGCCAAGGAAAGAAGCCGCAGAAGAAACCAATCCTGCTGACACGTTGATCTCAGTTTTAATCCCAAGAATAGTGAGAAAATACATTTCTGCTGCTGAAGCCATCCAGTCTACGGTACTATGTTATGGCAGCCTGAGCGGACTAATATAACATCCTCAAAAGAACAAAACCATCCTGTGTGGGAATGTTAGTTGTCTGCTGTCTTGTATCATAGACTAGAATAAATGTAATAATTTGGATAAGGGAGATTTTTCTAAAACCTGAAATCGTTTTTCAGCACTGAAGTGGTGTGGCAGGGGTAGGAACATTATCCTGGGCTGAAATGTTCTATTTAGTGAGGTGGCCAGGACTTTCCAGGAAGATCATAGCAAACTTAAGGATGCTAAGTAGCCAGATTTTCAAGAGCTCTTGATACTCTTTTATATTCATTGGTGAAAACAATATTTGAAATAAACTATTGGCTTTCCTTTGGAAGTTACTGACACAAATAATTACTGATCCATTATTGTGTATAACCTTATTTGTTGGCGTGATGGCTTAATGGAGCACTGGGGGTGTAAGGGAGTATTGTCACATGGTAGGTAATCGATAAGTTTGTCAAATGAATTTGCACAACGAAGAATGCTAACTTTTCCACACACATTTTACTACCTAGATTTTATTGAAAAAATTTAATTATCTTCTGTTGAAAAATGGCCAAGAAAATTTTATTGGTTAAGGTTATTCCTCTTTTCAACTGTTTACTACTAATAAATTTTGACTCTAGTATCAGCTTTTATAATTCTAGAGGTCCTGTTAAATTATATGTTTAAAAATTCTTGGCTTTGTGTGATTATAATTGCATAGAGGACAGGTTTGTTCAAATAAGATATTGTATCAATTATATAAATAAATGATAGCATCACAAAAACTATTATAGGGGTAAAAGTACATCAATAGTTACATTCATTGGCAGGTAATATCAGTTACAATAAATAGTATTGTGTTTTTATTTTTTTATAGAACTATGTTCTCTTTTTAGTTTCAATAAGAAAAGTATATAAGATTAGTATCTACGGGGCTAGGAATGCAGATGTAGAATTATATTTTATAATTTATTTACTCTAAATCAAAGAGTCTACATTTATTTACTGTAAATCAAAGACACTATGCAAGTATCTTAAAAATAGAATTTCCATTTATTTTTTGACTAAGGAATATTAAGAATCCATATAAATTGTGAATTTCCATGTTTGATATTTCTACTGACATTTACTGGAACATATTACATTATTTCAAAAATTATTTTGCATAATTATTTCAGCTTTGTTAAGATATTAAAGAATTGTGCATGATTTTATAGTAGAAAAAAACATACTAGCAGAAAATACACTTCGACTTTTCAGCAGCTCTTTTAACCACCCTCAGCCTCAGTCATGATCTGTGAAATAGGAATAACTATACTGACCTGCTTAGCTCACAAAGTTTTATAAAATTTTTTTTAAATTGTGTATGTGTAAGGAATTCACATAAAAGCATCATGTCAGTACAGGTAAAATTATTGCTAACTTGGATGCCATTATTTTTGTAAATTGCTGAGTAGTATCAAGATTATCTTGGGCATAATCTAAACCAAAATCTATTCAGTTTCTCATTACCAGAAAAGAGAATATATCATATGTGAACCAAGGTAACCTTTAGAGTATTCCTTCGTAGCTAGATAACTCAGTAGTAAAAAGGAACAAGAAAAAAATTGATGAAAACCAAGGGGAAATGGTTGGAGTGGTGGGAGAGTGAATGCGAGAATGCAAAGGTGAAACCAGATGCAAATGCCTCAAATGAAAGGATGTCTTTTGCCAGAGTTGTTCATATGTAAGTTTACGATAATTCTGAAAATGACTGGATTATGCAAACCAAGCCAGACCATTGAAGCAGGTGCCTGGCATTAGGGGAAATGAAAATGGTTTCTCTTCTCTCTGCTTTCAAGATGAGGAAGACAAAATAGGAATCCGGATGATTCCAAGGAGAGCACCATGCCAGCTCTGTTCAGCAGATGGAATTGTGCAAGACATCCCAAATGATTAAGAATGAAAAATCATCAAAACATGGATGCATGGTGCATCATAAAACAAAATAACTCTTAGTTTTCCTCTTGAATGTCCATTACATCTCACAGATGTTGAGACCAGAAAGTGACTATGTTTGCATTGCTACTGACCACTAAAATAAAATGTATGGCAAATTAAGACTTAGTATAATACTTTCGGATTCAAAATCTTTAAGTGGATGCAACTGATATGAAAGATAACTTTGTACATGACATTTCCTCCAGATAATGGAGGTGAAAATCTGAACATTGTCTAACATGATGCAAAAAAAAAATGAGTCAACTTATTGTCAGATCTGAAAATTCATTATTTTCAAAAACTTCCTGAGGTTTAAAAGGTTACTAAAAATTAAATATATTGATGCAATATATCACTATCTCTTTGTAGACTTGTAATAAAAGGCATTGAAATAACTTTAAACTCATCATTGATGTCAGTATAGCCAAAACCAAACGTTAATAGTAAGCAGAAGATCTAAGAAATAATGTTAGATAATATTTTCCCAGGATATTAATTTCCTTCTATTTAGCAAAGATAAAACAAGTACTTATTTTTAACAAGAACTCTAAAAGGTATTTAAATATAGTTTGTTTTTCTTCCTTGACCCAATTTTGAAGCTCTGACCAGAGGCCAGTTAGTTCTCCTTTTTGAGTAGCTGTCTAAGTCCACCCCCCAACATCTTCCCTTATCAGGCTCTCACACTGGGGCCATCCTGCAGCTGCCCTAATTGCCCCAGGCCAGGTACCAAAAAAAACTACAAAGAGCCCCTATTCCCCAGAGCCTGCAAAATTATTAAATTAGCCAAGCTATGGGGAGCCCTCGAAACCTTGCTACATACAAGCTTTCCCCAGGAACACCCCATTACTGTCCGTCAACACTTGGGTGCTAAAGCTTATATGGCCTTGCTAACAGCCTTCTGTTGTTTGGAGATGGATAGCAAAAGAGTTCTCCCTTTCAACCTATCTGAGTGTCACTGTGCTGTGTCCTCTACCAAAAGAATCTTTAAATTGTCTAAAACAAGTATTGTGGATACAAAGGGGACAAAAAATGCACATTGTCCTTAAGCTTCTCTTGGTCTACCCGGATACCAAATAATGAGGAATCTGGTCATAATGAATAGCTAGCATTTATTAAACACTACTATATACAAGGAAGGTTACGGGGATCATCTTTCTTCCTTAAAATAAGCTTGAAAATTTGACACTGTTACCATTCCGTTGTATAGACCAATTAAGAGGCTATCGTAATTTTTTAGAGGCGAGAGGGAGAGAGAGAGAGAAAAAGAGAGAGAGGGTGCTAAACATCAATACAGACATCTGGAAATGGGCTGGAGAGCTTTTGGAGAACACTGTGTAATCACTAAAACTGATTTTATTTTCCTCCTGGACACACAGGTAGCCTAAATCTTCCAACTGCCATGCAGTTAGTTATAGTGTGCACAGAGATCTAGTTAATAAAATTATGACAGAAAGGATGTAGTCTCTTCTAGGCTTGGTCCATAAAAGCCACTGAGGAGTAAATCTCTATGCTTTCTACTCCTGTTGACTTCCTGGATGGACATGACCCCCACAGTGACCTTGGGAGCCCAACTGTAAAGTTGGAGACAAAACATACAAAAATATCTGAATTTTTGAGTAAATACTGCAGGAGGGCTGCCATCCAGGAATCACCTGTTTTTGACTGAGATGAGACTGAGAAATAAATTATATTGAAGTAAGCCATTAAACTCAAGGAGTTTATCAAGTATGTCATCTAACTTATACAACAGCGTCCTTACTAAGATAAATTGTTTCTAGTCCTTCAGCTTTGTGACCAGGGACTGTGGTTGGCTCCCAATCAAAATGGGAAATACTGGGGCCGGCCGAGTGGCGCGATGGTTAAGAACTGGCTTGGGATGCCAGAGGACCCCGGTTCGGATCCCACATATGAGGGCCAGTGACACTGCCCTCTACAGCCAAGATGCTGAACAACAGCTCAACCTGGAGCTGGGTTGCCATGAGTCGCTGGCGACGGCGTAGGCTGCAGCCCCTGTGGCAGTGGGTTGCCATGGGCTACTGTGTGTAGCCAGCAGCCAGCGTGAGCGGCCAGCAGCCGCAGTGAGCAGCCAGCAGCCGCAGTGAGCAGCCAGCAGCTGCAGTGAGCGGCCGTCCAGAAGCCGGCAACTGATCTGCCTCACCCAGGAGGAGTGCAATGATGGTGCCAACTTGGGCCAGTGAAGCAACGCCCTCCACAACTAGACTGAAGAACAAAACAACGGCAACTTGTCTGTTCCCCTTCCCCCAATTCCCCAGCGCTGTTCCCATCCCCCAATTCCCCAATAAAAAATCTTTAAAAAAAAAAAAAAGGGAAATACTGACAGAAACAGAGGTTTGATACATTTGTGAAGATCAAACAGATTTCAGATATCTAAGCAGAGGTCTTATAAGGCAACTGGATATATGCTGATGGAAAAAAGATACCCCTGCAAAGGAGATTTAGAGTTGAATATCAGTACCATTAAGTCCACAACTCAGCAAAAGACACGTACATTAGAAGATGCCCTAAAGAGAATAATATGAGATAAAAGCCAAGAAAAAGATTTCAGTTACCACCAACAGCAATCAGTGATAAGCTATTCAGTTAATTTACTTTAAAAATAGTCCCTACCTTGATTATATTTAAATAACAACAGAACAAACAGAAAAGCAGTGGAAGCTCAAAGGTGCAGGGAATGAAGTTAAATGGAGAAGAAATAAAGCACTAGGATTTCTATTATAATAAAATAATCCATTCCATTAAATAAGAGATAACATCTTTAAGAAAAGTAACAATGAGCACTGTAAACATTAGAAAGTTAAGTATGGATCATGGGAGGTTGTGTTCTGGTAAGAGGTTAGTAGGTTTGAAAATATGCATGCTTCTAGAAACTGCTTCATCTGCTGTGAAACAAAACCGGATGGTACATTTACATCCTGTTCATAGAGCCATTTACGTAACCCAAATGGAAACCATTCTTTTAAATATATTGTCCTAGGCTGATACTCAGAGCAAATATGTGTTTAATAATAGAAAACAAAACAGATCAAACAAAGTCACTCCGGTAGGAATTTCATGGCAAATTCATCAGAGGGTCTCAACTCTATTTTTTAAATTATTATGATTTTTTAAAACTAACATATCATACTTCACAGTGATAGTTACAATGGAAAGTGACTTCAGGAAAATAATCAATAACAAAAGTAATGCTTAAATGTTAATGAATCAGCAATACGTTTGAATTTGACTAACAACCCAATTTCTAAAACATTTCTAGAAAGAATTTATCTCAATGCCACCATTAACAAATGGGAAATACATATGTATTGTATGTTATTCGTCTATGCTACTAAAATGCAGTAAAGACATATTCTCTTAGTTTCATTACTAGAGAACATATAGGCCTACACAGTGCCTGAAACCTAATGAGACTTCACCAAATATCTGTTTCATAAATTAATATATGGCAAAGTATAAAAAGACCATTGTGTCTTTGTATCCAAAAATCCAGTTGTAATTTCCCTTAACCTTTAGCTTCTTCTTCCTCCTGTTGATCCACAAAATTCTCTGTAATCTTTAGCAGACAAGACTGCTTCCCTAGATTCTAAAGCAGAAAATATCTGAGGAACATGTCTTAGCTTACTTTGATTTCAAAATGTGCTTTAGTAGCCTAAGGCAATTTAATTCAGGACATATCTTCTGGTAGGAATAAAAAAAAAGATACAATGTCATACAGTTTTAAGAATCAAATTGGCAGCATAAAAATTTAAACTCTTCAGAAGGAAAAAGCATAAATATTTAAAAACACAAGTGTGATTTCTTTTCCAAAAAGTTGCATTTTTAAAAGAAGAGGGAAAGAGAAGTTTGAAACATCATGACTTTTTTTTGTATCACTTCTTCACTGGTGAAAAAAAAATTTTTTTTTAATGCTCAAAATATAATTGGAAAGTGGTGAAAATAGCCAGCCATAAAAATTTCAGAAATTTTATTTCCAAATACCTAGGGGGAGATATGGGATTTGGCAAGCTATTGCCAATCCTTTACAGGTTTTATTCTGGTGGCTAAACAAGACATAGTGAAGGTGAAACAAAGAGGCTGCTTAAGACATATCCCTTGGCATAGCACACATTCCTGTGTCAAACGCTGTACAGCCAACATTTGAAATGGCAGAATACACATCTGGGCCTCATTAGGAGGCATTTTTCCGAGCATCATGTTCTTCCTAGTACTTGATTCATATATAACATTTAAGAATAAGTGTCTGATTGCAGTAGCATATAAATAGCAACATGCTTGTTTATATCTCCAATGTAAGGCAAAGAGTAAGAACATATCCCTCAAAATCAAAGTATTTTTATCCCCTTATTGTATCCAGTGTATCTGTGCATCTCCTGCTAAGGCAGGAGCAGCCCTTATAGTGATATAATGGTCCCAATAGGTGACATTTTTAGGTGATTTAATTTGATTGTCTAAAACTTGCAACTACTGTAAGGATTATGACTTAGAATATGTTTACAAGATACACAAATGCACAAAAATCCCCCAATTTTATTTTTGTAGACCATTTCAACCAACATTCTAATCAGACATTTTTCACTTTTTTTTTTTCCAAGGCCATCACCACTTGTACAAGTTACTCTATGTCATGGTAAAGCTTTACTTTGGAGAGAGGTCTTTAAAACAAAACAAAACAAACAAACAAAAATCTTTATAGAAAATGAATCAATCAGATCATGGTGCACTAAACTTTGTTGCTTTGATCTTCAAAAAAAAGTGGCTCAAAACATCACAGACATGGACAGTTTTTTTTAAAAAAAAGGTATACTACTTGAGATATATGAAAGCCCTCAGTAAAAGAAACATGTGAGAGAAATCATTTCTTGTTCAAAGAATTTCATTTCCTAGACATAAAAGGACCTCTAATTTTCCCCAAATGCATGCCAGTTCTACTGTATTTTATGAGCACCTTCATTGCTGTTAGATCCTGAAATATAATAAAATGACCCTAATACGGGATCTGTCAAAACATTTACTGGGCTCTCCAGGAAGCTGTATCAGCACAAAATTGGAAGTGCTCCAAGATTGTTGCTTATGAACTCTTCGGGAGATTTATTTAAAAGAATTTCATCTGAATGAGTAAATCATCTCATTTTTAATGATTGTTTCAAATAGCATTCTTTCATGTCAGTGTTTTCCCCTCTTGAACCCATGTTACTCATTCTCTGAAGATAGATTGGGTTCTAGTAAGTTCTCAAAACACCTGGGGCGGACTAAGCCTTGGCTCCTTGCCATTGATTCAGATACATTTATCTTCTGTCCACCTAATTAATGAGTCCTTATCAAGGGATCCCAATGTGATATAAGGTGTTAAAGGACTATGGACCACCCTGTGTGAAATTATGTCTATGATAATCACCATAGGGAACAGTATGCAAGTAAAACAGAAAAAAAAAAGTTTCACCAAAGAAGCTGTCGTCTTAAATTAATATAATGTAAAATGGCAGAGCACAGATGTTTTGGTGTTGTTGTTTTTTTTTAATTAAATAATGAACATAACACTGGGTCCTAGTGTCCATGCTGCGGCAGTGACTTCAACTCAACATGGAGAGAGTGCTGGGATAGCGTGTTCAGAAGAGAAAGTAGCTGTCACTCTTCCTTTGTAACTATGAAGAACCGTTCAAGACTTGATCATGGATTAATTTATTCCTGCTACCGGAGACAGGTAGCTCCACTTACACCCAAAAAATGGCATAGGGGTTTTTGCTCCTTTTCTTACCCTGCTTTCACTGCCATCATTTTTTATGGCTCTAAAACCACAACTAAAAGAATGAAAAGATAACTTGTTTCCACCCGAAGGCAAGAGACAGAATGTTTACAATGGTATTATTCTTCAGTTGGTTAGTTAGGTCTAGAATGCATTTATAACAAATAAATTAAAAAAGTGACAAGTGGCACTTGTCAATTTCTATCTATTGAATTCCCTCTTCTATAAAATTCATCCATATAAGCTTGAATTGGGACCATCATATGAGGTCTGACAATTAAGTTTGCCAACTTGTTGCAACAATGTTGCTAACCTTTTTTGATATCAGAGGATTATTCATTATGAATTTGTACCGACTGGACAAACAGTTAACCAAGTTTAGTATTTGGAAGTGCTGAAAAGACTGCATGATAAAGTTAGACGACCTGAACTTTTCCGCAGCAATTCATGGCTCTTGCATCACAACAAAGAAACCAGCTCACACGGCTCTGTGAGTGAATTTTCAGCCAGAAAACAAATAACTGTATTGGAACACCCTCCCTACTCACCTGACCTGGCCCCAATGACTTCTTTCTTTACCCAAAAGTAAAGGAAATATTGAAAGAAAGACATGTTGATGACATTCAGGACATCAAGGGTAATATGATGACAGCTCTGATGGCCATTCCAGAAAAAGTTCCAAAATAGCTTTGAAGGATGGACTAGGCGCTGGCATCGGTGCATAGCTTCCCAAGGGGAGTGCTTCGAAGGTGACTGTAGTGATATTCAGCAATGAGGTATATAGCACTTTTTCTAGGATGAATTTGCGAATTTAATTGTCAGACCTCTTAATATATATATTGTGTATATATATATATATATATACATGTATTGTATATGATTCAAATATTTTCACACTCTTTGGTTTTACAACAGATGTGGTTTCTCACAGACACAAAAATATTCTAAAAATTGCTGCTACATGCTTTTATGCTCTTTGAAAGTAATGCCTTGTCACGATATAAAAATTTACTACCACTCTGACTAGAGTTCAGCCAGCCAAGAAGCATAGATTTATAGAGTCAAGGGATCTATTGAAATATTCATTCTTTAGGGTCAGTTTTCAATCTTTGCTTCCCTTTTAATGATTGAGACAATTTCATTGCCACCCATGTTCCCGATTTACACAGGGATCCCACAGACGACCTCAAGGGCCCTGTTACCAGTCTTCCGGTCTGAAGACAGAGACAAACAACCCACTGGATTTTATGGAAGAGTTCTGATGCAGGAATGGACAGGCTGTGAGAGCTGCTGAGCACTTAGATCATTTCATAGAGAAAGTCCTATACTCTTTCATGCATCTCCTTTTTTCGTTCTACAAAAATGATGATTCATATACATAACTGAAGAAATGTCATTGCAACATTATGGCTAGCAATTTTGAAAATCTAACCAGCTTGTATGTTTTCATTAGGCTATAATTCTTTCTTTTTTTAATATCCTGAGTGTGGGCGAGGGATGAGTATTTTGGCTTTTCCTTTCAGGAGCGTTCTTGAAGAGAACAGCTCGCCTCTCTTCCCAGAGCAGATGGAGGAGTAGCAGCGTACTGAAGTTACTGGCAAAGATAGAACATTGGAAGTCATTCCAAAGTGGAGGCATATCAGAGGAAGCCCTAGGGAATTAGCCAAGAGCATATTGTAGAGAAAATGGAACCAGGTTGTTGTAGAGAAATGGAACCAAGTATTTAGAAGTTGCTTTTATTCAAGATAATAAGAAAGGTAGATATTCAAAGACAGACGGGAATCTGTGAAAGTCTGGCAAATATTATGAGGAACTATACAAACTGAACTGTGTCCTTTTAATAATTATGAAACCTAGACCCGAAGTCTATACATTTGCAAATCCCTGTGTTGAAGCTGGATTCACTATTGCCAAATTCCTTAGAATAGCAAAAACATACTGCATTTTTCCTCACAAAGAATAAGACCATTTATTTGATAGCTTTGCATGGAAAGTGGCTTACGATGTATATGGTGATGATTAAAAGCATGTTTGCCTTACTGTATTTTCAAATTGACCCCTTTTTAAAAGAATAACATAAATTCTCACTGATCAATAAGATAGCCCCAAATAATTGGCTCTAGTGTGTATCATGAGAGATGATAATATGCATAGCTTTTAGTATCAATTAATGTAGCTATAAGGAACCTGAGAAAGTAATGAGCATTAAAACAAAAAAAGACATTGGTAGGGTAATTGTCAAAATTCTCCCTTTGAGAATGAGCTATCAAAGCTAAGAAATGTGCCCAAGTTCACATAGCAAATAAATAATATATCTGGGACTTAAGGATATAACTGTTTTATTCTAGGGCCCACGTGTTTTATAACGACGGTACTTTGCCATTCCCATGGAACCGTTAAAATGTTTTTTTTTTTTTTGCAAAAGTGCTTTTTACACTGTGTAAGAGAGAAATTATATTATCACTTATGTCCTTTTATATTTATGGACATTTTAAAATTAGTTCCTCTAATGTTACTTTACAATATTTACTTATCTTCTACTTTGTACCAAAATAGATTTAAATTAACTTTAAAAAATGAGAAACATTTTATTGGGTTGTCGGAAAAGTCATGACGTATTGTTTCTATGTTATTCGTTGCAAAAATGCGTCATGACTTTTCCGACAACCCAATAATAGAAAGTTGTGACTTATGTGAATTTTACTTTTATTTCTTTGTAAAATTTACCGTAGGTGATGAGGAAGTTAGAAGTGCATTTACAGACTAATATATTCAATGACTGCTGGACTTACTATGTATTAAATAAACAATATAATGAATATAAACAAATCACCTGAATATACTGATAATAATTAATTGTTGCTAGAAAAGAAAAGATATGTTTCCCAGTCTATAACAGAGCTGTTGAATTTTCTACGCAATATGCTCATGTCCTTTATTTATTTTATGGAATCCTACTACTCATACTCCCTCATAGTCATATCTTTGAGTTCTTGTTTACAATTTATGTTTCTCTGCTAATTTTTCTACCCATTACAAGCATGTTTTTCTTTACATCATAAGCATAGTTATAATAGTTATTATACTCCCCTGAAAAGTATTGGTTTTGTTGTTCTTTTAGCGATCAATTAACTTGATTGGAATCAAATTGCGATCTCTCTCTTGGATGGCAGCTCCAATCTCAGTTCAGTGCTTTGGTTCTTGCCCTGGCCGCCTGAAGTCTGCCCCGCAAATGCAGAGTTCCGTGGTCAGCAAGCGATTTCAACATAGTTCATGCACAGAATTTAAGTCTCTCTATATGTGATTCCGTCTCTCCTGGGATTTCTCCCCTCATCTTCCAGCAGTTGTGATTGCCTGAAACCAGAAAGATTGCAGGCTTTTTAGCAGAGAGTTAGCACCCCATATGGCAGAGACTGGAAACTCTCAGACTAAAAACTGCAAAATTAAGAAATTCTCCCTATGTTTTCCTTTCATCCAAGGGTTAATCTCTCTCCTTAGTCTCCTTGCTTTTTGTTACCTTCCAGTGCCTTTAATATTTTTATTTGGGTTTGGATTTTTCTTTTGTTTTTCTTACCTAGAGACAAATTTCTATAATTTTAACCTTGTATTATTTGTTTCAGTTCTATGGTATATTAACCTATTCTTGGGTTACAAGTAACAGAAATATAACTCAGCCTTCCTTAAACAAAACAGGTAAATGGCTCGCCGTACTGAAATATTAGAGCTAACTTCCAGAATAGCTGGATTAAGCTACTCAAATATTATCACCAAGAATTTGTTTTTCCTACATTTTGTTGTGTCTTGGCTCTGATTCTTCTCCATAGGCTTTGCTCTGAAGGACTCTCTCCCCATATAGCTTTCAGAGTTCCTGACCTACATGCTACCAGGTTAAAGAGAAGGCCTGATACCCACTGGTTCCGGGAAATGCCTCAGAACCGACTTGTGTTTTGGGCTCGTTGACCCATCCCTGAACTAATCCCTAGGACTGGGATTGACCCAAGGGAGGTCATGTGTTTGACCCCTATGACTGGCTGTGACCTGAGTCTCACCTAAGCCACATAAGCCTGAGAATAGAGGAGAATGGTTCCCTACAGGAAAACTAAACGAAAGAGAGAGTGGTAGACAGATCAAACAACAGAATTTTCTCCATTGGCCCAGACAGAAAAAGAAAAGAAAACATGTCAACTTGAGAGAAGGGAAATAACCACTAACAGATGGTGACAAAAGTAGGCTTTTGTTCATTGTCAGCTTTCTCTTTAGGCTTCTTAGAGCCAAGTCCCAAGGCCTCCTCTGGAGCACATTTCTATTCTTTGACTCTCTTCATTAGAATTTGGATCTCCTTTCCCTTTGCCAACAGAAACAGGGACTTACTTAGTTCTCCTTCATTTTACCATCATAATCAAACTGTTTTCCCTATGCTGTGCCACCAAAGCTGGGGACATACATGCACCCAACAAAATCTCCTACGGCCTAAAAGACTGAGTAGGCACAAAACCTTTGTTGGCAACAATAACTGTACTATACTAACCAAACAAAGTCTCTGTGTAAAAACAATCAGGAAACACAAATATTTTGTAAACAAGAATGGTTAAAGAAAGACAAAAGACTGGTTCATTTGGGTTACAAGGTCATTTCTGTTCTTTAGCTGATTCATACAGATATATAAAGAGAATGTATAATTTTACTAGCGTGGGGTAAAAATGAATTCTCATTTATTTTAATGTGTGCATTATAATGGCTGTCAGTCCCTAACTGGTCATCAGGGAATCTATTGTTTCGCTCAGGTTAATCTTTCCTAGGTATTGGACATCCATGAGGCATCATTGCAATAGTCATGAGCTCACTTCTAATACTGTTATAGCTTCTTTTCTCTCTATTAATCGTCTCTACAGGTAGAGACCTTTTAATTGTTTTTACTGACTTTTGAAAGTCTGTTTTTTTCTTTTATTTGGAGAGAGCCACTTCACCTCTGTAGGTTGACCTCCAGCAGACCTATCAGACCTCCAGTCTTCTAATCCCCCCTCTTACCTATGTCATAGCTCGTTATATGCAGAGGCCCACAGAAGCAAGCAGAAATGCTGGTTCTTATTTTTCTACTGGAAGAGGATGTCTATTAAACAGAAGATTCCCTTGGGATTTTATATTAGAGAAACTATATATAGTTTTATCTACTTCCAAATGCTTCCTTTGTAAATAGAGGCAACATCCCAAAGCAAGAATTGGGGATTGCAATCTGTTGTCTCATTCAAACGCCTTCTGATAGACATGCTTTCAAAATCATCACCCCATAGAATCATTGGTGCCATAGTCCACCATGTCAACTGGCCTTTACCATGTTTTCAAATCATTGAGGGGGAAAATAGCTTCAATTATGATTGAGCCAGACATGTAAGGCTAAAGTATCAAAAGATGGGTGACTTTATTCAGAAGAGGAAATAAACTATAGTGAATGTTTTCTCCCTCCACTTGTCCATGTGTCACCATTTGAAAAATAAAAAGACCTCTGCCTAATGGCATATGTGGCATGTATATTCATGTATGTGTGTGTTTCCATTCAGTCATACTTTCATATAGATATATGCTTATGTAATATATATATCATATTACTCGGTTCTTAGTGATAGCATTTACAACATCATATATCGCAATTTCTTCATCTACTCTGGGAGAAGTGTTCACTGCTCTAGTATACTAATGGTTTATGTATAACCCAGCTTTCAAATGAGCTTCATTTAAAATTGGCAGTGTTAACTTACACCTGCAAAAAGGTGAGTATTTTCTCTTAGCTTGGAAATAGAGGAGGCCGTTTCTCACACATGGTTTATGCCTAAAGAGTAATATTTTTATTTGCTTTGATTATTATGCAAGACCACAAGGCAGACTTTTGTGTGAAAAACTTTTTACTAAGGAACTATAGGGACAAATCATGGCTCTCACAAAGTAACCACATGCTGGACAGAATGTTTATTCAAAACATTCGTTTTGAAAATCAGGCACAGTGAACAGGATTCCAGAATTATCGTGCTTGTAAATTCATCATTCCACTATTTAGATAGCATTTGCCAACTTGAAAAATACAATCATTTTATCTTTATTAAGATATTTTATTAATGGGCAAAATATCTTGCTTTGTAGAACATGAATAGGCAACATTCAGCTATTTATTCATGGGTAATCTCATTCTCACACCTTGTCTACCTGAAGGGAATAGGTTAAGTAACCTAGAGATATGTGGGGTAAACTAATTCTGGCATAAAAGCATATAAGTTAAAATATTAACTAGTAGCAATCTTCATTGGTCCAAGTTGAAACTGTATTAAATGATTTGGAGGCTTTGACCTGTCGCATCACTTTCAATGTGACATTTTATTTTCCACCCCAAAACGAAGGTCATCTTAAAGCTTTTCACCAGGACATAAGGCAGGTCCTTGCCTCTCTTGCTTATGTCCACATCCAGAGTTCTTAGAATGCCATCTGGTTCAATTCCTATCTGTTTAATAAGTGAATGAGTGAAAAAAAAAGAAAATTCAAATATTTATCTAGAATTTTAAAGTGTATATGTGGGGGGATACTCTGAAACCCCATTTTTTACATGAAAAGCTATTCTGACCACAGAGGTTCTTGAAATCTGAGCTTTTCATGAGAATTATTGAGTTGATCATTAGAAACGATAAATCTGATGTATTTTTCTTCCTCAAATAGTTGTATCTTCCCAGAGTTAACATCAACGGAGTGTTTATTGAACATCTGCTGTGTGCCTGCAGGTACTCTAAGAGGGACTGGGGATAAAAGGAGGGAAAGCTCATATGTTTATGTAATTATTTTCAGAGCATGATAAGTAAATATTATCTTAAACTAACTGCTTCAGCAAGTGGTAATATTTTAAGGCACTTCCTAAAGAGTTAAAAAGAAAAAAACTAGAATGCAAAGCACTGCTAATAGATTCAGTTCTTTTCTATTAGGATAGTTAATTTTCTTTTCCAGGTCCTTAAACAATTAATAAAATAATAGGTGAGATAGAGAAATGTTGACCTCTTGATCTCATCCCCACCCTTTGTCTTATTAGTTCTCGAATCAGTCATTCAGTATTATTATCGAGATAAACCTAGATACAGAAAAAGTACCTCCTTTCTGTATATCAACCCAATAAATGCCTTGAATAAAATGAGTGCACTTAGAAAAGGAAACCAAGATATTTTTACCCTTTATTGTGAAGATGACTGCATGTTAGCAGAAATTGCTGAAAAAGAATGTAGTTCTGTTTTGTTTTATTCTAATCAAGTTGCCTAGACTTGGTTAGTAAGGGCTCAAGCTCAGAAGAGCTTCTGTGCTATGTTGGACTGAATGAAGAAAATGGATGCACAGATCATAAATTAATGCCTAGGAATGGCCTGTGAACTTCTGCCAGGAACAGCTAATTTGCAACAATGGGGGCCTCGTGAAAATGACAGTGTCAGTCGGCACGGGTAGGCCAGCCGAGCCATTTGAGAGGATGGAGAGCATGGTCCCTGCCAATTGATGTTGGCAGGGGATGTCAACCCACTGAGTTCCAGAGCTCATCAGCATATTGAATGCTATGAGCACAGACACTGTCTGTAAAGGCACGAGCCCTGAGAGGGCAACGTGGGCTGCAGACTGAAGAGAGGAGTCCAGGCAGGTGGATGGCACAGACACTTACAAAAGTTGTGGCAAATGGGAACTAGGAATAGAAAGGAGCCAGATACAAGGAGAAAGAGGTGAACGGCCAATGTAAATTCACAATAAATGTGAGTATAGAATGCTTGGTGATATTTTTCTAATTACAAAAGTAACACATATTGAACGCAAAAAGCATCAAGACAAATACTGTTATAAAATACAAAGCAGGCACAAAGGGAATAAAAGTGATTCTACTACCATCACCACATATATAGTGCTGTTAAAACTTTATCCTAAGATTTTTCTAGAAATTTTAGCTCAAGAATTTAAAATAATGAAGAGAAAAGAGTTATGAAGGAAAGATATGTTAGACAAATCTCTTATAATGTAGATATTAGCTTTCCCCCTCCACATATCTTGCATTATGAACAACTAACCTGTAAATTAGAAAGTTACAGCAAACTACCAAAAATGTTATGGAGACCTTTTAGTAACATAGTTTTACCCATATAGTAGCAAATAACTATTTTGAGAATAGTTGCCCATGTATGTTTATTGATAGAAATGAATGAGATTAAATTAGTTCTAATTACATTACATTACATTACATTACATTCCTCTGCTTCAAAATACCTGTGAACTGGTATTTTATGCCCCAAGAAAACTTTTCAGTTGTTCATTAAATAGCCTTGCTCCTGTTGTCTTTTAGGGAAGAAATCAATTTACCCAAAGAACACGTTGATGAGGTTTAGGTAGGGTAATCAGACAATATATGGACCGCTCTTGGATACTTTGGGGCGTCGAAGAAGGCACTGGTCATAATTCCTGGGATAACAAGCATAAACTGAGACTGTCTCGTGCAAGCTGGACCCCCTGTGCCTCTTAGGTGAAAAATGTCTGGGAAAAGCAGGTTTTATTCTGAATTTATTGTCCCCTCTTGGCCCCTGTTGATGGGGAGTAAGTGGTTTTAAGAGGAGTAGTGTTGGTCCCAGAATACAAAGTCCACTCTTAATCTCTGTTGGGTTTACAGCAGGTTTATTGAAAGGCCCCTCTTTGATCTGTGCTGCCTAAATTGAGGAGGCCTGGTTTTAATCCCAGTGCATCGTGCTAAATGCTGAGCTCTGTTTGGCAAGACTGCTGGGAGAAAACATGATTCCCTCTTAAAGATGATTGATGACATTGAGGAGATCTGGGAAATGTACTCTGCTGAGCTTGAGTCTCCCCTGGACCCCTGTGGGTGTGGGGTGGAAGGTCCTAGGCCCAGAGCATAGCTCACAGGGACGATGCCTCTGTCAGACTTTTGGATGTTAGAACACACTGGGTTTTTTTCATAGTCTGTTTCAGCCTAAGCTAAGTTATTCAAAGCAGACACTAAGTTCTTAATTTTAATGACTACCTATCTGATTTCTAGACATTCCATTAGGGACTTTTCTAAATATTTTGATATTTTTTTCATAATGGGCTTTATTTTCATTATAGTTTATATTCTTTCATATCTTTGATCACTTTAAAACACATATAGTTTATGGTCCCTTTCAGGTTGTTCTATCATCTGAAGTTCTTGGGGTGGATGCCAGTCCTTTTTATTTATTTTGTCTGCCATTCTCTTAAGAATGAATGGATCTTGTTTTTTCCTTTTTCTTTTTTTCATTTTTAGCTCATTAGTAGCTAGTTTTTGTGTGAATGTGTGTTTGCAAGGTAAGGGCACTTATTGGGCCTGAGAAGGATGAGTTGTTTCCTTGTTATCCTTTGGGAATCACTTAAGCTCTGAGATGAGGAGTTTTCCTTCAAAAGTTTACACTTGTTTCTACGGGATATCTCAAGAGGGCTGATCCCAAACTGGGCTCCATCTAGTCTTCTTGCTGGTACTTTTTAGGCTCAAAGTATAAATTCTGAATCCACAGTATCATGTACTTCAGGCTTGGGTTTTTAGTTACCCGGTTTGTCTTCTGACCCAAGAGAAGAGACATACTTCCCTGTCTCCACCCTGATTCTAGAGCTCTTTCTTTATTCACTGCTCGCTGTGGGGACTTCTTCCAGTGTCCTGGATCTCTATGAGGATTTCACTTCCAGCTGCCCACATGTCTTGGGCTGGTCTACTGTCCGTGTGTAGACCCTGAAGCTCTAGCTCTGTTCAGGAGGGCAATGTCTGGTCCCTCCTCCCCCCGGGTTCCTGCACTGTCTTCTCTACCTGTGACCCCCTCTTCATTTCAGGCACTGGGAAATTACTGTATATTATACATACATAGGTCATAATGTTGTAATATTTGAAATATATATATATATATATATATATATATATATATATATATATATATATTTGAACTGAGAAGGTGGGAAGTAACTCAGTCTACCAACTTCAGGGAATTGGATTTTCCCCCACTTTTTTTTTCCACTTTTAATTTTATTTCTCTTTTTGGATGTGAGTGGGAAAATTATTTGTTTAAATATATTAAACTTATTATAAGCCTGCCTTTCATTTTCAATTTTTTTTACCTATTTTGTGTTCCTCTGATTTTATTAAGATTGTTTTAATGATTTCTAAACCCTTGAAGGGTGATCCTACACGCACGCATTTTCAAGATAATATTTTTAACAAAGTAAATATTTCCACTATGGGAAACACCAATATGATTGTCTCATATACTTGATAATTATATGAACACTCAATAAATCTCTACGTGAAACTTAATTAGAACACTTCTTTTGAAATTTTCAACAAATATACTTTTTTTGCAATTGCATTTGATTAGATATTTTAGGAAATGAACCATTATTTAAAACTACTCAGAATCTTTTAAAAATGTTAAACCAGGGAAAGTCTATGGGGAAAATTATTGTATTATTAAATATAATGACAAAATTCTTAATCTCTATTCCTTAATTATATCAATTCAATTTGCTAATTACATAATATTAGCAACCTGCATCAGAATACATGTAATGCAAGCAATGTTAAATTTTATTGAAACTAAATGGTAAAGATATGAAACTTTATCACAGATAATTATCTATGTAATAGACACCATGAGAATTTTTTTAATTCCCATTAATAATTGATTTGTTCAAGTCATTCTTGATTTTAAAAAAAACAGAATACATTTAAATATTTTAACTTCTTAATTAGGGTGGTTTCAAAAATATTTGACATAGATTCTATACTTTGAACTCTTCCTCAAGTTGGTGAAACTGAATCATACCTAAGGGGGGGGGGGGAAACAACTCTCTGACTATTAATATCATTGTCAGAAATCAATATGATAAAGTAGAAAAAGTGGAAATAATGCAAATCAGAATATATGAGGAAATAGTATTGGGTGGAGGAAAAATATAACTACTTCAAAATTTATTTCACTATGACATAAAATTTAAAACTGTGACTATAATTTCAAACATAGCACAAGAAACACGGGAAATGTTGTGCAATCAATCAAGAAGCTACTCCAGTCTGAGAACAATAGGGTGCATGCAATCTCTTTATCAGGGACTATCCGTGGTCCTTATAAATAATAAGCATCAGCACCGTTATTTTCTCACTGTGGTGGTCATAATCACTACCTTCACCATTAACAGAGGGCCAGGAATACGGAATAGAAAGAACACCGCTCTCATTTCCCAAGAACCAATTTCAAGTCCTGGTTCCACTCACTTGTTAACTGTATGTTATTGGGTTAGGTCCACAAATTCTCTGCATTGTTTGCTTCTGAAAAATAGTCATAATGATAATGCCTGCCTTACTAAACTCACAGTGTTACAAGAATCAGTTTTTAAAATGCAAAATTATGAAACACTTCAAAAGAACATTAGCTTACATTGTATATATTTTTTAAAAGAATAGGAACTGAGTCTCCTTTATATGCCTACAACTGAGTTTTATGCTAGAGCAACGTCAGAAAGTAAGGTATCTTTAATTTACCCAATGCCATGTACCTAAAATATAACACCAGTTTTTCCTATTTAAACACTTACAATCATGTTTTCTTCTGGTTACAAATATTAAGCACGCTCATTTGGCATATGTATTGTTTCATCATTATATATAAAACCATTGTTGAGACAAAGCTGTATGACTTCATTAGTAGTAGCAAATTTTTTATATCTATGCTTATTTGGCTGATTTTTCTCCCAGTTGGAGATTTCATTATGCACATTTTTCAGAAAATGTACATAGGTGGCATAATTTCTAAGTCTTTGCATATATAATAATTGATTGCTGCTGACATTGCAGATGATGTGTGACAATTGTGTATATGTATTCATTGACAGAATGAATGACCAACAATGATGAGAAATAGAGGAGGGTTACTTCTGCTGACTTCCAGTCTTGGTTATTTTGGGTTGCATGGTTGCTGCTTCCATACCTATTTCCCACTTCAAAGAACTCTCTAGGGCTATCCTGCCAAATATGTGTGTCTATTTAGATTAAATTAATTAGATTTAGATAGCACTAAAAATTTAGTTCCCCAGTCACACTAGCCACATTTCAAGTGCTCAGTAGCCACTTATGGCTAGAGGCTACCATATTGGGAAGCGTAGATGCACACTACTTCCAACATCACCAAAAGATCCATTGGACAGCAGCACTCTAGGGTGTCTATCTGACTTTGTCCAAAGACCTCTCACAGGCACAAATTCAGAACGTAACTCAAAGCACTGGATTTTACTATTACAAAGTTTAGACCCTTCAACTTTCTCTAGGCAGCCTTTCAAAGCCCCTGTCATGAAATGAGTGTCTTTCTACCAAATAAGTGCATACTAGTTACCCAATGAGTTTTTGGTTCTCCAGTTGTTCTCCTAATTCATTTATTCACCATTCGTTTTTTCACCAAACACTGGAGGAGACACAAGTTTTAAACAGTATAAAACTATACGGGATTAATTCTAAAAGTATAGGTCCTGAGAGGCCAAGTTCCAGATCCATTATATTATAAAATCATACTGCTTCAATTCGCTGTGATCACATAGATGGTGTTTTTATCTTGTAGGGGTTTTTTCTAAGTAATAAAACTTAAAATTAGTTTATTCCTGATTTTTATAGTTGTCTGTGTTTACAAAATATACTTTCAAGTGAGGTTCGTTAAGTTTAAATTCACTGATTATACATATATATGTATATATATATATATATATATGAATTACTGCCAAAATCAATGATGTGTTTTTTCCCCCCTGGAAAAACCAAAGAGCATATATTGTAATGCTCTGAGTAAAGAATGATTTTCAATACAATTTGGGAGAGCTGTGATATAAAAGCAAATGTATTTTCAACCACAGATGTACACTATAACTGAATTCCTGCAAAACCAAACAAATGGAGTAAAAATGAAAGTTTTCATCTATCCAGTTATTTGGCACAAAACAATTCAGACAAAGGAAAAGCATTTTTTTTCTCTTTACTGAACTCAGTGAAATCAGAATATGCATGAAGATAACCTGTTTAATTCTGAAATAAAGTGAGAGTAACTGGGAAGCTGTCATTTTATTAATTTCACATATTTACTACATGGAGAAACTGTGGTTGTGAAGGCTTAGTAAATGTCAAATTATATTGCGTTGTCAGAAAAGTCATGATGTATTTTTTCCTCTGTTTTTCATTGCAAAAATGCGTCATGCCTTTTCCGACAACCCAATAGTTGTAATGACCATATCGAAAAAGAAACCAAGCATGTGTGTGGCCCAACCACAAATGTCAATGGAATTGGACCATGAAAGAGAAAGTGAGAAGTAGACCTTTGAATTGGTGAAGGAGAAACCATCCAAAGGAAGTTAAAAATGATATTTAATGCTAGAGCAGTAGTCTCGCTATTTCAGAGAATACATTGTAAATAGTGATGGAAAAGAACTAAATCAACCTGTCTCTCTCTGTCTCTCTCTGTCTCTCTCCCTCTCCTTCCCTCTCTCTCTCCCTGTGCCCCCTTTTCCTCCCCCATATGGCATAAAAACTAACATTGTGAGCACTAAATGAAAATGCTACCTATGGAGGTGGTAGGTTCCAACAGGTAGTAGGTTAGTACAGGTGAGTTATCTTGACAGAAGAGAAAGATCAAGAATTTTCAAGCATGGGGGAAAAGCCTATTTTATAAATGTATTCCTAATGTTTATGTATCTTATTCTCTGACAACAAAACTTGTTTTTAACTATAGAAAATAACCATGGCATAAAAATGCACGTTTTATTCCTAGGGAAAAATACTCTTGGGTTTCAGTGTAATAGATATCGCTACTTCAAAAAACAGAATAGTTATGTGAATCCTAATCTTGGATCTTTAGAGATCCCATATCAGTTGAGGGATAATAAATATAAAAATTCACACACTGTTTCTCAACAGACAGACAGTTGGCATTTAGGCCACAACAGTTCTTCATTTTGTGGGATTCTTCCATTCATGGCATGATATTTGACATCCCTGCTACTAAATAGCAGCAGTGGCCCCTAGTCATCCAGTCATACACACACACACACACACACACACACACACACACACACACACACACACATACCCCTTCTCAACACATACGTCATATTTCCAAATAGTCCCTAGGTTAGGAAGGTGGGGTGGTTTCAACTTCATTAAATAAAACTCAGAAAAATTGCAGACAAAGAGGGAGCCCTAACTACCTGAGGCCATGGGGGCACCAAGAGAGGTGTGAGTGAGAGAACTTAAAAGGTGTGTGATAGAAAATTAGATGACTATTTTAGATCAGTGTTCTTAAAGTCATTTCTCCTCTGTGATCTCTTTACTCACCTGATGTTACAATGATTGCTTTTGGATCTATCTATCTATCTATCTATCTATCTATCTATCTATCTATCTATCAGCTTACTTATTTAGTTACAAAAACACATTTGTTGCAAAAATAGGAGAGAAATCAAACACAGGGTGTGTATGTCCACAGTAGAATGGCCAGTCCCCCCTCACCTTACCACTTCTATTCTACTTCCCAGCAACATTTCCTTCACTTGATTTTAAATAACCTTTCTAAGAATTATGAGTCTGTATTTTAAACTCATTTCAAGCTTCACTTCTCCGGGCAAGGCCAAATCTGTCTACATGGAAAGTTCAAAAGATATTGTTGGTTCTGTAGCTAGATTAATATGGTTCCATAGCTAGATGGAATAGCAACATTTCAAGGAACTAATGATACCATTTGTTCTGATACTGCTTTCGCTTCTCCCTGGGGCCTTCTAACCTCACACCTGACCTCTCCATTTTGGGAAAATTGTGTTGTGCAAATACAGTCCAATGCAACAAGCACTTTTTGGAATTTCCTAGATTTTGTGGTGGTCATGTGCAAGACTGTGTAAGAGAGTGAGTGACAGCTCTCCAAATGCTCATGTTCAGGTGAATGGACTAACCGTAATAAAACATGGCAAGTGCTATACCTGTATGATAGCTGCTGCCACCCCCCACTCCTAATCAATTCTACATTAGCTCAAGTGTCATCCTATCAGGGCCCTAAGGGTCCACTGGGTGATATGATTCATATGATAGAAGCCAACAGCTCAAAGGGCTCTAGGAGATCAAAAATTCCAAATACTTCATAGTTGGAGAAAGTGTGATTCACAGTGATGATGACCTGTGCCTATTGACTCAGTAAGCTTATTCGTCAGAAATGTTTATGAAAGTGCATCTAAGCAACATAGGTGCGTTTTGCAATGACTTTCTGAAGATGGTGTGTTCCATTTGTTTTCTATTTTCTTTTTGATTTTAGTATTTGTTTTCCATAAGGATTCCTGGTCTTGGTGAGATAAGGAGAAAGTGCAATGGAGAATTATTTGGAGTGCAAATGAGGTAAATCAATAATTGGTCTAGGAAGATAATTTAGAGAGGATTTCTTTAATCATGTTGCATAAGCAGTTAGTCTTTTTATGGTTTCAGTTTATCTAATTAATTCTTTCCCCCCTAAGGTCTTCAATTTCAAAGTGATAATTTTAATATAAAGAAATTTTATGGAACATTTTGTAAACACCCATAAGTTTAGGAAGCGTATTTTAATGCTGTATGCCTAATATACTTACTTCATTAAAAAGATAATCTGCATGTTATAGTTGAGGAGGATTTACTGTTGATCTACAAGAAAAATTTAACACTTCTCAGACTTTTGGTTAAGATCAAGTGTAGTACAAGAAATAAACGGAAGCCATGCGTACATTTAATATTAACTAATTAATTATGTAGATGACAAAGTCTCTTACAGTTGAGTAAACTTATTTGTTTTCTCAAACAATAGCCTTCTCCTTAAAATACTAAATGAGATGCTATGTACAATAATGTATTTTCATCAACATAAACTACTGTCTGCTAAAAGGCCACCTGGTAGAAAACGACCACGTGACTCATGTCTCGTTTCCTTTTCCTTTCAAAACACATATTTTCAGGAAAAAATGGGTGAATGCATATTTTCACTGAAACAAAAATTAGCAAAATCTCAAAGCTCTGTATGGTCTTCTGTTTTACATAGCTTTGGCATCGTAACCAACTAAACTGTAAATAGCATACATGAAAATCATTTCCTACATCCTCAGGCATCTATTCTCTTCTTCTTAATGGAATGTCTCAGAGGCTCTACGGAGAAAATAAAACATTTTCTCAAATAGGATTAAACAGTTATATACCTCATTGTTTTGGGGATAATAGTCACAGGAGTTTCTCCTAATAGCACTTACTGCTTATTAAAATACGAGTTGATGATGGCGATTGATACAGGCTGCAGGAGAGATTAAGCTCTATCACTACATCACTTGCCTATGCACACTGTGGGAGACGTTTATACACTGTAGATACACCAGAACTAGGGGCAAATGTTGATTTACATGGCACACAAAAACAATCACGATTCAATACATTTCTGCAGGTGATCATAACTGAATGTGGTTATACCATCAGTATGCTAATATTTTAACCCCCCGATGACAACTTTAAAGTTAAGTGAGTCGAGGCAATATGTCAGGACTTATATCTGAGTGGAAAGTTGTTAATGGTTCATGATGTGGATTTCAAGGATAATAATTTTTTATTTTTCAGTGCTGGCATATGCTAAAGTGATCCTGAGAAATGCATTTTGATTCAGCTGCTTTTTTTTTTTTAAACCACAGTCTAAATTTCAGTTTGGAGATAGCCCTTCACCCGACACTCTGAGCAGATAACCTCGCTTCTATTTTAATGATATTATAAAAATAATCAAACATGAACTTGCTCATGTGGCTTCATTAAATCTCCCAGCTCCTTCGCGTGGGTATACCCTCAGCCTCCCCGCAGGTTACATAGCAGGAAATGTCATTCCTATCAAGTGCTAACCTCTCCTGCTCTGGACGCCATCTGCTCTTCCTTCTCAAGGATTTTTGCTCCTTGATTCACCCGTCTTTCTTGGAAGTTTGGTTTCTCTGTCTCCTCTCTATCAGTTCAATTAACATAGAAACATGCATTAAATCTTTGATGTAAAAAAAAAAAAGAATAGTAAAACCTCTCCTTTCATCTCAGTTTTCCTATCTACTGCTACATTTCTCTGATCCCCTTCACAGTAAAACCACTTGAAAAAAATCGCCTTCCATCACATTTTCACTTATCTTCATCTTCCATTTTTCTCCTAAAATCATTCAAAACTCACTCCACATTCCACTTTTCATGGAGGCTGCTATTATCACAGTAGCTTTGCCAGATTTAATAATCCCTTGTCTGAGTTTATCTTAATTCATCTTTCAACAGCATTCAATACAGTTGACAAGTCTTAAAACATTTTCTTCTCTTGACTTCAGTCCGACTATTTTCCTGGTTTTTTTTTTTCCTTTTATTTTGACTTATCTTTCTTAAACTTCATTGCTGCTTTCTTCTATTTCTATTGGAAAAGTAAATGTTGAAGTGCCGTTGGGTTCAGTTCTAAGCCCCTATCTCTGCTTCAAGTAATTTTTTTTCTCTAGGTACTCTCAAGAGCAATGACTTGAAATGATATCTGTATAACCCAAATTCTGATTCTCTATAACTGAAGTCTGTAGACTTATTTCCAAGAGGTGCATTTGATTCTCCCCCTTGGGTGGGAAATACCTATCTTAATTTCAACAGAACCAAAAAAAAAAATAATAATAATAATAATAATAATAATAATAATAATACTTCTTGAGAGTCTAAAACCTGTTCCTTCTGCTTTCTTCTATCAGTAGATGCCACCATTACCTATCTATTGGCTTGTCGGAAAAAACATAATGTAGTATTTTTTCTGTTTTTCATTGCAGAAATATGTCATGACTTTTCTGACAACCCAATGGTTGCTCAAGCCAACACCAGAGAGTCCTTCCTGATTTCTCTCTTTCTCTCACCACAACCTCCAATCAACTAGCAGATCTTACAAGAGAACTTCCAAATTGTATCCTGAAAATATACTTCCCTTCACTCGATTCTCCACCCAACAGGCAGGGTATTCTTTGAAAAACTTAAACCAGATTATATATCCATCTGCACAGTCCAGTTTAAATACTTTGCTCCAGTGACTTCTTATGGTCACATAGAATCTTCACTTCACACTTGGAATCTTTACATTTCCTTAGAATACTCTTCTGATTCTGGCCTGTAGAGTCCTCCTGAGCCGGGACTTTCACTGCCCCATATACAGCTCCTTTCTCTATCTGCTCCCATCACATTGACACTGCTGTGCCTTATTTCTGTTTTTCACATTAAAGAAGCTTTCTCCTTTGAATGGAATACTATTTTCTTTCTGTTAGTACTCTTTCTCTTAATCTTGGAATATCTGGATCTTTCTTATAATTCAAGCCTAGAGCTGTAGTGTTGGTTATACAGGACATCCACAGTGGCCATATTCAGGTCTTAGCTCAAATTTCATCCCTGCCAAGAAACTTTCTTAACACTGAATCCAAAACAAAACAAATTAACAACAACAACATCAAAACTCAGAGGAATTTGTGGAATTTGGGGAGGGAGAAATGTAGATGACTATGTTCAAATTGCTATCTTTACTTGGAAGTCTCTGCTGGTATTTTTAAAAATTATTTGTAAAATCATTGATTTGATCCATCTCTCCCTGAGAACAAACTCTGCTTAGGGACACCTGCTCACCCCCAGCTCCATTACTCTGGCATGACTCTTGGGTAAAAGAAAGAAAAGCAAAGAAAAGGACAAGAAAGGGAAGGGAGGAGAGGGGAAAGGAAGAAGAAAATAAAAAAGAAAGAAGGACAAGAAAAGAAAAACTGGTAGGGAGTGACGGAGGCGGAAGCAAGAGAACCTGATGTGTTTGAATACATTGAAGGGAGGTTTATAATTATAAAGAATTATTGAGAAATAATTTGCGTATAGAAAACAAAAAAATGAGGTAATGATTAACCTCAAAGAAATCAATAAGTTGTAAAGGGAAGAAAATATAATCATAATAAACCATTCAACACAGCTGAGCCTTAAAGTGTATTATAATAATACTTGTGAAATCATAAGGCAAACATTGACTATTGATTGAGCTAAAAATTATTACATAGGCACCTGGGAAGAGGAGAAGTATTTAGCTGTAGTAGGGGGTTGGGGTGTGATAAAGACTCTCCCCTTGACCAAACTTTAGACAGGCTCCCCTGAGCCCCCTTTCCTACTAGGCCTCTTTCTTGAGCGCTGTCTTTAGCTTGCCTAGCTCAAGCCTCCTAAACAAGAATTCTTCCCACCTTTGATAGCTGATGAAATGCTGCATCCTCGTTCTTGACATCTGGTCACCCTGGCCTGCCTTAAGCAAAATCCTGTTAAGTCACTTTAGTAAGAATCCCCCTACCCTGATATCTCCTTTTCGTAATTGTCCATCCATTGACCCCTTCCCTCTGCTTCTTGGCTACAAATCCCCAGCTGTCTTCACTGTATTCAGAAAGAGCCTGATTTCTCTCCACTATTGTGATTGTCTTGACACTGATCACAACACCCTGAATAAAGTCCTCTTTACTGTTTTTAACAAGTATCAGAATCATTTTTGTAAACAGGTACATATGAAAGAACAATCTATTCTTCCATAGGGGAATGCAATATGCCTAAAAAAGGAATCAAAACATTGCAGCATTAGCATATTTTCAGAACATGGAGGTAAATATCAAATGAAATAACTAAAGTTTTACCATTTAGGTTGCTTCTGGATGTGAGGAGAGGTGGGGAGATTTGGGAAAGGGGAAAAGAGTACTCTTGCTTTTTAAATTCAAACCTGTAGAATTATTTGAAACTGTGTGCATTCATAACTTTTAAAATTTTAGTTTTTCTTTAATGCACATAACACCCAATTGCAAAATAAGCTATAGCACCTATGTATTATAATCTATGGATTTTTGTATACCTGGATAGATCAAATCAAAATCTTTGTCATCACATATTAAATTCTTAATTACTAAATAACTAAGATGATCTTTAAAGCTGTTTAATAAGGAGTTAGGCCTGTTTTCAGAATAGCTATTTTGTAATTAGGTCCATGTCTTTCTGTTTGGTCCAGAAAACCGGAAACTGACATTGACCCAACATTTCTATCCTGACATACTTCTAGAGTGTTCCTTTTCCAGGGCAATAGGAAAGGGTTGTCATGGAGGTGACCTCCTCCATTGAGACTGCACAGGAAATCCCAACTGACACTTCTCACCCAGATCCCACTGCAGTATGCTCCTGGTTGTTTTTACTCTTTCATCTGCCCCCTCTCTACCCACCCACAAACACACAACAGAAAATCCCATCAACTATGACTGGGAACTATCCACACTTGAAACAAAATCACTGAGATCACTCAGCCTAAGGTGGTCTTTGTCTCTCAAGGAAAAAAGGAAAAAAAAATAGAGGTGGGGGAATAGGTTGAGTATATATGCCAAGGAAACAAATGCAAGAGAACCCCAATAATCCCCTACATGCTGTATTCCTGTTCTCCTATGTCTAATTGGAAGCTGTGACTATCCACCATCCCACTGGGTCTCAGAAGTCTAATTATAAGCCAACGTGGTTCTCAATTAAAATAAGTGCAATACTTGCCAATGATGTCTGTGCTCGCAGGTGTCACAGCCAAATGCCCATGATATCCAATATTTGCTCACCACTGCCCACGTGGGACCAAACTCCCTCTTCCTAAGACACAGGGACTGCATTGTCATGACATATGTGGCATAATATTCCCTGCATTTAAGCCCCGGAAGCACTGTTCTTTTGCTAACACAGTCTTCTGCTATAATCATAGCAGTTTTTCTTTCAGCAGTAAAAGTCTCACCAACTACAGTTAGGCATTTTCTGTTTTCCAATTACTTGCTGATGCTATGCCAAGCACAGAGTAATATTTTCATGTATCATTAAACAAATGCAGTTGTGCTCCCCAAACAAGTTTCAGTTTGGGCTAAACTACATCCATTAAAGCTTTCATAAATGGCACACCCTTCAGCTTGTAGTTTCTTTTGACTCATAAATATTTAAGCGGCACCGATAATACCTTGACTTCCCAGCAAGTGGTGCATTAGCTGGGCGATCTGTAGAGCATAAAACTCTGCAGCACGAGAAAACTAGGAAAAGAAAAATAAGTTGTCCTACGAGCAGAAAACATACCAGAATCCTAACATCTCCTTATTTCCAAGAAATAATCTGTTTTTCTTTCCTATAGATATAAAAGTAATGATTTAAAAGATGTACATTAATGGCAGAATATTTAAGTATAGTAGGTAGTATGGATTTATATTGAAAGATGGGTAATATTTTTTTCAAAACATGTATGTGAAACCTGAAAAATGAAATCGAAGTCTAGAGACGCCAATATAATAAGTGTAAGAGTAAAGTAAAAAGATAAGTCTAATGCTCTATTTTTGTCAAAGATAGTTTGAGGTGAGTTGAGGAATGCTTTATATAATGGGTTAACTGCCATGGTCTGGTTAGTCAGAGATCATTTGGTTGCTAAGAGCCAAAACACATGACAGCTATCATAAGGAGATGTACATTGAGAATAGAATATGCGGGCGGCCAAGTGGCGTGTTGGTTAAGAGTTGGCTTGGGACACCAGCTCTGAGCAGCAGGGCCCTGGTTCAGATCCCACATGAGGGCCAGTGACACTGCACCATCTACAGCTAAGATGGTGAACAACAGCTCGACCTGGAGCTGAGCTACTGTGAGTCGCCAGCACCAGTATAGGCTATACTGCAGCCCCTGCTGCAGTGGGCTGCCATGAGCTACTGACCATGAGTGGCTGGCAGCCAGCATGAGCGGCCGGCAGCCAGTGTGAGTGGCTGTCCAGAGGCCGGTGACCGATCTGCCTCAGCCGGAAAGAGCACAATGATAATACCAACATGGGCCAGTGAAGCAACGTCCTCCACAACTAGATTGAAGAACAAAAGGACAGCAACTTGTCTGTTCCCCTTCCCCGATTCCCCAACGCTGTTCCACTCCCCCAATTCCCCAGTAAAATCTTTTTAAAAATAAAATAAAAAGAGAGAGAGAGAATCCTCCTTTAAAAAAAAAAAAGAATAGAATAGACTATGTAATCAACTGCACTTCCCCGAGCTAGCCCCCCTATAGGGACAATGCAGTATATCATCTATGCGATGAAATCCAACTCAGTAATTAAAAGGAACAGATTACTGGCACATCCACGTTAAGAGATGAGCCTCAGAAAGATGATGCTAAGTGAAAGAAGCCAGACACAAGAGACAACATATTCTAGGATTCCTTTTCTATGAAAAATCCAGAATAGGCACATTTATAGGAAGTATTGGGTTGTCGGAAAAGTCATGACATATTTTTTCTGTTTTTTGTTGCAAAAATGTGTCATGACTTTTCTGACAACCCAATAGATTAGTGATTGCTGACATGGAGGGTGAGAGTGAGGATTAACTGTAAGGGCAGGAGACATCTTATTAGGGAATGAAGTTTCTATTATAGAAATGATTTATGGTGATAGTTGTACCACTCAGTAAAGTTACTTAAAATCACTGAGTTATACACTTGAAATGAGTAAATTTTACATGTAAAATAATCTCAATAAAGCTGTTTTAAAAAGATAGAGTAGGATTGATCACAGAGTCAGAAGTCACAGTTATAGGCAGCAACTCTGCCCTCTCCTCTCGGCTGGAGCCTCAGGCAGCGAGGCTATGCTTACCTCTCCCTCTAGTTTCTCTACAAAACCTTCTCCCACAAGGTTCTTCATTTCAGTTTCCTCACAATTTCAGTTCTCCAGAGGATTTGGGGAAACATCGAACCAACTCTGACCACGACTTTATATAATCCTATAATTCCAGGGACATTGTCTGAAAAATATTTCATGTGAATTCAAATTCTCAAGAGAATGATGACAGAGTCAGCCTGGATCATATGCCCAAATCAGTTCAGTCACTTGGTGCAAATGTTGATTACCTTCATTAGAGACTAGAACAATTTAAGGAAAGCAATGTGAATGAGGAAGATAGTCAACGAATGTCTACTCAATAGTCTTCAAGAAAACTTACATGGAGGCTGAGATGTTAGAAGGAAAATGAAACATTTTTTCAAAACCATTATATATCTCACATTGGAATTTATAAATTGCACTCACATACACTATCATATATGATCTTTATGACATCCTTGTGATATATGGAAGGGAGATGGTGCCATCCCTATTTTAAAAATTAAAATATTGAAGGTCAGAAAGGTAGAACAGAATGGCTTTTGGATTGGTAATTTGGACATAACCTCCCTAAGCACTTCCAGTGTGCCCATACATTTGAAACACTTTAGCAACTCTAAAACAGTGAACAATAATAATAATGATAACGATAATGATAGGCTGTATTGATGTAGATGCTATGAACAAAAAGAAAGTAGCATCAGCTAATTTGTCCCCTCCTTCGAGCTAAAGGTTTTAATTTTTGAGTCTAAAATATCAACTTTTTCATGCTTTTTGTGTCTTATTTACTCATAAGTCACAAAGGTTTTTGTTCTATATTCTCTTCCAAAAGCTTTGTAATTTTAGATTACTCAGATATATTCAGTATATCTGTATTGAGTTAATTTTTGTATAATTTTTGCATATGATATAAGGATTATTGTTCAATTTTATTTATTTATCTCTTTATTTATTTGCATATGGCTAGCCAAGTGATCCAATTAACCAGTTGAAAAGATTAATCTATGTGGCTGAATAATATGCCATTGTATGGATATACCATATGCTGTTTAGTCATTTGTCACTTGCTGGACATTTGGATTGTTTCAACTTTTTAGCTATTATGAATAATGCAGTTATGAACATTTGTGTACATGTTCTTCTGTGCACCTTGTTTTCAATTATCTTGGGTTATACTTACGAGTGGAATTGCTGGTTCATATGGTAATGCTAACTTCTTGAAGAACTGTCAAAGTGTTTTTTGCCTAACAGCTGCACCATTTATATTCCTACTAGCAATGAATGAGAGTTCCAATTTCTCCAGATGCTTGTCAACACTTGATATTGTCTATCTTTTTTTATTATACTCATCCTAGAGAGTGTGAAGTATCTCATTGCAGTCTAGATTTGTATTTCCCTAGTGACTACTTATATTGAGCATCTTTTCATATGTGTATTGGTCACTTACATACGAGTGAGTGAGTGAATGTGTGTGTGTGTGTGTGTGTGTGTGTGTGTGTGTGTGTGGTCTTGATGGTGTCTCACAGATCTCTGAGTCTCTGTTTATTTCGCTTCCTTTTTTCCCCCCTGTTCTTTAGACTCATTACTAGGATAACCTGAGTTGCTATGTCTTCAAGTTTGCTGATATTTTCTTTCATCTGCTAAAATCTGTTGATTTCTTCTAGTAAATTTTTTATTTCAGTTATTATACTTTTAACCTCCAGAATATCTATGTTGGCTCTATTTAATAATTTCTATCTGTTAGTATTCTTTTTTAGGGGTAAGAAATTATCCTAACACTGTCCTTTATTTTTTAAATATAGTTCTTTAGTTCTTTGAACATATTTAAAAATAAGTGATTTAATGCCATTGTCTAGTAAATCCAACATTGGTTTTTCTTAGGGACAATTTCTACTGACTGCTTTCTTCCCTCTATATGAGTCATAATTTATTTCTTTGTACATCTCACATTTTCTGTTGTTGTTGAAAACTGGATATTTTAAATACTATAATGTGGGAACTTGGGAAATCAGATGTTTCTCCCTCATCAGAGTGGTTTTGACTGTTTGTTGTTGTGTTGTTTGTTTAGTGACATCTCTGAACTAATTCT
Source organism: Hipposideros armiger (assembly GCF_001890085.2). Taxonomy (NCBI): domain Eukaryota; kingdom Metazoa; phylum Chordata; class Mammalia; order Chiroptera; family Hipposideridae; genus Hipposideros; species Hipposideros armiger. Next base: position 109,190 of record NW_017732123.1, on the reverse strand, counting down.
GTCAAGTCACTTTATCATGTGTGGCCATCGAAATCTCTGGCTATCAGCCAATGATTGGACAGAGGTTTTCTTAGAAGCCTCTAACCACTAAGCCTCCTATTCTTTGCCAAAGGGCTCTGTATGTGTTCTGAGACATGTCTTCAAAACTCATCCAGAGTTTACAACTCCATCTTGGCCATCACTTCCTCTTTACAGTCTCCAGATTAGCGGGAGGTGAGAGCTCGGGGCCTTCTTAGGTTTGCCCTGAGCATGCACTCTGCCCAGGTATGTGTGCAGCTGTGTACATGTGCGTAACATTCTACATTCCCAAGAATGTGCTGTAGCCTTTCAATGTCCCTTACAGACATCTCATTCCACAGCTTTTCCTTTTAAGCTTTTGCAAGCCTATTATTTACCCCAACTGCTATTGACCTCTTTAGTATTCAATAATTGCCTCTAGTTGTTTTTTTGATATTCAAGAATTGCCACTGATTGTTTTTCAAAAATGTTTCTGGGGAAAGGCTGTTTGCACGAGCTTACTTAGTAGTTCTACAGTACATTGGTGATTATGTCCTCTGCAAATACAAATTGTTCTCTTTTCTTTCCAATTTGTGTTTCTTAATGATTGCATTAGGTAGAACTTCAATTATAATGTCAAATAGGAGGGGTGATAAAGGTCATCCTTACTTTTATTCAGATCATGGGGGGAAGGAATTCAGTATTTTACCATGAAGTTTGATTTTATCCATGGGATTTTTGTAGATGTTCTTTATTTAATTAGGAAATTCTCTTCAATATCCAACTGGCTGAGAAACATTTTTATGACAAGGTGTTCAATGTGGTCAAATGCCTCTTTTTTGCATCTACTGAGTCATTCATATGATTTTTTTTCATTTTAGAACCTTGATATGGTGAATTAAATTGATTAATTTTCAAATGTTAAGCCCTTCTTTCATTCCTGGGGTAAACCTCAGGAGTGTGTATATAAATTAAGAATTTTTGTGTCTGTGTTTCTAAGGTATACTGCTTTGTAGTTTCTTTCCTTTCTTTTTTTTCTAGTATCTTTGTGTCTTTTGTTTTCATATCAAGGTAGGTAATGCAGATCTCATAAAAATGAGTGGGAAATTGTTCCTTATTCTCTATTTTTTTAAAGAGCTTGAAAATTGGTATTATTTCTTCCTCAAATGTTGGAAATAATTTAACAGTAAAGCCATCTGGGCCTGGAATATTATTTATAGGAAGGCTTTTAACTATGAGTTTGATTTCTTCAGTAGATATAGAGCTATTCTAGCCATCTATTTCTCTTTAACTGAACTTTGGTATTTTTTCACTTCCAAGGACTTTCAATTTCATTTAAATTATTGAATGTCATGTCATAGAATTTTTTAAATAATGGAGGACTCCAAAAAGTTTGTCTTATAAGAGTTATATCTATCTTATTGAATTAGAAATTATAACTAAGCATTTGAATGCAAACCAAGTTCTAACTGCTCCTCTGCCCATTCTGTGATGTTCAAAGTGCCCTCAGGACCAATCAGTGGAATGCCAAAATATGGCAGAGAAACAGACATAGATGAGGGTTACCTCAGCTATATGTGATGGGCCATGAGGCAATGAAGCATCTCCAGACATCCAGTGTGCTGGTGTCAGGCCTCCAGGACCCAGGTGTGGAGATAGCCAGGAACATCATCCTTCATGCAGTCAAAGCTGTCACCCTGCATGACCAGGGCACTGCCCAATGGACTGACCTCTCCTCCCAGCTCTACCTGCAGGAGGAAGCGCTCGGTAAAAACCAGGCTGAGGCATTACAGCCCCAACTTGCTGAGCTCAAGGGCTTATGTGCCCGTCAGCACCTGGGGCCACTGGTGCTGGAGCCCTGCAATGGGCTCGGGATGAGTTTGGAGGCCTTTCAAGCATCCAGCAGAAAACATCTACCTACGGTATGTCACAGGCTCCAAGTTTATGGAGTGGACACTGCAGCTGACAGACATCCGGCCCCTAGTGGCTGTGTAACGCAGCCTGGGCTTGCCACCATTGGCACACCCAGTACTGCAGCGACACCCAGCAGCCTCTGCATAGCTTTCCTCCCAAGCTCAGGAGCCCTGTTCTGATCTGGACCAGAACGCTGTTCACACCCACTCATTTTTAACATCAACAGTTCCCTGTGTCTGGACAAGTGAGGGCTTCCGCCAACCTGTGTGCCCAGACCTGCAGGACAACGGGTTCTCGGGACAGAACTTCTGTGGCCATGCTCTTACACTCGGTGCAGGTCCCTGAGTTCACCCCAAGTCTGGCATCAAGTTCCATGTCCCTGACTGGGAGCTACAGAACACTAATGCCTCTGTTGGTGACAGCCCCCTACGGGAGCTGAAGGCCATTAGCTCAGCCCAGAGAAACTCCCTGGCTTCAAGATGTACCCCGTCAACTTTGAGAAGAATGATGCTGCAGCTTCTCTATGGAGTTCGTTGTGCTGCACCCAACATCCCCGCAGAGAACGCTAACATTTCCTCTATCGTCCGGAATAAGAGCCTTCTACTCTTTAGAATTATAATCCTTAATAAAGAGTTATTAATCCAAAAAAAGCATATTGTATCTTAGAATGATTATGAAAATGATTTTGATGTCACAGACCCATTTAAAGGGCCTCAGGGACTTCCAGGGCTGGATGACTTGAGGGCTGCTGGAATAATCTATCTCAATGTCATGACTGTTCACTAAATTGCTTAGACAAGAAACCTAGGGAAAATCCTGCCTTTTCTCCCTCAAAACCCATATCCAATTCAACAATACATAGCCAAAATACAGGTATAAAAATATTCAGTTGTTTTCGTTGGCTTTTAGTTCAATGTGAGTTAAGCATGATATGACTGCTATATTCCACAGCTCCCACCAACACCATTTCCACGTGGCGTAAGTGTATTCACATCTTATAAAAGTTTCTCTTCTTTCCATCTATTCTTCCTCTCTTTTCTCTCCTTTGAGAATAGAAAGTCGTCATCTTTAGAAAGGCTAGCATGGGCTCTGCACCATGGCCTGCTCCATTGTACTTCCCTCCTCCTTCTAGCTCTCACACTTTCTTCCTGCCTGAAACACTCAAGCATTAGAACATGGAAAAGAATCACAGATCTCCTGAGGCTGTTTGTAAGAATGGCCCTGTGCCTACTTCTCTGGTCCCCGTCCCACTCTCAATTTACTGTGTCTCCATCTTAATTCCAACTATTGAATCAACACCCTCCCTGGATCCTACCTGTGGTTCCATGGACAGAGTTTGTCTTCTTGGTCTACCTAGCATTTCATAATAGATTTCCCCTACTTGATTTGTCACTCAAAATACTTCAGTTCTGGACATCCTCAGAAGGGCTACTTCAATCTTGACTACAGCCTCTGAAAACCCAGCTTCTAACGTGGACAAGCAGGCCTTTGCCAAGGGGTAACCCAGTGACAGAGGGTGGTGTTCAGACCTTATATTCAGTTCCTTTAGCTTCCTCATTCTTCATCTTCTGCTCATTGACAGATACACTAAAAAACACAAAAATTCTCATTCGTTCACTCTTCTTTACTTTTCCCTTTATTTAATTCTAGCATGATCTGATCTGATAAAATACTACTTATGAAAAGTAATCTTTTTTCTGTTTGATGTTTTAAAGGGAGGAACTTAACATTCTCTTCTGGAATGTAATGTTTATAGAAAGCTGACAGATTTTCAATACTAGCTAAGATCTGCTAGCAACATATGGTTTTGTTTAGAAACCTTGTTCATATTGAAATGGGATTTTGCACATGCTTTACACATCCCACCCCAAATTTCAAATACAATTTTCTTAATTGTTTACTGAAACCAAATATGTTTGGGCATGACTCCAAGGATCCATTAAATTGAAAGAATCTCATCAAAATGTCACAAAAAATGACTCAAAGTGAAAAAGCTAGTCCAAAAAAATCACATTTAAAAAATAACACGTAAAGGTTCTTCCCTGACTGTGGAAATAGTTGGCAAATTTAAAAGTGTAGTATAAAAGGAAAAAATAACAATTTGCAAATATGTTACATTTCCAGTAATAAGACCTTTTTCCAGATTACGGTAGGCCTTTTATATGGCTATTAGAGAGAATCAGGAGTGGGATCAGTATGTGTCAAACTTAAGCAGAGTCACAGAGAAAAAAATTTGTCATCTGGATTCTTTGGTTCTACAACAACATGAAGTTGGTATTTTTGTTTCTATGATGACTAATAATATTTTAAGTGTTGATATTAATAAAGCTATTATGGTAATATAAGGGTATTTTATTGTAAGAATCTATCATACTTTATTCTTTTGACATACTCAGCTAGATAATTAGAATCTCTTTATTTTTCTCCATTTGACTGCTGTCCAGGTTTCATTTACTTTGCTTCCTCAACCACTGAGTGTTTTAATACCTCATTTTCTGGAATCTAGTATTGTATAAAATGAGAGTAATAATCTTTGCATGCCAGGGGATTATAAAGAGTAACTTGAACACTTGTTATCTGCTTTGAAATTTTATAAGAGATTTTTTACATGGTAGGCATTAGTATTTGTCAAATTATATTATAGTATCTTGATGCAAACTCCTATGAATAAAAACATGGTATGTGATTCTGATTTAAATTCATACCATTCATAGTTTTAGTTAATGTATATTTCTAATATTTCACACAGGACATCAATAGAAACAGTTCTAAGGACCTGGCTTCTTTAAACATAGGAATCACTGAGGTGGCATGGGACAACCTGGCGTGACCTCTGTGGAAAACTATAACCTCAGCTTCGTTTCTATTTAGTTTGGCCCTGCACGATAAGTACACTGTGAAAATTATTATAATTAATTAGTAATCCTGCTGACAAACTCCAAGAACTGTTATATATTACTTCTCACTAAAAATAAAGTTATGATAGTATCAGGATACCTTATTGTAACTCAAATCCAATATAAAATTCGGTTTTGTTATATTCCTCTATATCAGTTTTTGCTTCCTCTAGATTGTCTATAAAGAACCAACTAAGATAATTAAGTTTAGTGGGAACATGACATTTAAATGAATGGTAGTCTGATTCCATCTGTAGACTCTTTTTAAAACGGTCCTCATTTAAAAAGCACACCTAGGCAATAATGTAAACAGCATAAGACAATTTTAAATTATATAAAGCTATTCTAAATGATAATCCATCACTTATAATATCAACAAAACTCACGGTAATACTGACAACCAAGGCTCTTGGTGATTTCCTCCCAAACCAAAGATTAGAAGTCATGATGTTAAAGTTCCTGATATTTCTCTTAACTTTTTAAAAATAACATTTAACATGTGGAGGGGGCTTTTGCTATATATGCTAAGCACTTTCCATATATTATTTGTAATGCCTTTAGCAGCCATAAGGGAGAGATGCTGTGATTATTCCGTTGATAGATTATAGATGTGGTTTAGATGAATGAAGTCACTGGACTAAGAGTAAACCCATGAATCTCTAACATGGGTTTTAATCACTACAACACAGAGCATACTGGTTACTACGGAGCTTATATGTCATGAGAGCTTAGCAAGACTTTCAATATTAACTCAGACTCATTTATTTTCAAAGACTCAGAATGCTCAGATTTATAGGTTTATGCAGTTACATAGAATTTGTGGTATACTAAGCAATACAAATATTAACGGAATGTAAGATGTTTCTAGAATGAAGAATGAATAAATGAACGAAAAAATGACATTCAGGAGCAGTTGCTATTTTTTGAGGGATGATAAGTTACAGGGTTCAAAGTATAATAGGCTTGAAGAAAAATGCTGAGACAAAAGACTTATTCCTTAACATTGGAGAAATGTAGGTGTGTTGTGATTGCCCCATATAATCTGTAACCTACACACCATCATGGAATTCTGGCTTTGGGGCATTAGCTTCTCATTCCCCTGGATGATGTCATTCATAATAAAATAGCCAATATTTCTACACTGCAATTCTCAGTGGTCAATGTTCGGCTCAGCTAACACCGGGTGGACAAACTCTTTCTGTTCTGTAATACTATTTGCTGTAAAAACTAATCAATCACTAGGTATTTTACATGCCAACTTGTGATATTTAGATGTCAGCATTTGATTAATCTAGTTTATAATTTTTCCATAGTACCCATTATCTGAAAGTTAAGATAATTGTTTTTTGAACAATTAAGATTGTTATTCTTTCAAATAAGCTTTATTCTGAAATTGGTAAATGTCAAAAATAAACAATGTTTAATATGGATAATTAAGCGAATCAACTTATCGTGTATACGGTAAGTCATTATAGATGGAAAATATATAGTTAATTTTTTCAAACATTTTCTTTCAAATGTAGAGTTTAATATCTTGAAGAAAAGCAGTTCCAGTTCATTAAATAAAACATTACATAAATCTCTGTGTTTGTTTAGGAAAATATCTCATATTCTTCTAAATAGAATTTAAATTAACTTTGTTTTCATAGGAAATCTCAGCCTTCTCTCTTAAAATGGACTTTTTTCTTATTTTTGGAAAACTAACACCTGATTTTCTTTTGAAATAAAAAAAAATTGATGCAAAAAACATTTTTAACTCACTATCTTGAACCTACAGCATGGCTGTACACTGGTATAATTTAAACCTTTGTAAGGGTAAAAACAATGAATATCTTTGGTTAATTGCTGCTGTCTCAGCGAAAACGACCTTTGCAAAAGTGTAAAGTGAAGCCAGATGCAAACTCATGGTTTGAGGGCAGGAGCGCTAATGGAGCAGCCGGTCAGCACACAAAGCTGCGTGTGCCCGCAGTGGTGCAGCTTTGCTGGATGTGTGCGGTGGCACTGACGTGGTGTGAATCCCGAAGCAAAGCCTTCTGTGCGGTGACTGTTTGACTTTTCCAAACTGTTAACAGCCACTTTTTATATTGCTTATAAAAATGGTAATCTAACATATTTATTCAGCCCATCAGTCCCAAGGTTGACTGACAGCGATTGCAGAAAATTTATTTATCTTAAATACGTATTTCCTAACTCAAGAGGTGGTCAGAATTTTAAAGAAGCTATGTGGCATGCAAGCAGGCATCTTAGAATTCCTTAAGGCCTACTTGTGGGAAATATGTCTAAATTCGGAGATGCAATTGCACATTCATGAATCACTAAGCAGCATTGTGGGAGCTTGTGTGTTTTCTGTTTGAAAAGTGTTAGTCAGGTTGACCCACAAGACAAGAGGGTAAATACGTATGTCCTCATGATCCCCAGGCACACAGAGCCAGGTGGCTGTGAGTGGCCCCGGCTGTGGAGCATGACCGCCTGCGTTCATTAACCACTCTCCTGGCTATGTGAGCATGGGGCACTCAGCCTCTCAGTGCCTCAGTTTCCTTGCCTGCAACACAGATAAAAAGAATGCTTAACTCCAAGGGCCTGTTGTGAGGACTGAGTTAATACAAATAAAGTGTTTTGACTGGAACTTAACATATAGTAAACATGATGTAAATGTTAGCTATCATTAAACAAATTGGTACCCTCTCTCATTTTAACTGCCTTGTGGCAAACTGTGCCTTGGGACAGATAGAAACTAAGGGCATGTTCTACCAAGGCAGCTGTACGGGTATGAACGCAATCCTCAGGGTAATGCTTTGAGATCTGGCTACGATTATCTCTAACAATTTGCAAAAGATGGTGCAGGTGAAGTGACCTCCTGGGTTTGAATCTGAACTTGTCCCTTACAAGCAATATTACCTTGGGGGTTACTTAATCACCGTGTGTCTCTGTTTCCTGTTCAGTAAAACAGAAGGAAGAAAAGACCCTACCTCTCAAGGGTTCTGTAAGATTAAATGGATTACCACATGTAAAGGGTTAACATTATCTGGCACAGAGTATAGAGTCTATAAAGGTTAGCCATTTTTACGCAGAGAATGGAAGGCCCAGATGATTTCCATGGCACCAAGTGGGAAGAAAGACAGAAGTAAGGTCTTAATAATGGGATAAAACAAGCAACAATAACAAGTATTCTCAGAAAAGCTGAGAATACCATCTGATGGAAATAAAAATGGACGAGATTGAGTGAGGGTGATCAGGAGTCTCAATTTTGAAAATCCAATGGGCCAAAAGTCCTACCGGTAATATTGATTAGCAAACATGTGTGTTTTTTCCCTTGAACCAAGTATCTCTAGATTTAGAGACCTAATTTAGTCATTCTAATTTTTCTAAAATTATACCTTTAACCATGGTTTCATATGTTTATCACTACCCACTCTTACAGTCACAGATATTTCCAAGATGTTTTATATCTATTGATATCTTGGAGATCTCTAATACTTGATATAATAAGACCTGAGGCAATAATAAGACTGTGGCCCATCACAAAACGAGTGGATTGGTCTCCTCTTTACCTGTATGGCCATAGAAAAGTAACATCATCTCAATGCTGAAACAGAAAGGTGCCACTTACATGGAGATAGTTCAAATAAGACAGAAAGTCCTACCTAGCTCTGTTACACACATATGCTCACACAGACTAATGCCTTCCTATTTAAAAATTAATCAAAACACGTTGTATTTTCTATTTTACAAACGTTTTGAAATCTTGCACACTTGGGATAATAAGTGAGTGATAATTATTCAACAGGAGAATTTAAAACAAAGTACTTACCAAGGACAACATCAAAAGTAATGATATTGTCAGGTGGCCATTAGGCAAAAAGTCTCCTAAAATATTTATTACAGCCCAAAGCACACACCTGGCATTTATTTAAGCACTATCTCTTCCATAAATTCTTCATTATGTTAATTATAATCACATACTTAGGTAGTTAACTACTTTCATTTGGACCTTTGCTACTGGGTGTGGTTTATGAACTGGCAGTATTGAAATCACCCAGAAGCTTGTTAGAAATGGAGGCCCTCAGATTTACTGAATTAGAAC
>NW_017732123.1:97395-98268 GCF_001890085.2 Hipposideros armiger | reverse complement strand
GTTTTTCAGTGAAACATTTTTAAACTATGCTTTTTGAGCCTTTCCTCTGACACATTCTTACCAAAATGTCTCCTTCTTGTAAATCTCAGCCTAAACCTACAAAGTCATCTCTTCATGCAACAATGGCAAACCAGAAATGAAATCAGTATGCGGAAGTTTTCTTTTAGGGTAGGATGGGAACTTCACAGTGTGTTCATTTGGTTGTACAACTAACACCTCTCAGACATTTTTGGTTACCTTCAGAGGAAACACTTAGATTTGACTATAACTACTCTCAATCACTAAAGGGAATGTTGTGATTATTGAACAGTTCTAAATTTATTTCAGAATCCGGAAGTCTCGGTGGCTCTCACGTGTTCAGTAAGACATAACTAGTTCTGTAGATGTAAAATTATTGTTAACAAACAATCAAAACAAAAAAGGAGATTGATAATGAAACAGAAACAAAGTCTTAGAGAAAACCAAAAGAGATATAACCAATAATTTGCAAAGATGACTTAGTTCAAAAGCCATCCAACCAGTCACAAATAAAAAGGATTTCATAGGAATTGGTAGAAAGGGGAAGTAGAGAAAAAATGAAGGTACCATGTGAGGATATTGGGTGATGCGAATGGGAAGGGAATTATTGGAGGGAATAGCAGAGGAAAATATATGGTTTATTCTGCTCCAAAAGGAGAAGTTGGAGTTTATCCCTTAATGTGTTTCTTGTCATGAATAGAATTCCCTATCTATCAAAAATCATTTCTCCTCATTTCAGTTATAAATCAATGCTTTTAATACTTTTTGATGTGCTAAATCGAAGTTGTCCAAGATTTATAAATTTTTCAAATAGGTTTATTCCTTGCGTCTGAATCATTTTTCATCTCAAAATTC
>NW_017732123.1:95036-96507 GCF_001890085.2 Hipposideros armiger | reverse complement strand
GAGAGAGAGAGAGAGAGAGAGAGAGAGAGAGAGTAATACCCAGGGTTTACCAATAGAGATTTTATTTCATTAGCCTTAAGCATGACACTAGCATCCGTCTTGTTTTTTTTAAGTTTCTCACATGATTCTATTATGCAGCCAATGTTAACTGATCTACATAAGCAAAAATGGGTAACTTTTGAGAAACTCAAAAATTTGTTTAAAAATAAGTAAAGTCCCTTTCCTGTAAGAATTGAGTTTATCACAATGAAATACTGACCTTCAAACAAAGTTGAGAAACATATAGCTTATCACAAACCAGAGCAAACCTCCTTTCTCATCACTAAGGCAACAGGCTGGCACATGGGGGACGCATCATGTGCGGAGGAAAGAATCCGGCTCAGGAACACCAAAGCAAGACTTGGTGCACAAATAGGAAAGCGTGGATACAGCTGAGCTCTCATACGTCAATGATCAAAGTAGGTAGAAGCAGAATCTGGAAACATCTAAGCATTTTAGAGACAGAGAACGTGTCATTAGTGTGGAGTAGACAAAATAAAAACCCGATATGAGAGCCAAAGGAAACAGTACCAAAAGAGGAAGGCAGGTGGTCGAAAAAAGAAAACTGGTCAGGAACCAAAATATTCACCTATGAATTCTAGATTTTTCTGTTTTAACTTCTAGGCTTGACCATACATTTTTTTTGTATTACTAAATTTTGAGGTATTTTGTTTGTGTTCTTGGTCCTTCATGTGCAGAGACCAATCCCAGCTGGAAATATCTCAGAATCCACATATCCAGGCGTATATGTAATTGCACCAATTTGGAGCACAGAGGGAGGGGTAGGAACACCAAGATTAGTCATCCCACGTCATCCTTCATTTCATTCAGTGACTGATGCTTGGGTGTTCTCCCTCCTGAGCTTGTTAAAGGGCATTCATAATGTTCACCACCATACCACTAGCCATTATATATACATGTTAAGTAATGTATAAATGGTGGGAGTGAATGTTTTAGATAAATATTGCTCATGTGGCTAGATAGATGTAATTTAATAAATTCTCGAGTGCTTAGGTAATGACTTGCAGATGTATGAAAAGAAAGAAATATCTTCATTGTGCTCTGACTATTGATGGCTGTACTAAAACTTTTATTAAATTTGCATGCACTCCTGTATTTACAAAGTGGTAATTAAAAGTAAATAAAAATGAACAGTTAAATAATCCAATGCGTGCTAAAGATTCCACAGAGTTCATAAATGAATTCTTAGCAAAATAATAGGCAATAAATCTTTCACAGGCCCTTATTTTAAAAGAGTCAAGGTTTCCTTCTTGTTTTATTTCTGTGCCAGTAAGATTTTTTTATGTATTTATGGGGATCACATATGTGAGAAAAGAAAGACTACGAGTGGTGAGACACCTTCTTTTGTTAATGAAAGCCTGAGACGTTACAAAATATTGATTAAAAAATGTTTATAATGCTGTAGTCTGTT
>NW_017732123.1:88575-93346 GCF_001890085.2 Hipposideros armiger | reverse complement strand
AAACAGCTTTTTCTTGCCTAGTTTTTCTTTGGACATGCTTGAAGTTTTAAAGCATGGCCTCTAATCTTGACACTCTGATTCCAGAGTAACTACATACTTCCTGCTAAACCCTGCTCAAATTGCAGATTTTGGAACAAAATAACAGATAGACATTCTTTTAGGCCACCACTGTTGGGGTGGTTTGTTACATAGGCACAGATAACTGATACAGAGTTTGTTACCTGGAAGGTCAGGAGTGACTCCTTAAGGAAAAAACAACATATGTTATTGGTTTGAGGCTGGGCGGCAGGCGGACGCCAGGGAAAGTCTTGGGGCAAAGTGTTAGCGAAACAGCCCAAAAGTCACTGAGGAGGTTGTTGGTGTGGGTTTAAAGAAAAATGAAGGAAATATCATTGGAAGCTGGAAGAAACGGGACTTTATTATTTATTAGGCAGTGGTAGAAATGTTGGCAACCTGTGTCCTGCAGTAAATATGGAAAACAGGAAATGAACCTAATAAACTCAAACTTTAGGAGAATATTGAAAATCGCACATAGCTGCTTCTTTCCCAGCTATGATAAAAATGCAGGAGAGAGGGGATAAGGGGAGGGAAGGCAGTGCTAGTAAAGGAGCCAGAATTTGCTGAGCTCAAAAATAAAACTGTTTCCAGGCCTTTCCTCAGGACAAAAGATTCTCAAAATAATCAACACTCTGATGCCCCAAATCTAATTTTGTGTGGGACTATAAGATTGTTTTTAAATCTCTCACAAAGAGTTGTGGTAACTCAGGAACTCTTTCAGAGCACACAGAAAGAATCAGAAGGCGTGTCTTGCAAATCTTCTCCAATTGATAACAGGGCTTCTAAACAAACATCTTAGAGCTATTGTTTCCCACAAGCGCTGCAGGGAGCCCAGGGTAGGGAAGAAGTTATTACAAAAATACATATGGTTGTGGCTTGTGCCTCATAAAGAGAACCCTAATGACATTCATGGAAAATCCACTCCATTTTTAAGGGAATTATTCTGGTCAAAATAACTCCAGCTTAGAATGAATTGGAAAGAGGTCTTTGGATCCCTCTATGTTTATGGGCAGGAAGCAGGTTCAGAAGCATTTGTAGGGCAGAACCATGAGCCCAGAGAGCAGAGGCGAGAACCACAGAATAATTCCTGGAGAGCCACACCGAGTCCCAGTCATCACAGGCCTAAATTAGGAGAGAAATGGGCCGGTGGAGCTATACCAGGGGCTGCTGTGTGCTTCCTGCTACTCCCTTCTTGACGGGAAGGTCATTGGCAATTATGTAACACCTGTTTCCTCCTGTTATGCCACACGTGCTGTGTGGAAAACAGTTGAGTGTTTCATTCCCAGGTCTTCAGATTAGCAGCACCATACTCAAGGAGCTGCCTCCAAGAAGCCAGACTCAAGGAGCCTCACCTGGACCTGGACCTGTTTAGCTGATGAAGCTCTGGGCTTTGAGGTGGAACCAATTATGTGATGGGATAAGGCCCTCTAGGGTCTTTCACCGGGGCAGGCCTATTTTACATGTGAAGGGAATGTAAATAATTTGTGGCCAGAGGGCATATCGTGGCAATTTAAAAGCAGGATTCCAAAACGCTCTGACTTTCCTCCCTTTGAGAGGGTTTATGTTCTTTCTCCTTAAATTCAGGCTTGGGACAGCTTGACCAATACTATAGGGCTGAAGTGATTCTATACTAGTTTCCGGAGCCAGGGCTTAAAAAAAAAAAAAATTCCATTTCGTGAATTTTGTGATGGCCCCTGGAACTAGTTGAGCCAGCTGTGAGAAGAGGAGCGTCAGGCAGCTGTGGCGGGGCCCTATACGAGGAAGAAGCCAAGCTCAGCCCTCCGTCAGCGCTGGCGTGCCCACGGCTTCCGCGGGCCACGGACGTGCATGTGGAAAAGCGGGGACCTGGCCTGGCTGAGTCCTGTTCGAGTTGCGTATAAGTGAGTAAAAGAACGAATGTATGTGGTTGTAACTAAGTTCTGGGGTGGCTTGTTATGCTGTGTTAAAACATAAAATTCAGCTAAGCAAATCTGGAGGTCCAACTGACTATTAAGTGATTCGTGAATCAGGCAGCATCCTATCTAACAAATAGAACTGCATTTTGAGAAGTTGTGCAAAATTGGAAAGCTTTTAGGAATGAAGGGTGGGGTGAGGGAACTATTGACAAAAGAGAAGGGGGTTATTTTTGGACGGTATCTTTGGGGGAAGATAAGTGGAGTAGGTTTTTCTTTTTTATGTATGGCTTACCTCTTTTCTATTGGGGGGCAGGGAGGAGGAGGTTGGAGAGGGCCCACGCGATAAATTACTGGTGCTTGACCAAAAGCTTCCAGACTGGTTGGTTAAGAATATTTCTTGGAGAGGTTGAAACTGCAATTAGATGTGGTAATAAATCTAAGCTTGGTATCATGGGCTTTTAGCACCAGCATTGCCATTTGGTGCTTGTGGTTTTTTTTCACTTTAAAACGTGCAGTAGATAACTGATAAAAATTTATCGTTGCAAACCGAAATGAAATGATCCTTAATATCTGTAAATTTATATCTCTATGCCTTTCATAATTCTTAAACCTAGTGCTTTCTAGAGACTTCTTTGCTAATTTCGCTGCTAAATGACATGTTATCCCAACACAAATCTATTGCAATACTGGATTTCTACCAGTATCCTACAGTAGCTTAGGAGAGGGCTCTGTTGTTTGCAGGTGGGCTAGACCAAAATTAAAACTTAGACAAAAATCAAGCTTCTATGGAGAGTATTAACCAGGGTTCAGATTTCTCTCTCCTGATTTATTTTGAGGAGCCAGCTCATGCTGTTATGGAGTCTTGAGTGTAAAATCTACAGGGCGTGTATACATTCCCAATTCCAATCTGAAGGTCTGCAGTTTCCTGTAGAACAAGGAAGAGCTTGAGTCCAAGTTGGAAGGCTGTCAGGCGAGAGAATTTTTTTACTGGAGGGAGGGTCAGCCGTTCTATTCAGTCTTTAGGTTATAGAGGGCAGCTGCTTTACTTCGTCTAATATACATGTTAATCTTATCTAAATGCACCCTCAAAGAAACACCCAGAAAATGGGACCAAATATCTGGCCCCTATGGCCCAAATCAAGTTGATACATAAAGTTAACTATCAAAGTGTGTAATAAGAACATTTTGTGAAATAGACTGGAGACAGATTTATGCTCCCCTCCCCCCACCACCAAATAGTCATCCCTAGGATTCTATTGTCCAACTATTCCTCTGCCTTTGAAAAACATTTTCATACCCGGGGAGAAATATTTAAATTAACTTCTGTGTGTACCTTACTTTTCAATTTGTGAAAGCGCCTCATCATTGCAGGCTTATGTTACAGGTATGCCTTGTTTCATTGCTTGATTGAGCTTCACAGGTGTTGCTTTTTTTTTTTAACTAATTGAAGGCAAGCCCCTCACCTGCAAAAAGATTACGACTTGCTTTATTGTGATGCTTTATTGCAGTGTTCTGGAACTGAACTGGCCATCTCTCCAAGGTATGCCTGTGCTTCCTCTCTGGAGGAAGGCTTTAATGGGGATGTCGCACTGTTTTGTAATTACGTATATATGCAAAGTATAATTTTTAAAATTTGCTTGATTTTCATGTGCATTTAACCTAAATTCTTAACTAAAAAGTTACTGATCCCAGAGAATACACTCAATCATTTTAATTTATAGTAGAGAATATCATGGCTAAACAAGGGACACTGTTAGCCAGTTCATCCATATCATGGGGCTAATCGTGTTTCCCCAACATTCATATGTTTAAGTTGTAAACCCCAACATAACCTCAGGAATGTACTTCTATTTTGAGATTAAATTTGCTTTTAAAATCGTTAAGGCTAAGTGAAGTCACATGTGGGCCCAAATCCACGATGACTGGCGTCTTTATGAAGAGAGACAGCTGGGATGTGTGTGCGCAATAAGCCACATGAGGAGACCGCCCATCTGCAGCCCAGGGGAGAGGCCTGAGGAGAAGCCAGGACTGCTGAGTGAGTAACCTCCGCCTATAATGTGCACATTTTTCAAAAACGGATAATTGTCTCACATATGACCCATTATTATGTAGAAGCCAGAATGTTTGATGCCAGAGTGAGAGCAAAATAGAGATTCTCGCCTTTTATATTTAGGAGATAAACGTACATAAGAAATACTCATATCTGAACGTTAGTGTGATTTGTAACTACATTTGCTCGTCAAGTGGATTATTACATGGATAAAATTCCAGAAGAAAAACCTGTGTTAGAGTCCTAGCCATTTTACATAGATCTGTCACTGCTGAAGGAGAGGCAGACAAATGCCTCTATCCTACTCTCAACCTCTCTGGGTGTGCTTGAGACATCAGTTGAACAATGATGATTATATGAAGCTAACTGATTTGGGTTGTCTTGGTTAATCTTGAATAATCCTAGACATAACAAGATTTCACGTGTCCTGTTTATGATACAGTCTCACTAATTGGTATTTCGAGTATAGTACAAAGCATATCCTGTTTGTAGAGCCTTTTGCAAGATTGTCGATTCCTTTTTTTTTCTGATGTTCATGTTAGTAGTTGTGATTCATCTTCACACCCAATCAAATTCAATCAAACTCACAGTAAATATGTCAATATGGCAATACATTTCCTTAAGAATAAAATCAGTATGTTACTCTTACCTGTAGGATCTAGTTAAAATAACTATTTTTTGACCCTTTAATCTAGAAAAATACATTACAGGCACAAAACCAGTTATTGAGTTAAAAGGACAAATTTACCAATTGTAAGTTAAACCCATT
>NW_017732123.1:79327-85120 GCF_001890085.2 Hipposideros armiger | reverse complement strand
ACTGAATTCAAATCAAGGTGTTGACAGGGCTGCCCTTTCTGGAAACAATAACTTATTAAGAAAGAACTGTCCTTTCGACTGTCAAATTGTGAGTCATGTATGGAGTGTGGTAGACACTTATCTATTATAGAACTAAGGGATTAGATCGAAGAGTGCAGCTTGAAGGCTGCGACAGAAGTAGCCTGAGAAAAGGACCGAGGTTTGGATGAGCAGTCAGGAACTTCAGATGTGCACTCATGTGCTGCAGTGGGAGGCATCCACAGGGATCGGTCATTGACTTGGCGGAAATTGGGGACAAGAGCAAGAAAATCACACCAAGATTGTGCATTTTAAGCATGGATGGAAAAAATAGTAGAGATTCGTTCCTTTGCAGACTGGGCTAGAATAAAGTTATGATTAAATTATTTGGGCATCCTGACATGTAAGACTGTTCTTTGGAGAACACAAATGAGAAAGAAAAGGATGGATGGCTAGACATAAGGAATGGACAATAGCTTTCTGGTGTTTCCACTCAAATTGTATTCACTGCCCAGAATAACCATAAATAAAAGGGCTCTGTCTAGGCTTAGCAGCGTTATAATCTGATATTCCTGCCTGCCGTTGAAATGGTGGCACATAATGGATAGATATAGCACATACCATGTTTGATATAGATAAGGTCAGATTCACTATATATGTGCCTATGTTCATAGCAGTTGTTCGAGGCAATAGTAGTTTGCTTCCTTATCCATCTACATTTTGATTTTAGGTGTCTTAAGGACAAGGCTATCTTTCTGTCTGGTATGACCATTGCTTTCCTGAGCACCTGTCATATAGCAGGAGCTCAGCAAATGTATGAATGAATCAATTACAGTGCTTTTCTGAATTTGTCTTACATATTTATTGTAAATAACTATCCCCTCCATAGGTTGGCAGAGGCCATCTCTCAAGTGGGGCATTACCAGTCATTCGCTAATGCTTTGCAAATCCTTGGCTCAATAAGTGTTTTCCCAATTGAATTCAAGGCATATAACCTTTAAAAAAAAAAAGGAAAAGAAAAAGAAACCACAAAATATACAGCCACATACTCTCTAAATTACCCCCAGATTACAAAATGGGCTTTGAACTTCAGTGATATATCTGAGTCCGAGTCTTGGAAAACCATATACTATTATTAAAATGATATAATTAAATCTAGATAGCAATTCCACCTAAGGAATGTCCTTGTATCTTGGTGGTAATGGGTGGTAGGCCGGGGGGAGGGACAGATGAAGGGAGGTTGGAGAACTTGAAAACTCAAACTCTTTTGAAATCTGCTTTTTTTCCCCCCTCCTTGATCTCAAGCTAAAAAGTTTTTACTATTCCCATAGTATAACAAATAAAATTCCTTTTTTTAGAAACTATATTTTTACAATTGTCTGTCATAACTTGTTACTGACATTGAATTCACAATATATTTTATACCTCCTCTGGGGCTTTTAAGTCATATTGCTGTCTGGCCTGAATTTTCGCTTATTTGGTTGGATAACCTGATGGGCAATTCTTAGCTTTTAAAAAGTCAGTCTTGGGCTGTTCTGACTCTTTGGCTATTCTATCAGTGGGAGAATTTCGCAAGAGATTCTTTTAGTTCCCATATGATACAACATTTTCTTTCCACTTATCAGTGAAAGGCACCTAATAAAAAAGACAGAATGCCTGCCAAAGTCAACGAGACTTGTGCCCACAGGAAATAAAAGAAAAGCAAATGATTGCTTGAACAAATTTTTAGAAACAATAGTCTTTTCATTTCATTCGATAGGAAATAAATGGAAAATTGCATTTCTAAGATGCAGTAGTGAAGAATGAACTCCAGCGGCCATGCCACATCCCCAGCAAACTGTGCAGCTGGTGGGGAGCTGCAAAATAGGGGTGCAGTGACAGAGGAGGGAGAAAATACCTCCCTTATTTAGCACTTGCAACTACTGAAATAGAACCTTGACTGGAATCAGAATAGATGACAGCTATGTCACTATTCCACAAGTCTCGTTATGAGATAAACTGCATAAGTTTTACTTCACACAGGCCAGTTCTACAAACAAGCCACAGTTTGTTTAGTCGGTTTCTATATCCTATGAGCCTAGCTCCTAGTTGTACTAGGGCGCAAAGGTTAAAAACGTCTGCTGCCAGTTCAGTGACTCCTTTAACACGAAGCGACTCCTCTCTGGCCTGCCTGCCAGCAATGGTAAAGCCCCAGTTCTGTTATGGAAGAACACCTTAAAGAAAAGGATACTTCTGTACAGTTCATAACTTCCTTGGCTCCTTTCAGTTTTCTATGATCACAGCCAAAGGATATAGAGGCTATAACAGCATTTTGCTTGGATGCCACTTGACATTGGTAGATTTCTAAGCCCAGTTTTCTCCTGGACAGCTGTGCTCTGAGGTGATTTACCAGGAATTTGTTTTTTGTTTTTTTTAAATATTTTTATTGGGGAATTGGAGGAAGGGGAACAGACAAGTTGCTGTCCTTTTGTTCTTCAGTCTAATTGTGGAGGACATTTGCGTCACTGGCCCAAGTTGGCATCATCATTGCGCTCTTCCCGGNGAATCAAATATGAAGGTAGTCAATTATTTTTAAAGGTTGCATTAAAGTTAGATAATCTTAAAACAAAAATTGCATGTATTTAAAGATAACATGATTAAAATGTTTTTAATGAGTGTGTCTCTTTTATGGGTACATAAGGTCAACAAAAATCTAAATCACTATTGTAATATTGTTTGGCATTACTAAGTACTAGATGACATATGCATAATTATAGGCTTGTTCAAAAATAACTTTTCAAATTATTCTAAACTTCAAATCCTGTTTTCCAATTAACAGCTATATTTTAATTCAAATCATTTAATATTTTATACTTGTTTCTCAATTAGACTTTTCTTAAAAGAAATCATATAACTAGCTTTAAGTTAGTCCTCTGATACTTTGTTTCATCTAAAAATAGACTGCATACTCTATTTAATTCTAATGTTTTTCCAAAAGCTTGAAAATCCTCCTCCTCTGGATTCTCAGGACACATGCCCATTCTTATTAGGGCGCAAACACTCAAGGGAACAGGTGTCTCTCGGTTTCCCTGCCAGCTTCCTCCCACTGCCAAGCCTTCAGCTCTATCTGGATGTTAACTGTGCACCACCGTGGATAGCCACTCTCAGAGTTGGGTAAGCCCTTTTTCACGTAGCTCTCAGAAATGAATATGAAAACAACAAAGATGAGGGGTACCTACCACAACACCCTGGGAAAGCACCCAGATGTCTGAATGACCGTAGTGGATGGTGGGAGGCAATGATACTGCTCTCCTCTGATTCATGGAGAAAGGTACGTTATTTTAGGTGAACTCATGAAGGGAGCCATTGTCCGGTTTTGATGCTATGACATTAGGTGAGAACACATTAGGTGAGAACATAAGACATTATCAATGGAATCACAACAGAAAAGAAGATTTTCAAACTTTAATCCTGCTATATAGGTACACACAAAAAATGTTGGTTTGTTCTGAACATGTATATAAGACCAGTTCAGGGTAATTTTTTGATAAACTTTGAAATAGTTTAATAATTTCTTGAAACGGAATCTTATCCATAATGATGAGTCTTTAGGTAGGAAAAGGGAGAATCTTAGAGTCACAGGGGCAAATGTGTATGAGTATGGAGGTGAGAATAGGAGAGTTGGGGGCAGTTGTGAGAAGACCAGCCTGGCAGATGAATGCACAGACTATTGACAGAATTTAAGTTCTAGAGAACATTTCAAGCTGAAAACAGTGAGGAAAGGACCATGTAAAACCTTAACTAGGCAGTAAAATAAGTGATTTACAAAAAGGAGATGACAATAGATTACAAGGAAAGTTGAAAGGAATAAAAAATTAAGAGATTGATACAATGATATAAAGTCACTTTATTGATTGAATCTTAGACACCATCTATTGAAAGATGCACAATTGTGGACTGATTATTCTAGACTCAGGAGAAAATAAACTGGTATATAATCTGACATACTGTAGATGACAACGCAATCTGATTTCTGAGATGTTAAATGTGAAAGTGTCATTTAATAGATGAATATAATGATATCTACTGTTTACTAAGTGCTTTTACTTGTTAGAAATTGTGCTAAGTGTCTGTTAATTCACTCCCAAAGTCGCTCATTATTTTAGGTATTTCTACAAGCTGAGAAAACCAAAGCTTAGAGAAGTTAGGCAACCTCCCCTTGGATCTACAGGAGACTGAGAGAGGATTTGTACTCAAATCATATCTGACTTTAAAAAAAAAAAACATAGGAAATGATGGGTGACTGAACAGTCATTAGGGAGGGCAAGAAAATTGTGAATATTGACATAATTTACATAGTAGATATAAAAACTCAATGATTGAATCTACTGGATAAAGTAAAAACAAATGCATATTGTTTCCAAGTTTTCATACAGGGCACTAAAACTAAATAGGCTTTCCTGGCAGTATTGGGCATCTTCAGAAGGGTCACTGGTTTCAGGGAAATTGGTCTCACTGAGCTAAAACCAAGGGGTTGACAGGGCTGCCTGTCTTTCTGGAGACGGCAATTTTATGAAGAACAGAACTATTCTTTTGATTGTCAAACTGGGAGAAATGTATGGAGTGTTCTAGACATTCATCTGTTATAGAACTGTTGGTTGAGGAAAGGCCGAGTGGCCAATAATGTCAGGGTAACAAATTTGTATTGCCACTTCATTTTGCACATATGGGACGGAAACAGGTGACAAGTCAGGGAGGGGAATGTACAATGCTTGATGCTATGAGGGCCTGTCATGTGAGTATTTAAGGGGAAGAGCAGGAGACATAACCAAATTGGAGTGTAAACCACAGTTAAGAATCAAGAGAAGTGCAGGCTATGGAGAAAGGAAAATGAGCAGAAAAGAGCAGAAGAATAATAAACAGGCTTAAAGATCAAGGGAGTCTAAAGAACTGGAGAGATTTAATAAAACACAAATTGCAAAAAGGTTATTGAATTTGAGTAGGCAGGTGGTGATATTAAGAGAATAATTCCAGTAGTAGGATGGTTCCAGAAGGCAGATATGCAGGGGATTAAAACGTAAATGAGTAGAAGTTGTGGCACGGGTGTAGCTCACCCATTTCCGGAATTGGCAATAAAAGGAAGAAGGGAAATAGACTTAGGATGGCACTCAGTGGAAAGGGGAGATTTAAAATGTCAGCAAAGGAGGCATGGGTAAAAAAATCAAATGCAGAAGGAATTTGAAATAATATGCTGGTGAGAGGAGTTTGAGAGGTTTGCTAGAGAGTTCTTGCATTCACGGCACAATATTGTATTGAGTAGCTGCTGGGAATAGCTGAACAGCACTGCAAGGCCTGTGGTTCCAAGGACAAGGAAAGCACTGAAAACAACCTGAGGGCTGGAGCTATCTAGAGAGGAAGACTAAGCTAGAGCAAGGAGTATGTACGTTAAAAGGAAGTGTAGCAGACAAAGGCAACACCAAGGATAGGGGCTAATAGACTGGGGACAGCAAGGTTCAACTATTGTAGAAGTGATGTCCAAATGGGTCTTTAAACCTTAAGTGTGTGGAGTTTGATGGGTGCAATGAGAAATGGCCAAAACCTAACGGAGGGCTTTGCTTAGCTGACTTAGAATGCTGTAAGTAGAGGAATGTGTGTCTGATGAGGAGAATAATGATGAAAGATGCCCCCAAGGTTAGCAGGGGTCACGCCAAGGTGTTCACATTTAGCTGACACTTAGCTATATGCTCTTTAATAACCAGGTTGCACCACACAGAGGAGACACTGGTGGAAAGCCAA
>NW_017732123.1:51639-76062 GCF_001890085.2 Hipposideros armiger | reverse complement strand
CTATGCCGTTGCCGGTGACTCACGGCAGCCCAGCTCCAAGTCGAGCTGTTGTTCAGCATCTTAGCTGTAGAGGGCAGTGTCACTGGCCTTCATATGTGGGATCCGAACTGGGGCCCTCTGGTGTCCCAAGCCAGCTCTTAACCAATGCGCTACTCGGCTGGCCCAGGAATTTGCTTTTTTTAATAGTTTATTCTAATTGCCTTAGTATCTCCAGAAATCTTTTGTCTAGGCATTCAATGATGGCAATTAGGAAGGACTGCAATAGAAAGAGTTTTGGGGTTCAGTATTCGCTTTCCTATAGTTTCTATTGCTTTATGTAGAATTGATGTACTTTCCAATGTAGAGGCACACAGGTTCTTGACATTACATTGTCAAAGGATTAGCTTTCACAATTTTCATGTCTACCGTTCCTTCACTGTACATAAACACTTGGTTATCTTGCTGTGGTTCTTAGGAGGTTGTCAGTGCAAAGTGAAATTGATGTATATACATAATGCAAGGGCAACTAAATATAAATCACTTAAGGCTATAAAAAGTTTTATCCTATAAATATATTGCTAACATAGCATGTAAAATTACCTACTTGGTATCTAAGAGGTCTACTGTTCTGATACCCTTGACACAGCATTTCTATTAAGCAATTTCCTTCCTTGGGGGTAGGTACTACCAGGAATAGTGGAAATAGTATGTATACCTTCGTATCACAAAAGCTGAGGCCCTGCCACCCAGTTTTTGGGACCCATAATTTAAAGTGCACATGCACTTGAAAACTTTCAGAACCTTGCTATGCAAAGGGGCTTCTGGAGGGAACTTGGAAATGCAGAATCTTTGGCTGGACCCCCAGACCTACTGAACCCCTTTTTGCATCCTAAGATTTCCCGGACGAATCTGATTGAATAGACGAAAGCCTGAGAATCTCTGCTTTAGACATTTTGTGCAGCGTGATATTCCACCAGAGGAGGGCAGCCACGCTCCTCTCTCATCGCTTTAGAAGATGGATGGTTTTGGAAAGACAGTGTTGGTCTCCGAGTGGGGAGGCTCCCTGGTGGCTTGTTTGTACAGCTTGGGATGAGGAGCTTCCTCTGAATTGAGGTCTCCATCCTGTGGCAATAGTTGACTGGTATCCTCATTTCATCGCCTCCAGTAATTTTTCCAAAGGCACCACTTCAATTGTAAATATTAAGGAACATAGCTCTGGAGAGAGGTACCTGTGTAACATCAACCAGTGACATTTTTTCCCTCCCTCTTCACGTGTCCACTATTCTAGGCCAGGTGTGAGTTCCAGGAAGTGATATCTCTTATCCTGTCAGGTGGTTCTTGTAGGCTTGTAGCAGCAGTTTCTTCAGACGTGTGCTTATCAGTATTCAGCTGACTACGCTACGAGGGACCGACCCTCTCCATGTCTGAGTTCTCTTTCTGAGCAGCCCTTTGTCCCGTTCGATCTGTGAACTCATGCTGCCTTGGTCTTCCTGGATTCTGAGCTCTGATTCTTCATTGAAGACAGACTGTCAGGCTCCACTTGGGTTCTCTTGCCTGTCCTGTTGCTGGAAACTCGCAGGGCAGTAAACTGGACAATCGAGACACACACTCCACTGCCTTCCCCACATTCATTTGCTTCTCTTGCAAGGATCGTTTTTTGTTTCTTTTTTTCCTGCTTAATAATATGCAGTATCTTCAACATCATGGCTAATTTGTTTTTCCTATTTTAAGAGGGAGGCAAATCCAATTTGTGTTTTTTCATCTTGGCCTGAAGTAGAAGTCCAAATTTTGTCTTGATTTGAAGGTAGCAAGCAGTATTAAAATTACATTTGCATAAATCATTATTTTCATTCTGTAAACCTTGAGCTTTTAAGTGAAGCCCAGAGTCATTGTAGACTTCTGAGCATAAGAAGGACATGAAAACATTTTAAAAGGAAGAAATTTAAAATTAGGTTCATTTCTCTCTGTAACCCAAGCATAGAAGGTGCTCAGTACATGTTTTTTTTATGACAGTGATAATGTAATCCAGTTAATTACTTGCCTCAGCACCTGGTTAAAGAATCCCATCCATTCATTTAAAACAAACTTTTCAAGCATCTATTTGAGTTACTATTTATTTGATGAAAATACCAAACTCCGTGCTAGATATTTGATTCTTGCTATTCCAATTAATTCTTACAAAAATTAGATAAGCATATTATTCTCACTTTGTAGAAGGGAAACATGAGACTTAGAAAGTTGAGGCATCTTCCCTAAGTTCACACACTTGTCAAGTCGGTCTGACTTCGTGTGCATACTGTCTCAGCACAGGCACTCAACTGTCTATATTCAAGGTACTGGGTAGTAAGTACCTTCAGAGAACAACTTTTAACCTCTTGCTCTCCCTGAAACCTGGCTGTCTCCTAAAATTAGTCTCCCCTAAAACCTCCTAGTGGACCCAGAGGTAGGACAGATACCCTCCTTGCTCTTTGTTGCTGCTTCTAGAATATTATCCTTCTCCATTAAACCCCAGGATGGATTCTCAGTTGCTCTTACCAGCATATCGCTTGCCTCTTTTCTGCCATGTCTGTGGGCTGTATATTACTCCTCCCTACTCCTAGAAGAGTTGAGCATGGGATTCATGATTCACTATCCCAAAATATGGCACAGTGGTATACTTAGTATTTTAAACTGAAGGAATTTGAAAAATAGCGGGTGCAGGAAGGATTCTCTGACCATCTCCCCTGAAGCAGATCAGTAGACTCCCAAGTGACAGGTGCCTTCACTACACCCAGAGGAAAGGAGCATTCTTACCTACAAAGAAAGAAGGCTGTGGGAGGAAGTCTGAATGAACCAAAGGCCTTGCCAAGTGTCCCTCAGTTTGCTAAGTTCATACCTTTTGTCCTATCACATTTTTCTATGACTTTCCACTCTTTAAACCTAGCATTAAAATGTTCAGGTTTAACTATTTTTGGGGGGTGGAGGGGAATCTTCATTTCCTTACAAAAACTGTCATAAAATCTACATTAAATTTGTGTGCTATCCTCACGCTACTCTATCTACAGCCTTAATGTAACTTCACTCCCAACATAATATGGGTGATTTTAGTATCTAGGAAAACGGACCCCAATTAATATTCTTTTGATTTCTTAATTTCCTCCTTTGAAAATTCAACATAAGTGTTCATGTCATGCCTCTGTTTAAAATTCTGCAGACTCTTGATGTTACTTAAACATAATAGCTTAAGTTTTTACCATGACGTATAAGTAGAGTAACAAGATAATTATCTAACTCAAAACGAATGAGAGAAAAAAAAAAGAAAGGCAGTAGACTATTAAGCTGGAAAATAGGCGAAACGTTTACTCACCTGACAAAGTAGGAGTCCCACACACCTCACTGGCGAGGCCCTGCCCGAGCTGGCTTCTGCCTTACCCTCGGAGGCCTCCCGCCCTTGCCGCCTCTGTCGCCACTTAGCTAGGCTGGCTCCTTGGCTCCTACTCAAATATACAAACTATTCCAGGCTATCTATCTAGAATGCTCTTTCCCCAGGTCCTCCTTCACTTCATCCAAATCTTTTACCAGGGAGGCCTTCCCTACCAACTCAGTAAAAATAGCAAACCCGTCCTGGGATTTAGAATTGTCATAGCCTTTACCCGCTTTTTCCCCACGTACAGTCACCTGTTACCTTGGGGGGAAAAATTGCTATTGAATTGAAAACAAAGACTGACGAAGGACACTTTTGTTCTCTAGAGAACTGATATATTTTTTTCCTCTAGGGAGGCTGGTTCTTTGGGAAAACACCCTGATCAGTGGAAACTTGCAATTGAGTGGTTGTATCATCTTGGGCATAGTCAGGTCCAAGGACAAGATAAAGAGGATACTGATTATTTTGCATAATAAAGTAAAGGCTGTTGTATTTAGGCCATTGAATTAGAGAGATGGCTGAGGAAATACAGTAGTAGAAA
Source organism: Hipposideros armiger (assembly GCF_001890085.2). NCBI lineage: Eukaryota > Metazoa > Chordata > Mammalia > Chiroptera > Hipposideridae > Hipposideros > Hipposideros armiger. The sequence goes on along the minus strand of NW_017732123.1, from coordinate 72,139 downwards.
TTCTAGGAATATCTGCTCTGGAGAGAAAAGAGTGGCATAGGCCTTTGGACTGTAATGTCAAATGCTAAATGTAAAGTTTTTCCCTTTTTTTGTGCTTTAGGGATACAGCTACCTTAGCATTAGCCCCCAAAGTGCTGTATGTATCCCTTCTGAGAATCACAAGGTTGCAGGAACAAATGAAGAAAGTCAGGGTTCCGTATTGGTAACAAAACAGGCAAGGAGAGAACAGGTGGGCTGTTTGAGCTGTCAGGAAAAGCGAGACTTTGAGAGGCTCGCAAAGGACTAGTGGGGTTCCTATCTAGTTTATCCCATGTCGGTGATCCCTGGCTTTCATTGTTTTTAAGCTATTTTACAACTCTAAGTTGTAGAAAACTGATCTTGCGAGTGATTCTGTCCATAGAAATATAAATTTGTTGTATCCAGGAGAATGCAATTATTGCCTATAGCTATACCAAATTTTGCATCTATGTGTAAGTTTATTTTATCATTTTTACTGCATACAAATTCTTTAAATTATAACATCTTACTAGTTCCTTCATTAGTTGAGTTAAATAAAATATTTGACGTGTTCTATGCTTGTAAGAGAGCCACAATGTTACCTAAAAAAAAATCAAAAACATAAAAAAAAACTCAGAAGGCAGGCTACTTTGGGAAACATTGAAGTTCCTCTGGATTAAGGAGAGACTATGAAACAGAATTCCTCTTCCCTCCAAAATTTATCAGAGGAAGATGGCCTTTGACAATGTAAAAGAAAGACATAGGGTTGTTAGGGTTTTGTGAGTGAAGACACGTAATCTACATAGCAGCCTACATTGCTTGGTAGAGGTTTAAGAAGTTTTAACCCCCTTTCATCTCTCCACTGTTGTTATCCTGTAACTTTTTTCACTTATCAAATATTTTCAAATGTTTTATTATTCCTGTTTGAGTAGTTTTTACTGTGGAAAGTCTTAAAACCTCTAGCTGTTCCACAAGAACATAGATCAAAAGCAAACTTCTGTAAAGGGACAGACCGTAAATATTTTATGCTTTGCAGGCCATATGCTCTCTGTCACAACTGTTTCACTCTGCTGTCATACCACAAAAGCAGTCACAGAAACTACATAAACAAAAGTGTCAATAAAATTTCATGCACAAAAACAGGACCCATGTGCTTGCCAACCACTGAGAATGGATTTATTTACTCAAGAGTTTATTATAGAACTATGAAAATAATGATTGCTTAGGACTGTTATTAGAGTTGTAAACTACTATAATCGAGAGTAAGAAGAACATAGACTCTTTTGTTACTAGGAAAAAAGCGTAGGTACAAAAGATTGCAAAGGAGGCTTATTAATGGCTGATAAATACAAAAAGGCTCTTATTTAGTGACATTGCCAGGAGCATGGCAAGATGAGTATAAATGAGACATAGCTAGGGATGGACTAAAGACTGTCTAAAAGGAATTTGGTCAAAACTATAGAAAGTGTCCTGGACAATATATCATAAATATATATATATATATATATATATATATATATATATATTCAACTCGGAGGCTCTAAAATTGATGTTGAAATGTCAGTCCATTTCTTGTCATGGCATCAGAATTTAAGAGGAATTTGAATCAAGGGATAATGTGTTACAGCAGAAGAATAGAGCAAAGACAGTAGCCATGCCAGAGTGGGCAGATCCACACCCCACCCTGCCTGAAAAAGCCAGTTTGAAGATTGGGAATGGGATGGCAGCATCTTGAGAATTTTCTGGTAGAACTCTAAACTTGAGTCTCCTTCCAGAGAACAGAACAGGAGTCTTTAGCAGCTGAGGACCATACAAGCCCTGGTACCATTCAGTAAAGAGTGTTCGGTGGCACATGATGCCATATACAGTCTTACGAGGAGTGGCAATGACAGTTTTCAAAGGCGGCTGTTTTCCATATTGTTAAAGTTCCCTGAAAAGTCAAATGGACCCCCACTCAAAACTTAGTTCATGTTGAGATTGATGATACCACACACATGAATAGAGGATGAACAAGCTTGTTTCATAATTGAGGCCTCTGGGGAGTGGAGGGCAGCCTTTCCAAAGCAGGTCTGAAACGGCTTGAGAAAGCGAAGAAAGGAGACTGGCCTGGGTTTTGTACTCCAGGGCCAGAATGGGGTTCACATGTGAGAAGAGTCTCGCCTGGCTTGAATTTCCTACCTGTGCCAAAGGAGGGTGAACCCAATCTTTTTATCAGATTGATCAGATGTGGGACATGGGAGTGGGGTGGGGGAGAGGCTTAAAACTGTCAACAGACATCAAAAAATGGAGAACCAGACTCCTTGTTACATATACAAATACACCCTGTGGCATTTATCAGCATTCAAATAATCCATATGTAAAGTGAAAACAAGAGACAAAACAATTCCATCCCACAAAGACATTCATAGGTAACAGTTTAGCACGTGAGTCTGTATCCATAGTTCTCAAACTTGGCTGCGATTAAAATCATCATAGGAGCATTAAAATATTGATACTTTTATCTCACCTCTAGAAAGTCTGATTAAATTGGTCTGGATTATAGTCTTAGAAATAAGATTTTTATAATCTCTCCAGGTGATTCTAACATGCAGCAAGGGTTAAGAACCACTGTTTTAGGTGGGGGTGTGTGTGTGGGTATAATCGTAGAATGAAATTGTTCATATAGTCTGAGAATTTTTCAATATATACTAGAACATCATTCCCCGCCTATAAAATAGAGATCTATAGTATCATTATAATATCTACTTATTACTTTACTATATGGATGTACTGCAACTTCTAACAGGCTACTACGTTGGATAGTTAACATATATCCAATTTATTATACTTATAAAAATACATATGAACATCTTTTGTATATACTGACTCACTTTTATGATGCCTGGTGAAATTTTTCTAAAAATATAATTGTTTGCTTAAAGAGTATACATATGTTTAAGGCTCTTGATCCATGATCCTTCCAGCAGGAAATGAGGTTGTCCCTTTCCCTATAATTCCACCATTGTTGCTATTATCTATCTTTCTTAAATCTTTGCCTGAATGCAGAAATAAAAATATAATTTATCTAAACTTACCTTTTGCATTGTTTTTGGCATCATGCTTAAAGAGGTTGTGTGTGTTGTTTATTTTGTTTTTTGCCACTAGTTTATGTAAATAGTCTGCCATGTTTTTAAAGTTTTGTCTTACTTTTCAAATGGGTTATATTAAATATAAAAAATATTTTGGAGCAGAAACATAGAAAAATTCTCCAACTTTATTTGCCTTATTGGCAAATATTTTTCCCAAATTTCTTATTCAGTCATCCTCAATTTGCTAAACTCAAAACTCATTTCTAAAGTGAGGACATAATGAAACCTACCTCATATAGTTTCAGATTGGAATGAATGAGTTTATATAAAACACTTAGAATAACACACGGTACGTAACAGTCAGCATGTGATCACTATTTTTGTGATTATTACCACATTTATTTCATAAGTTGTGTCTATTTCTTAACTGAGTTCTGTGGCATTGGATAGCATGTTTAACCTTGCCCCAGTAGCCCATTGTTTTAATTACCTGTAGGCTTGATATACATATCTTTAAAAACTAAAAATTCCCTACTTAAAATATTCTGGCTAGTCTCAAATGTTCTGTGGGAAGACTTAAAAATCATTTTTTTTAAATGTTACTTTCTTTTTATTGTGGTCAGGTTAAATATGAGTCAATTAAAGCAAGATTTCCATTGTTTATAATTGTTTATTCTTTCTACCTGGTAGAATGGCATGCCTCTACCTATTGTGAAGTCTCCTTTTATGTCCTTTTGTAGATTCATGCAGTTTTCTTTGAAGCGGTTTTGCATATTTTTTGCTAGGAATTTTATGTTTTCATTGGGTTATCAAAGGGTTATTTTTTCTGTTTACTCTTAGTATATATGGATGATAACTTTTCTATATTTTTGACTCCTTCACTGAACTCACTGAGTAGTTACAATTCAAGGACATTATAATACCAGCCTTCTCTTTGTATCAAGTAATGCCTTCTGTAGTAGCTAAATCTTCATTCTAAATTAGGATGGGCTTGAGAGGATGGAGTGGGGGGATAAACACTTCGCAGTTTCACTTTTAGGATTAAAAAGTGTGCTACCCTTTTTATTTTTGGAGTGTGTACTTTTACGGAGCCAAGTGTTAGCAGTGACTCCTAAGTTGTTTTAGGTAAGTGACTAAGAAAATAAATGTAGCCTTCACTCACGCAATTAACCACCACCTTTACCTTAAGCAGTTATAATTGTGTCCCTAAACTTGATTCTTAACGGTGTATCTTTGTAGTAAGGCAGCTATTCTCACTGTGTGGTCCAGTGGACTTCTAGGGATGTGCCATTCTATCTTTTGGAGATCCACGATATCAGAATTATAGAATAGTACTGTTAATTTGCTTTTTCAGTATTGACATTTGCAATGACTAATAACATCCATAGCAAAACGACTACCCTAGCCTGAATTATGGCACCAGTACCCCACTAGCAGTCAGTGTATCACTCACCGTCATGCACTTGCAGATGGAACAAAAGAACAGTTTCAATTAAGAACGCCATGGTGAAGCAGTAGAAATGACGTTATTAAATCTCAACCCTTAAATATAGATCTCTTTAATGTTCCTTGTGACAACGTGGGAGATACACACAAAGCGTCCTGCAGAGCAGTATATTGGCTGGCTCAAGGAAAAGTACTTGTATGATCTCTGAATGATGAGGTGAACTAGCCACGTTTCTCATGGAGAGCACCATTTTTATTTAAAAAAATGACTCCCAAGCTAATGGTTATGCAGACTTGGGTGTTTGGTACATATTTCCTTGACGATAAGTTTAGTGAGCCTGTCACTTCTAAGAAAAAAACTTGACAATATTTGTTACCAGTGATAAAATCTGAACTTTCCAGTGAGAATTAGAATTTTGGAAAGCTTGTATCTGCCACTGTGAGCTTGATAACTTCCCAATATTTAAAGGCTTTCTTATGAGAGTGATGGTAATAACGAATGTGTTTTTTATTGTATAAAGAAATGTATCAGCATTTGGAACTATCTACATGGTGTAAGGAATCAATTTTCCAAATGACCAGTTCATGAAGCAAGCAAGCAATCCATCCAAAATGCACAAACTACAAATGGGTTTTAATATAACAGTACAAATTCATGGATGGTTTCAGATTTCACATTCGAGCCAATCTTTAAGAAACTATTGCATGTCAAAGAATATTCACAATTATCTGAAAAGTCTATTAAAATACTCCCTCTCTTTCAACTACATATCTGTGTAAGGCTGGATTTCCTTCACATAATTCAACCAAACCAAGTACACAGCAGGCTGAATGCAGAAGCAAATTTGGGAATCCTTACCTCCTCCTTTAAGCCGGCATTGAAGGGGTTTGACAAAAACATGAAACAACGCTACCCTTCTCACTAGTATTTTCATTAGGGAAAAGAGTTATTTTCATAACATGCTACTTATATTAAGATAAAGGGGGTTTATTTTAATGTTAATTATTAAATATTTTAAAGTTTCCTCCACTTCCTAATACGGTATTGATAGCTGTAACTCGCACAAGTTCTTTGGGGCTAGGGATCCTCGGCAGTTTTAAGAGTATAAATTGTCTTACGACTAAAACAATTGAGAGCTACTGGAATAGGAAAAAGAGATATTTCAGCATCACCGTAGTATTTGCCTCAAGCGTAATAAGTAGCCTTTGAACTTTTTCTGACAATGAGAATCCAGTGCCCATTGAGAAACTCAGATTCCCGTGATCCAATGATAGCCAGCCCTGGAGTATCTGAGATGGGTTTCCTGATTGGTCTTCCTGTCGGTGGTGCTCTGCTCTTGGTTAGGACTGGAAGACCCTATACTTGACGGGGGTACAGTATGACTGTGGCTAGAAAGAGATGGAGAAATGGGTTCCACAGGGAGCTTTAGGATCGATGTGCATTTCAATACTTCCAGCTACTGGCGACCTTCACAAGCACATGGTACCTAAAATAACGCTGCTTGAGATAGGAGTCAAATGGCAAGAAATGTATAAGGTAGGGAATGGCTTTTAACCATGTGTCCCCCATCAGATACCTGTAGGTAGAGAGAGACCAGGTTCAAGGGTTGAGGAAGCCTGAAATAAAGTTCTGTGCAGAGACAGGGTCCTCAAGAAGGTGTCTTGGCCCTCGGACCTAAAAAGTAAAAACTAGTACACTTTATTACTAAGAAGCCATTGGTCTTAGGTTGGCTGGTTGGTTGGGTTTTAGGTCTAGGGGAGATATTTAACTCATACTGTTTTGTTCCACAATTTGCTTCTTCCTTTACTGCAGTATCAATTTCCATTTTTACAAACATGCCTCAGTATTTGCCATCTTAAAATACCATCTCTTGACCCTGTATTCACTCAAGCCACTACATTGCTTCCCTATTTATTTGTTCCTAGACTCTTGCGTTAGCTACTCATGTTATGGCCAATATTTACTATATATTCTTGAACGTATTTCAACCTGGCTTCTACCCTTAGCACTTCACTGAAAATATGATAGCCAAGTTCACTTATCTTCCTGGAGTGTTCACTTACGATTTCCCTGTGATATATTCTCCTAAGTCTGTCATAGTGCTCTGGAGCACAGTGGACTACTCCATTATTCTTGAAACACTTTTCTCTGCTGGCTTCTGTACCCGCTGGTTTTACTGGGTCTTTCCTCTTCTACCATTTTGGCTGTGAGACAAGATTAGTTATCAGTGGATTCTTGGTTTCCTCCCAGAAACCTGGTCAAATCTCAGTCTTTGACCCAGTAACTCAAGCCTATTTCCATCATCTGAGCAAGTCCTTTAATTTTTTACTACAAACTGTTTCAAGTGTGTCCATATCTCCAGTGCTCTGTGGCCACTCTGCTGATGCATCACTGTTTTTGTCTGGATGGTGGTAAAGCCCCTTTTACTAATGTCCAGGTTTCAGCTCTTGCTCATGACCAATTCATTTTCCAGAGAAGGCAGAAAAATATCTTTTTAAAAGGCAGATGGGCCCAATTCACTTGTTCCCTGATGACAACTTTTCAATAGATTCCTGTTGAGCTTAGAGTAAAATCTAACTTCTTGATCCTCCTGGATACTGGTTTATCACTTTTATTATTTTTTTTTCCCAAAGAACAATCCTCGACTTAAGTAATTTCCTCTGTTGGTTTTCTCTTCAAGTCTATTGATTTCTGCTCTTATTTTCATTTATTTCCTCCTACATGTCTTGGATCTAATACACATTTCTACTTAAAGCAGAAGCTTAAATCATTAATTTGATACTTTTCTTCCTTTACAGCATAAGCCTTTAATTCATAAATTGTCTTCAAAGCACTGGTTTAGCTGTATCTCAAATTTTTATAAGTAGTATTTCATTTTCATTAAATAAAAAGTAGTTTCTAGCTTTCCTTGTGATTATTGATTTGACCCATGAGATATTTAAAAGTGTTTAATTTCCACATATTTGGGGGATTTTCAAGATATCTTTCTGCTACTGAATCTTACTTTAATTCCATTATGGTCAGAGGACATACTTTGCTTTTTAATTTTTTTTAATATGTTAAGGTTTGTTTTATGGTCTAGGGTATGGTCTATGTAACTTGAATTTTATGTGCAATGAAAAATTGTGTATTCTGTTGTTGGGTAGAGTGTTCCATAAATATGTATTAGTTCTCCTAATAAACAATTTTTTACCTACTTGTTCAATTGATCACTCAGAAAAGGGTTGAAATCTCCGAATATAACTATGGATTTGTCTACTTCCACTCTCAGTTCTATCTTTTGACTATTATGTCTTCTTGATGAATTGACCCCTTTGTCATTATGTAATAGTCGTCTGTGTTCAGTATTCCTTGTGAAGTCTACTTTTTCCAATATTAATATAGCCATTCCAGCTTTCGATTATATTTCCATGATATGTTTAAGGAAACTTTTTCAATTCAGTTTGAAGTAGGTTACTTGTAGATAGCATCTGGTCAGGTCTCTCTTATTTGCTGTCTTCAGAGCATTTACATTTAATGTAGTTACTGATGTGATTGTACTAAAAATGTCCCTGTTGCTAGCTGTTTTCTATTTGTCTTATCTTGTGTTTGCACCCCACCTTCTGCCTTTTTTGGACTACTGACTGGTTATGATTTTGTTTCTCCCACTATTGACTTACTGTTCATACATCTTATGAAAAAGACTTTGCCTTAGAGTGTACAATATGTATTTTAAAAATTAATTGAAAGTAGACTACAACAAGTTCACTGGTAACCTGTTAACAGCAATAGAAGTCACTTTGTGTGTACTCTAAGGGCTTACACAACATAGTCCCAATTCCTCCCTCCCATCCTTGTAATCCTGTCATATATTTAAATTCCATAACTGTTGTCAATTCACAAATTGCTACTCCTATTGTTCTAGACAGTTATGTTCCACAACAATTAAAATTTTTATATTCACATCCATTCATGCCGCCTCCAATGCCTTTCATTTATTTGAGTGACCCTTCATCCCTCCAGCAGTGTATATTGGGCCCCCTAATCTGTTTTCTGTTGCTGTGTAACAGGTTACCTACTGACTTAAAACAATACCCATTTGTGGAATTACAGGCAATAGTTGCATAATATTGTAAGTTAAATTTGACTAAAATGGACACTTTACAATGGTTACTTTTATGTGAATTTTTACCTTAAAAAAATCATCTGTTGGTGCCAAGGGTTTTCATTCTCTTAAGGAACTGATTAGAACCTATTCAACTGAAGGAGATAAAAATGGAGTTAAAAACAATACATACCCATTTATTATCTCAGAGTTCCTGTGATCAGCAGCCCAGACAGTGTCTTTTCTGTGTCATCAGGCTGAAATCAGAATTTTGGCCAGGGCTACCGTTTTACCTGAGGCTCTGCGTCCCCTTCCATGCTCATTCAGGTTGTTGGCAGAACAGTTTCGCATGACTGTAGGGCCAAGGTCCTCACTTCCTTGATGGCTGTTAATCGGGGGGCCATTCTCAGCAACTCGAAGTGCCTGCCATTCCTTGTAAAGCATGGCAGTTGGCCTCAAAGTCAACAGGAAAATCTCTGACTTCAGGACTGAGACACATCTTAGGCATCAGCCTATCACGCTACGTTTATACATTCATCTAGTGTTTGTTTCTTGTGTTTGGGTTGGGTCTGGCAGAAGTTTTTTCTCAGTGTTTGTTCAGTTTACAACTTAAAATCTTCCCCTTCAACTATACTTCAGAGAAAGTCTTTCTTCATGCTCTCGACCTTCCTCCGGCAGTAGACAGCTATCACTTATAACTCGGGTTATTCACCTGCTGGTAGGGGGTGGGGAGTCATTCTCAGTTGTTCTGGTTCAGCCTCTTCGGTAGGCCTCGTGCCCCTGAATTTGGGTTGTGGACACTTTCCAGGGCTCTTGCCCATCTCCACCTGGTGAAGAGACCTCTAGTTACTGGGCCCAAGATGTATTCCTGTCCCTTCCCCAAGAGTAGAGAGGACCATTTATGTTCTGTTCTTTTCACTAAAGCTGGAATGGGTCTTCTCCCTTGCCGTACAGGCGATGTGCTGACCTAGTCCTGCTTGATGAAGGCTTTTGTGTTTTAGAGAGAGAGGCTAGAGGATGTTGTATCTCGTTCCCAGGCATGCTCCAGAAAGGAGGTTTTTTTTCTCGGGTCTTGACCCCCACTTTTGGTTATGAGATCACAGTGAGGGCTTTGGGGAAGAACCTGTGAGTTTGTGCAAATTCCCCTTGTGTGTGAGGCTTCCGGTACTTGTATACTTTTGTATCTAGGCTCTGTATTTAAAATATAGCGTAATTTTTCCTGTCCCGCATGGTATCTTGAGTTTAATCCAGATAAACGAGTGTTAACTTGTGAAAAATAGGCTGAAATCAGTTTGCAGTAATGGCAAATTTTCACTAGGGAGAAAGTTTATCAAACATGAGTGTGTGGAACGGATGGCCACATTGAAAACTTACTTTTACCAAGTGCTTAGCATGAAAAATACACCAAAAATTTCTCAGGGAACCAAGGTTATGATCAGATCACTTATAACAACCTCCACATATTTGGGCTAATTTAGTCTATGCTCTTATAATAGATTTCTCACTGATCCATGAGTTATTCAGCTGAAATATAGGACTCGTCATGTCCACAAGTGTGATCTATTCTCCCCTTAAGACTTACCTTTCTAATCTTAGAGGTCATCTGTCTACTTATTCTTTATTAAATCGCACCATTCTCTGCCAACATCTTAGGGTTAACTTATTTGGAATTGATTTTTACCATAATTCAACTATTATTATTTGACTGCCTATTATCATAGGTCTTTTTGCACACATTAGCTTAAAAAGTACCTTACTGTGGACACTTGTTAAATCTTTGTCATCTGGCATGACTGAAATCTATGGACAGGAGGTAGGAAGAGACATAGGAAAGCAAAAGTAAATGAATTCTATGACCCTTATATTGAAGTAATTATTGACTTTCAGATGTTTGGATCACATACTTGAATTGGTTCCTATGGGACAAGGGCTTTGGTGTACTTTGATGGGCCTGCCTCTAAAATAGTGGGAAGCTGCTGGGATGGGTGTACAGAGAGCAGAAGATGTGAGTTCATCCTTTTTCCTTGCCCCCGCCCCCTTCACTGTAAGCCTGAAGGCAGCTTTCACATGCCTGGTAGAGTGACGCTTGGCATGGGGATTTCATTAGCACACTATTTTGTTGAGCTGAGCTCACCAACCATAAACATTTAAAGTGTGATGATAGTCAGGTTTATTTTGGAAGGCCTTTGGTAATGGGGGGGACAGAAGAAAAATAATCTACATTACTTTGTGAAGCCCCTCGGAGAGCCCTGAGTGAGCATACAGTTTTGTTAAAGGAAATAGAAACAATTTCCTGTAGAATTGCTGGGGTTTGCTCCATTTGACAAGTACTCTATGAAAGAAACCAAGTGCCTTTGTGTAATTACGTATTTGCCTGTGAGAGCCACTGTGACTCATTCATTTTAAATTGTTTCCATCTACTTTTCTTTCCTCGCTCTAAGCTTCTATTGGGTGTCTTGTCCATTTTTCTAACATTTTCCTTTTCCACTAGTTCTTCGCCTTTCATATTGCCCATGTCCTAAAATTCTGAGTCTCCTGCAAACAACGCCCATCCATAGTTTTGTTACTTTTTTATTTGGAAATACGCTCAAGAGCTAATGAGAATATTCAACTGGATATATTTGAGGTTAAGCAACTGAGGGCTTTTAAAAATGAATCATTTCTTTGGGGTGAATACCGTTAATGGAAGAATGCTTCCCTTTACTGCGGGCACATTAAGATAAGTATAACCTCTCTAGGGCTCAGTCACTTAAAAACAAAGCTATAAAGACATTCTCAGGAAATGCTAGACCTTCAAATTTATCTTACACTGCAGCCAACTTTTCAGGTCTATCCTAAGAATTGGGTACTAGCTCTTTTGTTTAATGAGCAGTTTAATTTAAAGTTGGCAATTATTAAGTATTCCAATAGTCATAAATAATGCAGTTTATAATCTTATCAATCATGTAAAGATACATTTTCTTTCCATTCTTCCATTAACATACTTTTAAAAGTAGCATGACCTCTTCAGATGTATAAGAGCACACAGTACAATTTGTCATAGGTCTTTTACATGTTAATAAGATGTGATTATCTATTTTGTTTAATTAACTTTTCAGACCCTGCAGTTCTTATTCTTTTAATACAAAGCAAGTGTGTCCTATTTGCAACTCTAATATTTGATAGAATTCTGATCATAAACTCAAGTATATGAAACTTAGAAGAAGAGTATAAGGCAATTAAGAATTCAACCGTGAAATGTACATATTTGTGTGCTAGTAATGTTTTTAATGTTAAAGGGTAGGAAAACAATGCTACTCAAAAAAAATCCTACTCCAAGCCATCAAGAGTAGAGAAATTCATGTTAGAAAATAAATGAAAACATACAGACATTCCAAGCATATGTTAATATATGTTATATAATGGATTTTATATTTGTTCACATATTTAGCCATTATTTATTTATTTTTTAAGATTTTTATTAGGGAATTGGGAGATGGGAACAGCACTAGGGAATTGGGGGGAGGGGAACAGACAAGTTGCTGTCATTTTGTTCTTCAGTAGTTGTGGAGGACGTTGCTTCACTGGCCCACGTTGGCACCATCATTGCACTCTTCCCGGGTGAGGCAGATCAGTCACCAGCTTCTGGACGGCCGCTCACTGTGGCTGCTGGCCGCTCACGCTGGCTGCTGGCCACACACAGTAGCCCATGGCAACCCACTGCAGCAGGGGCTGCAGCCTACGCCATCGCTGGCGACTCAGGGCAGCCCAGCTCCAGGTTGAGCTGTGGTTCAGCATCTTAGCTGTAGAGGGCAGTGTCACTGGCCCTCATATGTGGGATCCGAACTGGGGCCCTCTGGCGTCCCAAGCCAGCTCTTAACCAACGTGCCACTTGGCTGGCCCCATTCTTATTTTTTTAATGCCAACCCTCTGCAAGATAGTTGGGCAGTAGCTAGAGAGATGAGGATTACCAAGATAAAAACACTGCCCTTAATATGTTACCTGACCATGAAATCAATATTGAAGTTAACCGAGCCTCAGAGTAGATATAGCTATACTGTGTGTGAACTTGTCTCCCAGTGAAGTGTAAACCACGATGAATTTTAGTGACATATTTGCTCAACATGAGCCAATGTTTTTCTCTGTTGTTTTTTTTATACTGTAAAATTAATATATTTTAAGTATAAATATTGACAAATAGCTTAAATATTTTGCTATATATTGTATTAAATATTCAAAAATATTTTAATGGATAAAATCTAATAAGTACTGTAATTAATACTGACTGCAACAAATCACTAGTGGACCTTTTTAAAAATTCTGAACCTGCGATTTTAGGTAGAAAATCTACAGAGGATTGTAATGATTTTAAATGGGTTTCTCACTATAATAATTTTACTCAAATTGCTAGTGTGACAAAGAATACAATATTGTATATTCTGCATCACTAAATATTTCTCAGGGTACCTCTTAAGACATGAAATCCTTGGACCAAAGGCCAAATCTAAAACTTTTTTTAAAGCTACTGATTCATATAAATGCAATCAAATCACTTCCTAGAAAATTTCCAGAAATTTGACATCCTATATGAGAATATCAGTCTTATATAGACTGAATTATTTTAAAAATTCATAATTGGTTAAAATGTCTCAAAAAATTTTTGAATACTGTCTCTTCTATATGTATTTAAGAGTCATGTACTTAATAGCCAACGTACTGTTAGTAACATTTTTTTCATTTTTCATTTTCATTCTAATGAAGTATTAGTCTGACTCCAGACCACCTTCTTGGAACTATCTTGCTTTTAATCCTGGCTCTGCCCTTATTGGCTGTTACCCTGTGCAAATCCCTTACTTCATTGTTCCTTAGCTTCTTCATAAAAGGGTGATAATAGTAGCACCTATATCAGTGAGCTATCATGATACGTGAATAAACCTAACACTGTTACAAAAGCTCTCATTCCTTTGAATTGGTTGCTATACTTTCCACACAGGTGATGTTAGATTGGATTCCATTCTCTTCTTTATGGCTTACATCCACTGTTCCATTAGAATCAATTCAAATCTTCTTCCACTACCCACTTTCAAACTCTCATAGATGTTAGCATGAATATATTCAACATAGTGTTTAAATAGACATCTCAAGTTCAGGTTAAAATTATCAGTATTTTCTCTTGGGTTTGTTTTCATTGCTATTATGTTTTGAAAGGTCTTGACTTTTCCATGATCCATTACACATTATTTTCTTCCTATAATATTTAATAGTCTTGCTCTTTCACATTTCACTTTTAATTCAGTTGAAAATTGTCTTAGCATATGAGATGATCAATTGACTTGAATTTTATTTTTAGCTCCGAGGTAACCTTTTTCTTCCACACTATATCTTAAACAATTCACCATTATCTACCGGTGTATGTGTGTGCCTTTGTGTGCTCAGGTTGTATATAGACTCCTTTTCAGAGCTATCTGTTCTGCCACACCAATCTATCATTTATTTTGCCAGTTCCACATCTTCAATTACTGTAGTTCTATAATGTTTAAGAGCTGACAAGTGACCTCTTTGAATTCATCAACATGAACTTGAGTACCATAATTATTTTTCCTTAAAAAGAAACCTCATTGTGGTTTCTATTATAGTATAATTAGAAACTATAAATTATGCAGGAAAAGTCACTTTTTTCTATAGTTTTTGTATCCAGAAATATTGAAGATACTTCAATTTAATGAACTTAAGGCTTTCACGAGCAACTTCAGTATACTAATTATATAAGTTACATATGTATTAAAATATTGGGGTTTTTTATTCATTTTTATCCATTTAATGTCGCAAAGACTGAAAAAAATCTGTTTATATCTTGTTTCTCTAGGTTGCTCTTTGTACTTCTAAACATTTTACCATTTTAAGTGTTGCTATATCACAAGAAAAGTCATGATTATTAAACGCCTATTATGGATTCAGCTGTTTGATAGTATAGCATTATGTTTCTCTTTTTCTCAAAAGTTTACAAAAGAATAAATGTGTGTGTTGTCATAATCAAAATGTTAGCTCAGTTTCTGAAACCTGGGAAATTTCTGTTACTAAACAGACTATTTTGTCTTAAATCTTAACGATTGTTTTGGTGGTAAAATATTTTAAATAGTTTCTTTAGTTTATTTAAATAGATCAGTATTCCTCTAACATAACTGTGATATTGTAATTTATGAGAAATACATCTTTGGCAATTCAGATAACCAAAATGTATTCACATATATTTGTTTTTTATGCACAATTCCCTGGGTCTTAGAATTCTTGGAATTTCCTAAGTGTTGAGAGTAGAGGAGAAAATTGATGACTTTGTTATGTTAATGAGGTTATTTGGGAAGCCCCTAAGGATGGACACTCCTTGGCTAGAGACCCAACCATGTGATTAAAGGGTTGGAACTTTCAGTCCCACCTTCCAGACTTCAGGAAGGGGAGAGGCGCTGGAGTTGAGTCAGTCACCAACGGACAGTGAGCTAGTCATGCCTGTGTCATGAAGTCTCCAACCCAAGAGGACAAGATTTAGAGAGCTTCTGGGTTCGTGAACACATTGAGATGCAGAGAGAGTGATGCACCTGGAGAAAACAGGGAAGCCCCACACCCCTTCCCACATACCTTGCCTTATGCATCTCTTCCAGATACAAGTTGCCTGAACTTACAGCTGACATCTGAAGTATGTACATTTGGAGGGGGTGCCCGTCTTGTAGAACTGAACCTGTAACCTGTGGAATGTGATGCTATCTCTGGGTAGATAGTGTCACAATTGAATTGAATACTTGGACATCCTGGTGGTGTCTGAGAATTGTTTGTTGATCTGGGGGGATACCGCCCACACACACACACATTGGCATTTGGT
This sequence comes from Hipposideros armiger, assembly GCF_001890085.2. Lineage (NCBI taxonomy): Eukaryota > Metazoa > Chordata > Mammalia > Chiroptera > Hipposideridae > Hipposideros > Hipposideros armiger. The sequence continues at coordinate 56,690 of NW_017732123.1, read as the reverse complement.
CCAGGAACCCAATTTAGTTGGTGTCTGTGAAGCAGGATGCTAGAATGGCCATGGCTCACAGAAACATGTGACTTGGGAAGAGAAAGAATGAGAGGGTGAATGATGAGAAGACTTTGATTCCTGGGTGGCATGTGGTCACGCCTGGTATAGAGCACAGCTGTGTGGCTGTTACTACAGGTGAAAGTTACCAATGGGAATTAGAAATGGATCCAAATCCCGGAGAGCTGGTGCACTGGATGCATAAGAGAAAGCAAACTAGGTACAAAATGAGTGTTCAAGCCCTTGGTTATTAACTGTCATCGCTGCACTTAAATTTTAAGTGTTGCTTGGCTTCGATGCTCGGATTTGGGTTGATCTGAGCTTTTTGGCCATTAGTTTCAAAGCTGCCTAAAAAGGGAAAATGTTATGCAGAGTAACTGAAAGTACCTCTAAGATCTCTGGTCACGAAGAAGGTAGCCAAAGTGGGGGAAGGGCAACACTAAGAAACTTGAAATCGCAGAGTAGAGTGTCCAGGAGTTTTCTTTGTGTGGGTTGCTATCACCAGGTTTCTGAGGGTCCTTTTCTGAAATGGGTTATGTGAGGAACTAATTTGGGGGCTGCATCCTTGGAGTTGAGTGGTGCAGAGTGGAAGAGCATGTTTGGGTGGATGCCAGGCCGCAGCTCACTACGGCACAATCACAGGCTGTGTAGGATCCAGACACACAGGAGGTCATTCCCGAGGGAACAGCTAGCCTGGTGGACCAGACAAAAGCCACTGTAAGGTCTGTGTACCTTAAAAAGGGGATCTCCCCCTATAAATGTCGGAGCAGCTGACATGCTTCACAGGCAAGCCCCCTGGGAATGGTTTTATGATACTCTGGATCTTTACCGGCTGAATGTGCCTCTTCGTCAGGTCATGGTAAATGCTGTGAGTAAGGAGGTTCCTGTTGCATGGCACCCCATGTTATTTTACTGATACAAAATGGAACACCGGCTCCAGAGGCCACATCAGGTTTGCTATGTCAGCTTTCCCTCCTGGGTTTCACAGATGCTAATAATTAACTAAAGAATGGGAAAGGCAGAGGGGAGAGCGGAGAGTTGTCCCAACATGGGGGGAATTTTTATTCACCTTATTAAGAAATAAGGTGAATAAAGTGCATATTGATAGGGACAAAGCAAAGCAGACCCAGAAAAGGGAGGGTCACAGGACTTCTCCCAGCATGGTAGAAACCTTTAGATGTTTACTAAAAAAAGGGATAAATAAAACGGGGTTAAAGCAAAGGTTTCAAACAGTACCTAAGGTTGAGCGGGTCAGAGGGACCCCCTTCTTGTCAACCAGCATTAAAGGGCCCAAAACAAGCCTGCTCTATTTATCCCAGTTTAGAGAAATTTTTAAAAGAATGCAGAAACTGCAAGGAGAAACATGACTAGCACCCACTTTTGGAGAGGCAGTTAGATCAGTAAATGAAGTTAAAATTGGACAAAGTCTCCAGTCCTGTGGCTCAACCCCAAAGCCTTTTCCACAAAAGGGTAAAATTGTCAACAGTGGAGAGCGGTTTCTAGGATTCCTTGATGTAAGAAACCCATGAACTGTGGAACGAAACAAAAGTCACTGGCAAAGCCAACACTCGAGCTACACTTAGACTGAGAGGAAGTAAAATGTGATGTTTGCTAGGATAAGAAAGTTGGAATGTTTAACCAGGTATTGTATAAGAAGTTGTGTCTCTTCGCCTGGGTGTTTCATGGGCATGGATTTCGTGTATGGCGAGAGACACCTCCCCCTTCCTAGTATTGTAACTCAAACCTGTAGGTGAAGTCCTAAGTAAGACACACATGAGCAGATGGAATTACGGTAAAAGCAAGGAGGGGAATGAAGGTATGTGAAACAGGCATTATGTGACATGACTGTATCTGTTTTACTGATGTTTATATTGTGGGGATGGGAATTGTATCTGATGGGGGAATGTTTGCCTTACCCAGTATTGTAAAACTGAGGGCATGTAAATCCGCCCTTCAAGCCATATTAATTGGACCAGCTAAATGGGAACCAGTAGATTGCCTGAGCCCACACTGCGTAGTATAGAAGCTGGAGTGCTGGTAGGGACCCCTTCTCTGTAAGAGAGCCCTTTGTGGGGTATAGACTGGGCCTTACGCTGACCGCCTGTGAGTGCCGCCCGGTGACAACTACCGGGACTCTGGACGAGAGAATTTCCACGAGGGGCATTTACTACCTTGCTCTCTGACACTATTGAAGCTTCTGCTGTGACTGAAANGTATATTGCAAAACTTACTCCAAATGGATAGTGTTGATGACAAAAATTGTTTTAAGAGGAGAGTATCTTTAGCATAGTTTTTATGCTTTTATGTAAAATCCTGTGTAAAAAAACAAAAAAAAAACAAAAACCCCAGCTGAGTATTCTTTGTCTGATTCTAGAACACCCAAAATGATGTTATATAAATCTCTTTGCTCTACTGTATATAGACTGACAGGGACAGAATGAAAACCAAAGCAAATATGAGGTAAAAATGATTTTTTATTACTTTAGGTATTTCTAGATGTCAGATAAAAATGAGAACATTGCTAAAAATTTTACAGAATGACAGCTTTGCCTTATGGATAAAATTCTATAGTTTGATGTATGAGGCAGAAAATGTGAAAAATATTATGAAGCACTACCCTGACATAATGATGGAAAGCTGCTGGAAGTGTGCTAACACCAGAAAAATATAATAGACTAAAGTTAAACAAGGAGCAATGCAATTCTTTTGAATCTTGCCTATCTCAGAGACATGAATTTTGGCCCTGAAAAGAAGAAAATCACTTTTATTTTTTTTATTGACTTCTAAATGTTCTACTTGATGGTCTCACTTTGTGACGAAGTTCTCAATGCATGCCTTTGCATCTCTAATAAATACAAAGTAAATACAGAAAGTTCTTCAAGATTCCTAATTGGCTCGCCATGTTCTGCTGTACTTGAAAATTAGATTACAGTCTGATACTAACTCAGTGTTGCTACACTTATGGTCTCCCCCTGCAAGTACTCTTCTAAATGACAGTAGGCATTTGATTCCTTAGTCCACCTAGCACCTGTTATTCTGAGATTTTGCTCTTCGGCTGATTTATGTCATGGTGGTACCTGAGGAAATTACCTCTTGCTATCTGGAAGCTGGATCTGCACTGATTTCCTAAACCTTTGTAGATTTGATAAGTCAGTTACTGTCATGACTGAGAANGAGCTCACTGCCCCGCCCTGTGTAACTTACCTTGTCTGAACCTGAATGGACGGAGGGGGAGGCACTTGCTAGACTGGTATTGCTCCCAGCGATCCGGGCTAGCACAGCGGCCGAACCTAATGTCACTTCCAAAATGGGGAAGTCCAGGTAAAGATGAACTGTAAATGGAGAGGAGGAGGAATAGTTGCCCTTTCCCACACACTTGGTGCCCTAGGCCTGCCTTCCTTTTGGCTATCCTGAAATTATGTCCTTTTACAGAAAACTGGTGACCTAGTAAGGAACGTGTTTCTCTGAGTGCTATGAGCTGTTCTAGCAAATTATTAGAACCCAAGGAAGGGGTTGTGGAGCTCTCTGGTTGGTAGCCTATTGGTCAAGTACAGGTAACATTCTGGATTTTGATTGGCAGTCTCAGTTGGAGAAGGTCATTGGAACATCCAGTCAGTCAAAGGCACAGGGAGCGTGGGCTAGAGGCTGGCATCTGAAGCGTGTGTGGTCAGGCGGGGAGGGGGTACAGTCTTGTAGGACTGAACCCTTGCCTTGTGAAATCAGACGCTATTCTGAATAAAGAGTGTCAAATTTGACTTCTTGGACACACTTCTGGTGTCTGAGAATTCTTGATCTGCGGGGGAATTTCTCTCTCACACACACACTGGAATTGTGTCCAGAAACACAATTTAGTTGGTGTCAGTGAAGCAGGGTTTGCTAGAATGGCCGTGTCTCATAGAAACACATTTTTGGAAGAGAAAGAATGAGAGGGTGAAGGGTGAGGAGCCTTTGATTCCTGGGTGTCCACCTGGTCACCCAGGATGTGAAGCACAGCTGTGCTGCTCCCTGTTACTAAAGGTGAACGGTACCAGTGAAATTTTAAATGGATCCAGCTCCTGGGGAGGTGGCTCACTGGACGCATCAGAGAAAGCAAACTAATAAGAAAAGAGTGAAGCGTTCAACCGCTTGGTTATTATCTGTATCAGCTACATTGAAAGACAGAGTGTTGATTCGGACCTTGATGCTGAACCAAGTCAGATGATCAATCTCGGTTGTGGCCACTAGTCTCAAAAACACATAAAAAGTAAAAAACGATTCAGGACAACAAAGTACTTCTAATACTTCTGGTCACCAAGAAGGTTCACAGTGTGGGTGAGGGAACATCAAGAAACTGTTGGAACCAGAGGGTAAGAGTATAAAAGCTATCTCACTTTGTACTTGGGTGTCACCAGCTTTCTAAAGATCCTTTACTGAAATGCGTTATGAGAGGAACTGATTTGGGGGCTGCATCTTGGGTTTGAATGGACCAGAATGGAAGAGCATGGTATGGGAATGGATATTGTGTATGGATGGGAACACTCCCCTCCCTAGGATTGTAACCAGAAACTGTAGGTGAAGTCCTATATGAGGGGATGGAATTATGGTAAAAGTACAGAGGGAGATGGGCATGTTAGAAAAAGGCATTATGTATCTGTTTTGTTGTATCTGTTTTACTGATGTTTATATTCTGGGGATGGGAATTGTATCTGATGGGGGAGTGTTTGCCTTACCTAGTATTGTAAAATTGAAGGCATGTAAATCCGCCCTTCAAGCCACATTAATTGGACCAGCTAAATGGGAACCAGTAAGATTGCCTGAGCCCGCACTGCATAGTATAGAAGCTGGAGTGCTGGTAGGGACCCCTTCTCTGTAAGAGAGCCCTTTGTGGGGTATAGACTGGACTGGGCCTTAATGCTGACCACCTATGAGTGCCGCCCAGTGACAACTACCGGGACTCTGGACGAGAGAATTTCCACGAGGGGCATTTACTACCTTGCTCTCTGACACTATTGAAGCTTCTGCTGTGACTGAAA
>NW_017732123.1:47856-50114 GCF_001890085.2 Hipposideros armiger | reverse complement strand
GAGCTCACTGCCCCGCCCTGTGTAACTTACCTTGTCTGAACCTGAATGGACGGAGGGGGAGGCACTTGCTAGACTGGTATTGCTCCCAGCGATCCAGGCTAGCACAGCTGCCGAACCTAATGTCACTTCCGAAGGTGGGAAAGCCCCGGTTAAGATGATGGTAAATGAAGAGAAGGAGAAATAATAGCTGAGGGTAAAGGGATGAATAAATGGGTCATATAATAGGGATATTTAGTATTACAGTAACACCTTGAAAGAGGCTTAGAGCAAGAAGTGACGTTATCTCTTCATTGAATTTTACCAGGTGCCTGAAAAGGTAAAGCCATATGTTAGCTGAGACTACTCTTGTTTAGGTATCTGACGAGATCAAAGGGAAGCCGACAAACCTGAGTGACCTCATCCTAGGACATGTTTTCATATGATGTGACATTGGCTTGGATAGTTAATGAGTGACATTCTAATAATGTGCCAGTACCCTTTGACTTTTGTGGTTGTTTTGCTTAAGGAATGTGTTCTCGGACCAGCGGGTGGTGGGTGTGTGATATGTGACTTATACGAAATATGTAATTGGTCATTTGATGTTGAAAATATATTTCATCTACAATTCCTGGCTCATAGCTCCCAAAACTTAGAATTTTCTAAGCGTTCACAATGGGAAAAGTGCCTTTTGCTATGTTAATACGGTAACTTTTGGAAAGCACCTAAGGATTGGGTCTGGTTTCCAGGAGAACCAACCATGTGATTGACTGTCGGAACTTTCAGTCCCACCCCCTGAGCTCCAGAGAGGGGGAAGTGGCTACACCAATGATGAAGGATTAATCAATTATGCTATGTAATGAAGCCTTCATAAAAATCAGAGTACAGGGTTCGGACAGCTTCCAGGCTGGTGATCACACACGGGTATGGAGAGTGGTGTGCTTGACGAGGGCATGGAGGCTCTGTGCCACTTCCCTCACACCTTTCCCTAGGTATCTTTCTGGCTGTTCCTGAGTTATGTCCTTATACAATAAACCAGTGAGGTAGTAAGTAACATGTTTCTCTGAGTTCTGTGAGCCATTCTAGCACATTAATAGAACCCAAGGAGGGGCTCGTGGTGACCTGTGATTTATAGCCAATCTATCAGAGGTATAGGTGATAATCTGGTCTTCCGATTGGCATTTTGAGTTGGAGTAGGTTTTTGGAACCTCCAATCTGTAGCCAGTCAATCAGAAGCACAGAAAGCTTGGGAGAGCGGCTGGTGTCTGGTGTGTGTGTGTGTGTGTGTGTAAGGAGGGGCACTCCTACAGGACCAAACACTTAAACGATCACCAGGTAGATAGTGTGAGAATTGAGTTGAGTTGTTGGGCATCCTGCTGGTGTCTCAGAATTGTTTGTTGGTGTGGGGGAAACACCACCATTTCCTACGTTGTAGTTGGGTCCAGCCATCTTTTCAATATAGAAATGTAATAATTCTGGTGAATTTGTAAACTCAGTTTTGGGCTTACTGAATCTGTTGGGTCTCCTGTATGGTCATCAATTTTAGTGCTCCCTTTCCTTTTGAGTTGGTTGCTTTTCTGTCAGCAACTGTGTTCAAATGATCGCTGTGCTCTGGCCTTCTAAGCTCATACCCACTCATTCTTTCATTGGAACCGCTTCCTGTCTCCCCCTGCAGCCAAACGGAGTCTTTCTCATCTTCCAAATGTGCGCTTCGAATCACTGATTCACGTTTCCAAAAGCTTTAAATGTAATCTTTGCCGCTAGTGTATATTGGATTTCCAAGGACTTTTTTATCAGTTACTTCTCTTTGTATTTTTGTCTTCATCCCAATTTTGAGCTCCCTTTATTGGTCCAAGCTCTTGTTTCTTAGCAGTCCTATCTTCTTTGATATATTTGATAACAATAAGCATTTAACTCGTATATTTCTATATTTTAAGTATAGAAAATTATTTTTAGAGAAATACTTAGTTTCTGCTTTTCTCTTAATTTTTTTTGGAAGGGGGGCTTATGTTTTTTAAAAAATGCTTATCCTGGGGACAGATTTATCTAGTTGATTGTTTTGACCACAAGCAGAGTATTTCCGCTCCTTCTAGTTGATGACATCATACAAGCTGGGAAATACACCTCTTCTCCTAAAATACACCTAGTTCAATTTGAAATGCTCTGCATGTTTTTCATGTATTGTTGGCCTGATCCACTGAAATCAAAACTTATTTCAACATATTTAGGGACTCTGAGAAAAATAGCATTGATGAAAAATCTAAGGAATTCTGTTAAAAAAA
>NW_017732123.1:43370-46621 GCF_001890085.2 Hipposideros armiger | reverse complement strand
GTTATTCTGAGATTTTGCTCTTCGGCTGATTTATGTCATGGTGGTACCTGAGGAAATTACCTCTTGCTATCTGGAAGCTGGATCTGCACTGATTTCCTAAACCTTTGTAGATTTGATAAGTCAGTTACTGTCATGACTGAGAAATCCTTATCCTTCAGATTTTGTTTTTGTTGAATTAGCTGAAGTGATTTTTGAGGCTTGCAATCCAAAAACCAGTATAGACACCATATTTAATAGTTGAGGACATGCAATGTATTGTAGTGTAAAACCTCATGACATAGTCACATGATTGAATGTATTATTAGGGTATTCCTTTAATAAGATAAAATTTCTTATTTCTATAAGTAATGCTGACATGGAATTTTATTTTCAGGGACGTTCTCTGATTTACTGATTTTTCCCCCATGTATTTTGGATGTTGAGAAAAATCCCCCATAAATTAGTAAATTAAATCAGATATTATCACACATATTCAGATACAGTCATTTCTACATTGATTCTACCTTAAGGAAGGGATCCTTTTTTTTTTTTTTTTGGTAAATGCTATCCATATAATTGTATGTATTGATGTGAGATCTAATTTTTTATAGAATCTAGACCTAGAAAACTCAACTTTTGTTATTTACAGGGTATATCAATTATTTGGATTTAACAGAATATGGTAACCAATGAGCATCGTACCTAGAAAAAAATAAATATGCTCGAGTTTATTTCCTATTGGGTATATTTGTGTAAATATTGATGTTGAACACAAATTAAAGATTAATTGAATATTTTTTACTCTCATTTGACTTGCTTTGCATAATAGAAATTACCCCATAGAATCTTTATAAGTAATAAATGAGGCAATCCATGGAAAGCCTAAGTCGTTACTTTTATTAATACTCCTACCAGCTGTGTAGGACAGTGTTTGTAGCTCACCAGCACTTGCTGTAACAAGACAGAATTTCATACCCATCAGTTTGATAAAAATGTTATTGTTGCTTTAGTTTGGATTCCCAGATTTCTAGTGCAGTTGATATCTGTAAATTTCTTAACCATGCTTTGTTTCTTTAACACAATTTTATGAGCTATTAACCTATAATGTTGTCTTAGTTTTAGGTGAACAGCATAATGATTTGATGTATATGTAATATTGCAAAAGATTCCCACAGTAAATCTAGTTAACACCCTTTACCTCACATAGTTATATATATTTTTTTCTTGTGGTGAGAACTTTCAGATCTATTCTTTGAAACTCTAAAGTATATAATACAGTACTGTTTACTATTGTCACCATGCTGTGCATTAGGTTCCCAAGACGTATAAGTAGAAGTTTATACCTTTTGACCACCTTCATCCATCTCATCCCGACCCACACACTGCCACCAGCCTCACCTCTAGCAAGCACATATCAGTTCTGTCTCTGAGTTGGTTTTTTGTTTTTTATTTCACATTTAAGTTGCGGGAGTCCAGCTCCCGCGAGTCCAGGGGTTCCCTCAGGTGTGGACGGCATTGGNTAGTTGATGACATCATACAAGCTGGGAAATACACCTCTTCTCCTAAAATACACCTAGTTCAATTTGAAATGCTCTGCATGTTTTTCATGTATTGTTGGCCTGATCCACTGAAATCAAAACTTATTTCAACATATTTAGGGACTCTGAGAAAAATAGCATTGATGAAAAATCTAAGGAATTCTGTTAAAAAAAACAAAACAAAACAAAACATGTTAAGACATTGATGATTATCATAAAACTTGTATTACTGTCAAACTACATGTAATTCACCAGTGTTATAGTCACTGACAACTAGGATCATAGAATATTAAAACTGGCAAGGAACATTATTCAGACCCAGCTCAGAATTTTACATATTAAAAAAAACACAAAAGCCCAAAGAGTCAAAGCAATAGCTGTGGGTAGCAGAGACTGGAGTTTGACTCAGGATCCCAAATGTCAGTGATTTTTTTTTTTCCTCCCCATGCTATGTCACTATTCCTTAAGGTTCAAGAATCAGGATAGTAGCCCAGGAAAACAAAATGTTCACCAATTTGAGAGGGAGATATCATTGGACAAAGTCAGGCTGGTGGCAGGTAACTAAGCGTCAAGACAGACTGAACACAGTATGGAAAGAAAGAGCTATTTTTCTTGGCCCTTATTACAAAGATTCTTCCAGCCATGTTTGAGTGGGTGTCATTTCCAGGAAGTGATGATGTGCCCAGACAGCCATGGGTATATGAGTATTCAAGAGCCTAACACTTATAAAAGGAGATTTGTAATTTAACTCTCACCCAGGATTTGGTATTGTTAAAGTTGACAAAGCATGAAAAAAGAGGATAGCTTTTTGTTGGACAGATTCATATCTCAAATCCATCACTATGGGAGTTATGTAAGCTCAGTTTCTTCATCAGTAAAATAATAAAAGTGAAATACTTCCTCTGCCATCTAGGTATTCCAATGAATGAAATTACGTATGTAATGAAAACTTGAAAATCCATTTGCCAGTTCATCACAGTGGAAGATCATTTCCTTTTCTACCTTTGGAAACATATAGCTAAAAGTATCAACATTCAAGGAATAGCGGTGTTGCTACAGTATTAGCCATATAAGAAAGAATTATGCTTTTACTAATATATACAAAATGTAGTTAATGTTAATTGGCTACTAGAGGCAACGCTGTTTTAATGACAGCAGAGACACTACTTCCACCTAGTGGCAAGTTATCTAAATTACAGAAACCCATTTGGGAATGCGAACACGTTTTTTAATTCAAGTATTGAAAGAAAATGATTTTCTCTTTATCTCGTATATGTTACAATTAATCTTGAGGCAAAATGTAAGCACTTTTGCAAAACCAAACTGATTAAAATGGTTGAAAATTAACTATTCAGTATTTAAAACCAAAAAGTGGAAATGCTTTTTGCTTATCTTGATAATGGCAGGCTAATTACAAACTTTAAAACTCCTTTATTGTACACTAGGTAAGCTGTGTATTGCTATAAAGGCAACATAACTTGATGTCATGCATTTTAAAAAGTAGGGTAACTAGAAGCTTGACTAAAACATTTTTGGAATTGCAAACTAGTTGCTTTTGTCTCTTCCTCTATCTGGTTTCACATGCAAAACAAACAATGGGAAACAACTATAAAAACTTCATAAGTTGATAAAGCATGCATGCACTTTTGCTAATTATAATTGGCCCAATTTTACCCTTGGCATTTATTGGGTTGTTGGAAAACTCATGGTGTATTTTTTCCTTTTCGTTGCAAA
>NW_017732123.1:35803-38153 GCF_001890085.2 Hipposideros armiger | reverse complement strand
CATCCAAAGGGGAATTTAAATTTTCCAAGATATAAAGCAGTATCTGTTTCTCAAGTCAGAGCTTCAGAATTTGTCACAATAGCAGTGTGCTTGGCCATGTCAGACACTGAGGCGCAGCTGGCTCCCAACATCTCCCCCTTTTTTATAGATTGATAAGCAGGCCTTAAATTAATGGAGGCTATGATTGGCTTCGCGGTGACAGTGTCTGTCTTAGGTCGTCCTCCTTAAGGAAAGGAAGCTTACCCGTCATTGACTATTGAACCATCTACTAGCTGGCCCACTATGACTGTGCCTGGCTTGGGTCGTCCCTCTTTTAGGGAACTTATCCGTCTTTGGCTAACCAGTTGTGTTATGGGGCCAAGCCTCGCGAAGCCAAGCGTGGGGGTGGAAATGGAGCGCTGCTGTCTTTTTTATTTAATAAATGGAAGCCGTGGATATTGGAAGCGACATCTCGAATAGCACCGCTTAAGAGTCTGAACGTGACTGGAAAGAGAATGAGAATTAAAATAATAATGAATATGGTGGACCCAACAGACAACAGAATAGAAAAGTCTTTGCTGTCCAACATAAGTCTGTAGACTACTAAGGAAGGAGGAAGCCACAACAGTCGAATCTAGAAGATCTGGAGACTGGCTTACATCATGAATTTGTTGATGAAGGGTAGATAAATCTAAGCTAAGATCACTATGATTCCATATGCCTGTAATGTGACATTGAATTTGTTCCCAGCTATGGATAGAGGAATTAATCTCCAGAGGGGTAACACAAATCCAAGTATATGTATGATGGCAACTAAAAGAATTTCTAACTTTGAGAGTCATTAACTCATTACCTGTGTGGAGTACAGCTTTCCTCAAGGGCATTAACCTTAGCATCTAACTTTCTGTCTATAAGCTCTTGAGTAGCCAAAGCTAAAGAAACATTTTTTGACAGCTGATCTACATGATGGGCAGTATGTATGTTTTGTACAAGTGCCATGGTGGAGGCAGCAAAGGAGCCTGTAATAGTTATTAAAGCAGTAATTCCTAGAATGAGTTCTGCAGCTACATGTTCAGATCTGACTAAAAAATTAGTAACTGTCTAAAGAACTTGCAATCCTGGGTCTTTATACCAAGGAGAGTCTAGCTTAACCAGTATGGGCAAGTAGGGAGGTTGTTATACAATAAGCAATGCCCTGAGATTTGTGGTAGGGGATACACAGGAACTGTTAACACATTTTGTACATGAGACATTGAACAGGGAATTGTTATGAATTATACTAAAAATACTATGACGAGTAACCATAAGAAAAACATAAGGTGCTGCAATACAGGCTTCAATAGAGTACAAGGTAGGCTTTCCAGAAGAGGGGCAGTAAAAAGTAACAGGTGCGGTGGCAAGAACAGCCGTCCATAGGTGAGGTTGAACATAAGAACGATCAAAATTGGCTGATATTATGGGAGGAACCATCCATTAACATGTCGATTGACAGGCAGATTGCGAGGGACATAGTTATCCTTCCACAAGTAGTGCTGAGAGGCTGAAAAGAATGGTAATCTAGGGAAGGTTGAGGTATAGACCAGTCAAAGATATTAAAAGGATACTGGTTAAGAGGGAAAGCGACAGCCTGAGAATATAAACAAGGAATCCAGACTGGAAAGTCAACATTATCATTAATAAGTGGCCAGTGACTTGTATCCCATTGTGAAAGTTTGAGACAATTTTGAAATTTGGATGGACGTATGGTGAAATTAGATGGAGTAGTGGGATCAGGACCTCTCAGGCGCATGAAAGGTGAAAGGCCACGTTTTTTGGAGATAGACGAGATCGCTGTTTGGGGGAAGGGGTGCAGGAGAGGTCGTCAGAACAGTTTTAAATGAAGTAGGGAGTCAGCCAGGTATAGATACGGAAGAACTGAGCTGAAAGCAAATAGGAGGACCACTAGATTAGCCAAAAAAGGAAAAGTTAGTATTAGATTGGCGAGTAATAAAGGAGGAGGACATGCCACCTAAAAATGTGAGTAGCATCATTATACACTGGAATAGGTTTAGAGTCCCAAGTGTGAGTTGTAAAACTGGTGGTTGAGGGACATATGCCCAATTAACAGTACTTCCTGAAACAGTCAATACATGACAAGAAATGATAGCAAGCATGGCCAGAAAGGAGTAGGCTGCGATCCTTGTTCGTGAACAATTTCTTACACTGCCTTCATGAGTGCCTTTGCTTGGCCCCAAGTTGGTGGTTGAGAAGTGAGTGTGGATCTGGCGGAGCGATGCCCACGAAGTGGAGGAGGAGGTGGAGGATGAAGAGGTGGATCATGGAGTGTCAGGGTGCTGAGTGGCTGGACAAGAGGCTCAACCCAAACGGAGGA
>NW_017732123.1:29010-31618 GCF_001890085.2 Hipposideros armiger | reverse complement strand
GGGTATGGGTTCAGATCGAGCTGGAAGGGGCCCAGGGGGCACAGGATATTTTAGAGGCGGTTTGGGTTTTATACATTTTTTAACTTTGGTTGAATATTTTGTGGGGCCTGGGCCCTTGTGCTCCCCCTTAGTTATAGGGAAGTCCCAAGGGTCCCCTTGGTTGTATTTTGCTGCCTCTTCCTCCAACTCTATGGCATCTGGAGGAGCAAGGGGCTCACCCTTGTCATGTGACTCTATATATTTTTTTAAAAAAGGGCACAATGGGGTCTGAGAGTGAGGGGGGGATAGCAACGGCGTATGTTAGGTGGTGCCGTCGGTACAGAAATAGCCTCTGGAATGAGTGTATCTCTAATTAGGTTCCAGAGGGAAAAGGCATCTATCGGGACCCTTTCTGTTCTGTGATTATTATAACTTTAGTTCTTCTCCTGCTTTATTCCAGGTATCTCCTACTTTATTCCAGGTATCTACATTAACTGTTCCCTCCTCAGGGAACCAAGGGCAGACTTCTTGTACAAAATGTAGAAACCATGCAGTCTGAGAGGTTCCAACCTTTAAATCTCTGGCTGCAAGAGAACAGCGAACGAAGTTAATAAAGAGTTTTCTTTCTTTAGATTCTGTTTGACCCATGGTCACTTACTATCCACCCTTAACTACCTATCTTATGCAGGGGGTCCTAGATGCCCTACGGTGGAGTCTATCCGCCCCGAGAATGCAGAAACTTACCTTTGGGTCCTTGTTTGGGCACCACCTTACGGGAGTCCAGCTCCCGCGAGTCCAGGGGTTCCTTCAGGTGTGGACGGCGTCGGCGAAGAAAAACGAGCAGAGACACAGGAGCGTTTTCAAGAGGAAGTGTCTCTCNCCAGTAGTAGGAGACAGAAAATGCTGAGGGCATTGATGACAATTTCTAACAATTTGACGAGCTTGTTCTCGAGTAAGTTGAAACTGCTGTCTTAGAGCAGCTGAGTTTTGATGATGTTAACGATGTGAGTCAATTGCTGTTTGTAAAGTGGTAAGATGGACACGTTGAGTGTATTATCTGCTTGTGAGTTTCCTAGACTTAGGGGTCCTGGCAAATTGGAATGAGCCTGAATATGACCTACATGAAACATCTGTGTACGTATGTGAATTAGATCTTGAAGTTGAAGTAATAAAGGGAAAATTGAAGTCTTATTGTGGGGTATAGTAGATGTCTCTATCTGTGGAAAAAGTCGGACAGTGTACTGTGAGTCTGTATAAAGATTAAAGGCTTTATCTTTTTAATTGTGAAAAGGCAAAAATGACTGCAACCAATTCTGTCTGTTGGGCAGAAGTTTCAGAGGTCTCTTGTACATGGGGAACTGAATTTATGATAGTAACAGCAGTTCCATTAGAGGATCCATCAGTAAAGACCAAAGCTGCTGGTAGAGAAACAGGTGAACGAGAATACTTTGAAGGAAATATAAAAGGATGTACATTAAGAAATTGCAAGACAGGATCTTTAGGTAGGGGATACAAGAGTTGTCCTGTAAAGGTGCAAATTGCTGTTTGCCAATCCTCATCAAACCGTAGATAGAAGCTGATTGGTTCTTTATTATATGGTAAAATGACAGAAGCAGGCTGTTTACCAAAGAGCTCAATACTGTGTTTTCTCCCTTTTAAAATTAGAAGTGCAGTAAGAGATGGATATGGTGTAACAATCTTTTTTGATGTTGCGCGTAAATGTATTCACTCCAGGACTCCATCCTGCCATAAGCACCCTGTAGGTGTAATGCAGGTGGACAATATAATAAAAGACCAAGGCAGTGAGTAATTTAGATACTGCAGGGTGGCAGTATTGATCTGTTTTTTCCACAATTGTTAAGGCCTCGGAAGCCTCAGGAGTGAGGCTTCTGGGAGACGTAGGATCAGAATTGCCTTGTAAAATATTAAACAATGGCTTTAAATCTGCAGTAGTAAGCTTAAGTACAGGCCAAATCCAATTAATATCTCCCAACAATTTTTGAAAATCATTTAAGGTCTGTAAATGATCTAAGTTCTAAAGGTTGGTGGGTGTAAAAGGAAGTTGGTAAGGTTCTGCCCAAATAAGAAAAGGGTGGCTCTGTTTGGATTTTTTCAGGCGCTATCTGTAATCCAAACTTGTCCAAAGTCAATACAGTGACTGTCAGAATTGTTTGCAGAACTTACCTATTTAGATGAGCCATTAAGAAAGATATCATCCATATAATGTATTAAATACACTTCAGGGAAATCTTGTCTAACATTTTGAAGAGCAGTATCTACAAATTTCTGACAAAAAGTAGGACTGTTTTTCATTCCCTGTGGAAGAACCTTCCACTGATACCTCTGATAAGGCTGCTTAAAATTTTCCGAAGGAATGCTAAATGCAAATCTCTGACAATCCGGGGGATATAAAGGAATAGAGAAGAAACAGTCTTGTAAGTCAGTTACTACAATATTGTAATCTTTAGGAATAGCAGAGGGCGATGGTAGGCCAGGTTGTACGGCACCCATATCCTCCGGAGTTAACAGCTCTTACATCCTGTAACAGTCTCCATTTACCTGATCTCTTCTTTATGACAAAAATTGGAGTATTCCAAGGACTAGTAGAGGGCTCTATATGGCCTTGTTT
>NW_017732123.1:23264-25592 GCF_001890085.2 Hipposideros armiger | reverse complement strand
TTATGCAAAAGGTGTTGGGAGCCGGCTGTGCCTCAGTGTCTGACATGGCCAAGTTTCTTGGTTCCCTAGTTTGTATTGGGGGCCAAGCCACATTGCAAAAAAAGATGAGGTGTTCTTTAAAGTATCGGGATCAAACTTGCCCAGTGGTTAAGGATACAGCCAAGTGGCGAGTCCGACAGGATTGAGGTTGGTGGCTCATTTTCCATGCTGGTCTGCATAAGAATGAGAGGCTAAGGAGAGCCCGCTGGACTGGGGGTTGGTCCCGCCCCGAGCCAGAGAGAGCCCGCTAGACCAGGGGTTGAACCCTGGCCCCAAGCGTGGACAAAACTTCCCCCACAGACTATGTCCTGGGTGGCCAAGCTCTGGTGGCATTTCTCTTCCTCCTCTCCCCTCCCCCAGCATCCGGCACCCCCAGGCTGGCGCCCGAGGGGGCCGGCTCAGAGGACAAGTGGGATCAGAAGAGCAGGCACTTGCAGCTCATATAGCCAGGGCCCCCTCGTCTGGCGGGCTTGGCTTGCGTAGCTTGTGCTGCTGGATCTCACGCATCAGCTTGTAGAAGACGTTCTCCACGCCCCGGCACATCTTGGCCGAGGTCTCGATGTGTAGGGGGTGCTGTAGCTAAGGGCCAAGGCTCCGCGGTGCGTGCAGCCAGGTCACATTTGTTCCCCACCAGCACCATGGGCGTGACGTCTGAGTCCTTGACCCACTTGATCTGCTGCCGGTACTGGTGGATGTCCTCGAAGGATTTGGCGGTGTTGATGACAAACGCAGAGGAAGCCCTTGCCGGTGCGCGTGTACTTGTCATGCCTGGCGCTGTACTCCTCCTGGCCCGCCGTGTCCAGGATGTCCAGCAGACACGGCTCCCCATCGATGACCACTTGCGTCTGGTAGGAGTCCTCGATGGTGGGGTTGTACTCGTCCACGAAGTGGTTCTGGATGAGCTGGATGGTTAGGGAACTGTTCTCTACACTGCCAGCACTCACCATAATGAACTTATACTCTGTCATGGCACCTCCAGGGACTCAGCAGGACGCACTATGGTGGTGTCCTGTCCCACTGCTTACTGGAGCGACAGCCCCCCTGGGCGGGGGCGGGGGAGAGGAGTGGGCCCAGGCTGGGCCCGAGGTTGGGCCCTCAGAGCGTTTCTCGATTGTGGAACAAATGACTGGATGGGAAAAGATGGACTATTAGAGCTAATAGGTGGTAATAGTTGTCCGTTTTTATGATATTTAGAACAGCACTCCCTTAGCCAATGAAACCCGTTATTGCATCGTGAACATACAGTTTTTGGCAACGAGGGTGAAGTTTGTTGTGAGACATGGGGAATATTTTGTGTTCCTGGAGTTTGCCTAGGCTTAGGACACTGTCTGCTAAAGTGTCCGAATTCCCCACAATTGTAGCAACTTTTACTATTATTATTGGGAGTAGCCTGTTTTGACTGAATTAATGTTTTAACATATTGAGGATATGCTTCCCCTTTAAGTGCAGCAGCTATCGCTACTCCTTGAATAAAAGCTGGAGAGACATCAGCACATTGTTTTATGTAATCATTACGAGTGCCAGATTTGTGAACGGGTCGAAGAAGATTTTGACAAGTAGAATTAGCATTTTCAAAAGCCAGTTGTTTTATTAAAATACCTGCAGCCTCGTCATTGGTTATAACTCTGCGAACTGCCTGAATTAGTCGAGACAGAAAGTCCTGGAAAGGCTCTTCACTTTTCTGTCTTATGGTGGTTAATGTAGAGGGCTTTCCTGTTGAAGCAGGGAGTGATCTCCAGGCGTCAACAGCGCCATCACTGACCTTCTCTAAGGCCTTTTTGGACAAATGCATCTGATCGCATGGTGTGGAATAGTCGCCCTTTCCCATGAGCATGTCAGAGTAATAAAACCTCATCTGTCCGAACCAACGGATTTCTCTGCCCTAGCGTCATACTCGGTTCTCCACAGGAGCTAATCACCACCTGTCAGAGAAGCCTTACAGACCTGGGTCCAGTCAGAGGGAGTCATCCATTTTCCTGCTAATGCCTCCACTAATGTAAGAGTATAAGGTGCTACGGGTCCATATTCTGAACAAGCCAATTTTAATTCTTTTAATACTTTGTAGGGCAGTGCCTCCCAGATAGGTTCATCTTCCCCATCAGAGTCTTTGTCATACAGCACTGGGCAGCAGAACAAAAAAATCAAACTCTCCATTAGACTCCGCTTCTGTTACGGCTCTTTGAAAGCGGGGTATGGGTTCAGATCGAGCTGGAAGGGGCCCAGGGGGCACAGGATATTTTAGAGGCGGTTTGGGTTTTATACATTTTTTAACTTTGGTTGAATATTTTG
>NW_017732123.1:0-18744 GCF_001890085.2 Hipposideros armiger | reverse complement strand
CTTGCTGGGGTATCATCTGTATCTCCAAGGCCCCTGAATGAGGAAAAATAGATTTTCTATGATTCAGATACTGATTAGAAGAATAAAGCCAGGAGCTACGGAACTAAGAAACTGGGGAACATTTCTAGACTTAACATTTCTATAGGAAAGAAAACTTAAAAGTTTTTCAGTGGGGGGAGGGTGCTACTTACTTGCCCATCACACTGCTACTTTACTAAATTCATTTATCAGTTCTAATAACTTCTTGGTGAAGTCTTTGGGATTCCCTATATATACTATCATGTCATCTGCATATAATGACAATTGTACCTCCTCCTTTCCAATTTGGATGCCTTTTATTTCATTTTCTTGTCTGATGGCTGTGGCCAGACTTCGAGAACTATGTTGAATAAAACTGGTGAAAGTGGGCAGCCTTGTCTTGTTCCTGATCTTAAGGGGAAAGGTTTTAGCCATGCTTCGTGGGTACCATGAGACTTAAATGAAAAAACTTATATTTATAATAGTCTATTGTAAATTGATGGGAACTTAAGTTTGTATTCTAAAGCTCTGTGTTTTTACTCCATGTTTTTCTTTTTATGTCACAATTTACATCTATTAAATTGCTTTATATAACACTTTGCTTAGGGTGCTGTTGCTTTTCAGAATCCCCTCCTAAATACAAGGAATACTTTAGGTGGGATACCAATGTAAATTTTAAAAATTCTTGACATGTTTTTCTGTGCAAATAGTCTCCCAAGTTATTTGAATTTAATCACATTAATCATACGGGAACACAGTGAGTAAATACACCTTTAGATTTTAAAATATAAATAAGTATGGTTTACTGGTAACACTGGCTATAATTAAGTTTTTAAGTGTTTTGTATCAGTGAGTCACTACAAATATCTCTAAACGTCTCCTGTGAACTTTGTATTGATCGGCAATACGAAGAAATAGAATACGAGGTTTAACAAATTGTGAACTTGTTGCAACCATGTTGCTAAACTTTACTTGATATCAGAGGGATTTTCATTATGAATTTGTACCACCTGGATAAACAGTTAACCAAGTTTAGTGTGTGGAAGTGCTGAAAAGGCTGCATGAAAAAGTTAGACGACCTGAACACCCTCCCTACTCACCTGACCTGGCCCCAATGACTTCTTTCTTTACCTGAAGATAAAGCAAATATTGAAAGGAAGACATTTTGATGCCATTCAGGACATTAAGGGTAATAAGACGACAGCTCTGATGGCCATTCCTGAAAAAGAATTCCAAAATTGCTTTGAAGGGTGGACTAGTTGCTGGTGTCAGTGCATAGCTTCCCAAGGGGAGTACTTCAAAGGTGACCATAGTGGTTATTCAGCAGTGAGCTATGTAGCACTTTTTCTAGGATGAGTTCGCAAACTTAGTTTTCCGACTTTGTATTTAAGGCATAATTCATTATATTCTCCTGGAGATTGTAAGGCACAGTAAAATGTTGATATGATGGATTTGGGCTTAGTATTTTAAAAGGCCTGTAGAAAATGCCACATACATAATTTCTTTGTGCTAATGCTATGGTTTGTTGTTACCGGAGTTGGCTTTTTAGTATCTCTTTATGTTGAAGGACATTTCTGTTGTGTAAATGGCTCTTCCATTTAGGATTTGTGCATCTTTTATTTAATATTATCTGTTACAATGATATTTGGAACAGCTACTTAACTGTTTTTAGGTCAGTATTATACCAAACGTTTTCCTTTTGCATTGGGTCTAGGATTAGCAAGTATGCGTCTGAGTATATAAATATGCAAAATCTGTTATCAAAGGAAAAGAACCACCTAAGTACAGATTCAGAGTAAAATTGGATATGACTTTTATTTTAATTAACATGGCATTTATAAACTCAAGAATACATGAAGCATAATTATTGTCTGTAATACATCTTAGATATATATTTTCTCAAATAACTATAAACTACAATAATTGACTAGTCTCTTAAATAAGTATTAAGTTCCTGCTTTACAGGAGCTGAAGCTGCACGAAAGAAAAGGGAGGAATGGGTGATTTCTGCCTTTTCTATACCTTTGTCCCAATTTATTTCATTTGGAATAAGTACACAGAAGAAATGGTAAAATACTGATAATTTTTTACCCCACTCACCTCTTACTACCTTCATCCTCTTAAATAGAGCATCTAAGCAAGGAAACAGTGCACTGGCTTTTCTGTTGAATAGCCCATCTTTCTCCTGCTCTTTGAATTGTTGCTTTTGCTTAAACTGTTCTTGCATACGCTGGCTGTGTTCTCTGTCTTCCAACTTTGTCTAAACCTGCTTTTGAGATCATTGGGTCCTATCCTGACCGCTCTATTTAAAATTGCTCTCTCCCACACTGCCAGCTTTCTTTTATCCCTCTTTCCTTGCGATGAGTTTATACTTGGGGGGGGATTTACTATACCATAACTTTGTTTGAAATTTGTTTTTATCCAAAGATGTCATGAGCGGGACGTGGCTATTAAAGTAGCAGTCTCACACACGTTTGTGTCTTTTTATACTGTCAGACTTGATTAGAATTCAAGCCATGGATCTAGTCCTGCTGACTCGGTTTCCTATAGGCAAAGTACTGGCCTGAGCATAGTCACCAATAGTCAAGGCAGAGCGGTTTCACACAAGTGGGTCACATAGCATTGTGAGCAATAGGATTAGGCAAAGTAAGCAGTCTTAGGAAAGAGGGATGAGAGAGAGAGAGACAGAGAGAGACAGAGAGAGACAGAGAGAGACAGAGAGAGACAGAGAGAGACAGAGTCAGTCTGGTGCTCAGCGAGAATCCTTTCGGCACTGGGGTGTGCAGTGTTGGGTGTCAGGCAGGGCTGGTGAGATGGTCGGAGGCAAGGCTTGTAAGTGTTCCATCTGGGATGAGTGCAGATGCGGCTGTCAGCTCGTCTGTTGAGGCCTGAGTGAGGAGCCATCAGAGAGCTCTAGTTTTATGCTCAAGACTGTGTGCGGTGCCCCCATCTGCAGTCCGATAAAGCCGTCCAGATGATCACAGTCCACCCTGTGTCTGGGGTTGTCTGGTTAAGGTGCTCACTGGGTACGCCTTTCACGAGATGCTGTGACACAGCTGTCACTGTGTGACTGGCATGGCTATCAGAATTATTAGAGTCCATTCTGTGTTCATAATTCTCTATACAAAAGATAATATTAAAAAGTTAGTAGAACTCTGTTTCCACCATTGTAGCAATCCTGTGTTAACCTTTGTATGTCATCTTTATCATGTATAGAGTGTATACCGTATTTGCCGGCGTATAAGACGACTGGGCGTATAAGACGACCCCCTAACATTTCCACTCAAAATACAGAGTTTGTTACATACTCGCCGTATAATGCATATGTAAAGAAATATATGGTAACCCGAATTTACCACACTCGCAAAATGGCACATAGCCGAGCATACACACAGCAGCGCTGCTGATGCCTGAACGGTATGTGGAATGAAGTGGGCGGGCATCGGGAGGCCACTATGGCACGGAGCAAGCACTATGGGCAGTCTATCTGAAGTGTACCTGGCGTATAAGACGACCCCCCACTTGGAGGCATATTTTTCAGGGCCAAAAAATCGTCTTATACGCCGGCAAATACGGTAATTGAGACATTGTAGAATGTACCATTTTACATTGTTTTTTTTTCCATTGAATTATTTTTGTTATAAACTATTCTCCCAGTGTTAATGAGATATAATTAACATACAGCACTATATAAGTTTAAGGTATACAGCACGATGACTTGACTTACATGTATTATTAAATGATTGCCACAATAAGTTGAGTTAACATCCATCATCTCATGTATATACAAAACAGGGAAAAAAAACAATGCTTAGGGTTTACTCTTAATAACTTTCAGGTATACCGTACAACAGTGTTAACTATAGTCATCATGTTGTACCTTACATCCCCAGTACTTTTTTCATAATGGGAAGCTAGTACCTTTTGAGCACCTTCATCCAATTCCCCCATCCTCAAACCCAACCTCCAGTAAACTCAAATATGACCTTTCTCTATGAGTTTGTTTTTTAGTTTCCACATATAAGTGTCTGTCTCCATCTTATTTCATTTAGCATAATGCCCTCAAGGTCCACTGACCTTGCAAATAGCAGGAAATTTTTTATGGCTAAATGACATTAACTTGTTTATGTATACCACAAGTTTGTGTATTCATGTGTTGATGAACACGGGTTGTTTTTGGTATCTTGGCTATTGTCAATAATGCTGCTATAAACATTGGGGTGCAGATAACTGTTCGAGTTAGTGTTTTCAGTTTCTTTGGATAAAAAGTACTCAGAAGTGGAATTGCTGGATAATAGGGTAGTGCTATTTTAAATGTTTTGAGGAACCTCTATATTATCGTCCATAGTGGCTACACCAATGTACAATCCCCTCAGCAGTGTACATGGCCCTTTTTTCCCATATGCTTGCCAGCATCGACTTCTTGTCTTTTTGATGAGAGCCATTCTATCTCTTATTGATTTGTAGAGGTTCTTTATATAATTGGAATATAAGTCATTTAGTTGTATGTCTGGTAGACGTCTTCCAATCTCTGGCTTCCTTTTCATTCTCCTAATGGTGTCTTTTGAGGAGCAGAAAGTCTTAAATTTAATGAACCCTTTTACACGGGTTTTTATGTTAGGTACACAGCAACAGATGACTGGAAAACATTGTGTTGTTCATAATTCTGCAGTTTGGGGGGGCATGATAGTATCTGGTAGTTGGAAATCTTACTTGGTAACTTGCTTCCCATGACACAAAAACAGCACAGTGTCTTGTTTTCTACATTCTATACGTGACAGCATGCCACAGTGTCATTTGTTGAAAGACACATTACAAAGATTCTCATTGTAGGATAGTTTGTATTAGCAAAATGCTAGAAACAAATGCTCATTAATATAAGGCTCATTGAATGCATTACATATTTAATGAAATATTCACTCTACCGCTAAAATAAAGATTTAATTTGATACAGATTGAGCCAAAATAGATATTGTATTTTTTTTTTACTGAAAATAGAAAACTGCATGAGAGAAACATGTCTGTGTGTGTGCATGTATATAAAATGTGATTTCATTTTTTAAAGAAATAATGTACTTGTGCAGACTCATAGGCGAGTTATGGTAGTTTGCACAAAATAATGTTAATGTTTGTCTATCAAAAGGAGTCCTGTGTAATCTTGGATAGAAAAGAATCTTTTATGCCCCCTTTTATGATATGCATATATTAATTTTCTATTTGAATAGTAATAAAAATATGTAAATGTAGCATTTCAACATTTAAACATTAGAAAGGAAATAGTGCTAAAAATAAGATGAGAAGCCCAGTAGAATTTCAACATAATCAGGAACACCTTCAAGCAAAAATAAATTCTGAGAGAATTTTTTTTAAAAGGATTCTAAGCTTAGAGATCTTTGAAAACAGTATGCAGATGAACTGAAATATAGATCAGGTGTGGGTAAACATATCCCCAGGAAGTTTCATAAATAGGATGCCACAGAATATGGGGCAGAAGTGAATGTGTGGTATGGCTGTAGCTCCTGAGAGCATCTGTCAGGACTGATGTCTTCCTACTTTGTTAACTTGGACATTTAATCTGGACGTTAACAACCCTGATAGTAACCACCTAGTTTTGGGTTCTGTGTGCCACATTGTTTCACATGGAATTAACGAAGAGGTGAGAAGTTATTTTTGAGACATTCATGAAGTCTATTACTTTTTAATATAAAAAAATAAAGTATAGGAAAACCTTGGATTGCAAGTAACTTGGTTTGCGAGGGTTCCACAAGACGAGTAAACATTTCTATTAGGTTGGTGCAAAAATAATAGCGGTTTGCCATTACGAGTAGTTTGTTTCCAGGACAAATTATGCTTGCAAACCAAAGTATTACTGTATTAGTATTTTAAGGGGTTTTGATATCAACTTCGAGTTTCTATACTGGAATCACATGTAAATATTAGCCAGTCCTAAGGATTTTGAAGTGCTGTTTTCCATCTTTCTCTCCCTTGTATATACGTTATTTTCCACTTGATTATTTAATTCATCTTTATTAAAATGTCAGATCATTTCTTTCTACAGAGTACACAGGAGAGCTTTCTGCTCCATCATAGAGACTTTAATTATTACCATATACCTGATTTCTGAGTCAGTCTCAAATGTCAGCTCTGCGAAAATTGTAAAACATTCGTTTTTCTCCTTGTTCTTGAGAATTCTCAAGTAAGACATTAATATTTATGAGATCAGTGGGGTCGAGTTCGACTTTATTACTATAGATTGCTCTAAAAGATATATACAGAGGGTGCCAAAAAATGTATGCACATTTTATTAATAAAGGAAAAAGGCTATTAAAATTGTAATATTCAATGTATACTGATAACCAAAGATGAATACAAGTCACGTTTGACTTCTGCAATTACAAGAGGTGCTCAGAGTGGTTACCATCAGTGTCCAGACACTTTTTTATTTTTTAAGTTTTCATTGGGGAGTTGGGGAAGGGGAACATCAAGTTGTTGTCCTTCAGTGTTAATTGTGGAGGGTGCAGCAAGCTCAGCTGCCGTCCAGTCGTGCCGCTCAGCTCAGGGTGCCAGGTTCAGTTTTAGTTGCGGGCGGGTGTAGCCACCATCCCATGTGGGAGTCAAACCGGCAGCTTTGTTGTTAAGAGTGCACACTATCCACTGAGCCATCCGGGCAGCAGCTCAGCTCAAGGTGCCGAGTTCAGTCTTTAGTTGTGGGCAATACTGCCATCAAACAGGCAGTCTTGTTAGGAGCACGTGCTGTCACCAGCTGAGCCACCCTGCCACCTGTTGGCAGCTCAGCAGCAGCTGAGCCTGGGCGCAGTTCACTGGCCCATGTGGGAATCGAATCGGCGACCCTGTTGCTCAGAGTTCATGCTCTTAAGCCAACTCTTATCCAACTGAGCCACTAGGTGGGCCCCAGACACTTCTGATTGTGGCAGACATTGTTCAGTAGACTTCTGTGGCGAGCGTGTAAACTGTTCTAACAGCATAGCAGAAGATGCAGGATTTAACTGCTATTTGAGGCCTCCCAGAGCTTTTTTGGCACTCGCCGGTATTTTTAATCATTTGAGTATTTGGGGGGGGGGGGGACAGGGACATGTTAGTGATAATTTTTTTAAATCTAGGAAACCTGAAATGACTTGGTAGTCCAATAAAATTTTTTGTAAATACAGATTTGAAGAGTAACCAAAAGCCATATGTTTTAGCCTGGAGCAGAGCTTCTAGGCAAGCTGGGGAAGAAAGGGCCTCCGTGGAGATTTGTCTGCAGGCAAAGTCTGTTTACCGCTGCTGCGCAAGTAGCTGCGTCACCACGTAGGCTCCTTTGTGCAGTTACAACAGGCTCAGCTTTGACTGCTTACCCCCTTGCTCTGTCACCTCCCTCTAGAGGTGGGCGGGGAAAAAGAAATTTAACAGCCTTGAGAAAGAAAAGTGCTCGCATTCTACAGCTTTCAGCTTGAGAAACCCTGAGCCCGCAGGTACATATTGCAGAGGTTTTGATTAGAAGGAAAAAAATCAATACTGATTCCTGTGTTCCTTTGTAATGGCAATAGCATTGCATTCCCTTGCTTTGTGATGAATAAAGTCATTATGGCAGCTGAGTGAACCTGAAAAAATCTAGACTCGAAAAGCCAGACCTACATTATGAAATGAACTCAAATGTCACAGTGAATTTTCACTTTTTTTTATTGCTTCATGCATTTTGCTTACTGTAGTAAACATACAGAATATGAACATAAATATCACATGTCTTCACGAACAAGAACATGTCTCGCCTTATATGGTTGAAAATGAAATTGGTAAAATGGCAACACTGCTGCTTGAGCAAAAAAACGAAGAAACAGTGTTTTGATGCTGCCTTTAAGGGACATGGACAGCAACCGATATGCTCTGGTTACTCTATATGGCAAATGTGGAAAATGCTATTAAGAACCGCTGGAAATCATTAACACACAGTACAAAGGCAAATGTAGTAACAGGTTCATGAAATATGTAGAGGGTCACACTTACGGAATTAATTGCCTAGTTCTGAATCGTATAACCATGTGTAAGCACGTTATTCACACAGGTGAGAAAGAGGTCCCTCGAGGCATCGATGTAACTATGTAAATCCTATATCCAGTCCTCGTGTTCCGGGAGAACAAGGTTTCTTGTATTGTCGCAGGAAGGCATTCCAGGATGTGCAGCATTAGCCACGTGAACAAAGACAAGCAAGAGTGGATTTGGTTAAGAGAAAGGAAAGACTCCATTCCCAAAATAGTGGGAGTGGGCAGGTCAGGAGGAGGAGGGCTGCCGCTTGAAGAACAAAGAGGTCTACGATTGGATTCCAACGAGGGCGTGAAATAGTCAAGTTTTAGGGGTGGTGCCGCAGGCAGTCCCAGTTCCCACGGTGGGTCCTTGCTAGCCTTGTCGCCCACTCCTTCCCACGGTGGGGAGGTGGGGATTCCCTCATTTTTACGTGGCCTTTGTTGGAACTATCATGAGAACACGGATTGGAGATTTTTCTCTGTACTAGACTATGACACTGTTAGCATGGTGGACAATCAGCAGTAGCTACACCTTTTGTTAAGAAGGATCTCATCTCCTCCATTTCCCACACTCCTCCTTTCCTACCCCCTCTTTCCTGGTGGCTGTGCTCTTTTTGTCTACGGTAACACCTAGAATAAGTGTACAAAGTAATGAAAAAAATACATTACCCTTGGCTCCTAAGAATGTTTCTCCTTCTAGCTTATTTGTTAAGGTGACTTCTGTCTTTGAGGTAAAAGATTAAAAGAAGAGGAAAAATTGAAGCCATTGATATAATACCCAATTCTCACTTTCTATTAATACTTTTGTATATGTCATCATTAATGTTATCAAATGTGATTATTTTGCTTCACGTATATTTATGTTATAATAAAAATATCCAAAGCTTTGTTGTCTGGAACAGAGCTTTTTCGTTGGTTGATTGGTTTGGTTTTATGAGAAGGTAAAAATTAAGATTTTTTTTTTCCTTGATGAAACAGTAAAAGTTATTAAGTAAATGGCTTTGTGTTTATTTTTTTGGAAGCAAATGCATGATGATAAATATGACTTATGAGCAGTGCACTTTGATGCTACTGCCTTGATTCAAGCTCAAGTGCCAGTGGTTGTACCTCTGCCTGCTTTTTCCTTCATCGGTGCAAAGACCATAGGATGGAAAAAAAGGCCAATAATGTGTCACTGTTTTGTAAATTATTTTGATCTTACAAACCTCTGGAAATTCTCAGGGAACGCTGGGATTCTGTAGAACATTTGAGAACCTGCACGTAGCTTGGTTCAAAGTTTCAAATAGAGCGCTTTACTGCCTGGTTGTGGATCCCAGCTCTGACTGTGTGACGGAGCAAATTACTTAACCTGCCTTATTGTACTTATTTGTAAAGTGGAGATGATTATAGTGCTGGATCATATAGGGTTGTGCCAAAATTAGTATGAGCATTAAGTATTCTATATATCAGCTACTATTCTAAGAGCTAAAAAAAATATGCCACCTGAGTTTATTAACTTGGCAGGGGCGCTATACACACCAATCCATGAATTAGTTATGCTGCTTTATTATCCTTAAAACATTTGTGAATAAGTTTTCTTCAATTATTAGAAAGTTTCATCAGGCAAAAAAAAAGTGACAGTTTACATGTGATTTTTCTCACCTGTACTCTCCTGCTCTATTTTTATTTTTGTTTAATTTAAAAATCAAGAAGAAAAGAAAAAACCCCACATATAATAAAGATGTTTTCAGAGCTGTATATGAAGAAAAAAATTGATTTACAGTATTTGGCATCAACGTTATATAAATTTAAAGTGCACAACATGCTAATTTGAAGTATTCATATATTGTAAAATGATTGCCATTGTAGTGATAATTGCTCTCTCAGACTGTATTGAAGGGTTCTCTTTTCTTCACATCCTTGCCAACAAGAACTTGTTATCTCTTATCCCCTCACACTTGGTACTCGAGAGGACATCTCACACATCTTTGTGGCTTTGATTTGCATTTCCTGATGATTAGTAATATTCAGTATCTTTTTATGTACCAGTGGCCATTTGTATGTCTTTTTTGGAGAATGTCTAGTTGGTTCCTCTGCCCATTTTTAAATCAGATTGGTGGGGGTTTTTTTACTTGAGTTTTGAGTTCTTTGCAAAGAACTCAAAACTCATGTCTAAAATTTATAATGTATGTATCAGATAAGATTTTTCTCCCATTCCATAGGTTGCCTCTTCATTATTTCTTTTGCTGTGCAGAAGCTTTTAATGGAGGCCTGTTCTCTATTGCTTCAGTGGTTTCGGTGTTTATAAAAATAGACAGATTTGTAGTATAGAGTAGTACCCCTGTATCTGCAGTTTGGCTTTCTGCAGCCTGAGTTACCTGTTGCAGGCACAGTCTGAGATATTAGATGGCAAATTCCAGAAATAAACAACGCACAGCTTTCTGAGTTGCTTGTTGAAATCATGCACCGTCACACTCCGTCCTCCCTGATGTGAATCATCTGTTTGTCCAGCATCTCTATGCTGTATGTGGCCACACTACGCCCTCATTTGTCACTCAGCCATCTTGGCTGTCAGATCCACCGTCAAAGTATCACAATGGTTATACTCACATAACCCTTATTTTACTTAACAGTCCCAAAGTAGACGAGTAATAATGCTGTCAATTTTGGATATATAGGTCTCGGTACTATCCACAGTATTAGGCATCCACTGCGGGTCTTGGAATGCATGTCTCACAGCTCAGGGGGAAACACTGTAGTTTGTTATCAGGAAACATGTCTCTGACTTTGTTCTTTCTCAGGATTTCTTTGGCTATTTGGGGACTTTTGTGGTTACCTATAGGTATTAGGATTGTTTTGTTTTATTTCTGTGAAGAATGCCATTGCATTTTTGGTAAGAATTATGCATTGAATGTACAGATAGCTTTGGGTAGTATGAAAGAAGAATATTGATAAAAGTCCATGAGGCCATAA
The DNA here is from genome assembly GCF_001890085.2 of Hipposideros armiger. Taxonomy (NCBI): domain Eukaryota; kingdom Metazoa; phylum Chordata; class Mammalia; order Chiroptera; family Hipposideridae; genus Hipposideros; species Hipposideros armiger. The sequence continues at coordinate 7,753 of NW_017732123.1, read as the reverse complement.
AGGTTGAAAAAGGCACATACAACTGTTTGATTACTGTGTGTACACCGGGAGTGCAAGCTACCTGCTCATGCAAGCTGTGTGTTCAGGACGTGCTTGAGACCACTTATTCTTCCGGGGGTTGGGGACCCAGCAGTGACATATGGTGTTTATCTTCTGAGCACTGACTATCATACCTAAAATACATCCTTTTGATTATCTGTCTTTCCGCCTACATCTCCTAGAAGGTAAATAAAGCCGGGCAGTATGGGAAATGATTAGTTAAGGGTTGTAATTTCATGTAGATGGTGAGGGAAAGTGATATTTGAGAAAAGTAAATGAAAAAGGAGATAAAGGAAGAAGCCATGTGTATATTGTTGTGAAGAATGTTCCATTCTGAGAGAAAACCTGTGCAAATGCACGCGGAGGTAGGAGCACGCCTAAATAGTAGAGGAGGGTTGTGTGTGGCTGGAGGGTGGCGAAAAAGGAGCACAGTAGAAAATTATCAAAATAACTGCTGATGGTTGCGTGATGGTTGGGTGATTATGTACATCTGTATAAGTTTTGTTTTTCTGGGTGAATTAGAAAGCCTTCAGACAGCTTGGAGTAAAGATGTGATCGCCGTTTGGCTTGTATTTCAGTCAGATCACACAGGCCTCCATGTTCAGAATAGACGGAAGTGGATCCGGGACAGAAGCAGGGGATCAAGCGAGGCTTCCTCAGTTCTCCAGGAGAATAACAGTGGCTGCTGCCCATCGTACAGCACCCTCACACGAGCTGTGCTTAGACCCTTGAGCCAACAGGAGTTTTTTTATGTGGTTTATAAGAGAGAAGAAATGGTTTAACGAACAGATGCGAACGCTGTGAGGGGAGCAGATGGAGGGTTGGGAAATCCTGTCAGTGTCGGACATATTAATTTGGGATACTACTCAGGCAGTTGTATATGTGATATACAGTCACAGAGCTTCAATTCCTATCCTTTTTATGAGATCATTAAACGAGTGAGGAATCCAGGGAAGAGAGAAGTTGTATGCAGACGAAGCCCTGGGTGGTCCAGCGTTAAGATGTCAGACACGAGGAACACACGTAAGAGTGAGGCGCAGTCGTCAGTGAACAAGCTACAAATCCAGCAGTGTGTGCGCCTCAAATCCAGCAGTGTGTGCGCCTCGAAGGAGTGTCAAGGAAGAGTAGTCACAGAGCCAGTCTGCTTGTCACTTAAAAATTCCAGCCAACAAGAATATACTAATGAATGTACCTATAATAAAATTAACAAACAATCATGAAAAGTAGAATAGCTAGTGCTTGTAGTAGCACTTGTTGAGTGATTACTAATCGTACAAGTATTAGTGACCTGGAAGCTACAAAAGATAATAGCTACTAATGTTGTATTCACCAGTTTCTAATCAATGGTTTGACTTGAGTGGAAAAGAGCTACATGTAACTTTCAGAAGTGTATCTTATTGGCAATTGCCCATCAAATATTTACATTTATTTTGCTTTTCATTCGTATAGTTTCAATGTTGTGTTTTCAGTTATTGTAAATGCATATTTTGAAGTCTACCAGTTGGTTTCACTACCTGAAGTTACGAGGTTCTGTTCATCTGGCTTCATCTGGCTTCTTGTGTCTCTGGCTCTCTTATCGGGGATAATTTGGTTATCGGGGATAATTTAGTTTGAGTGTTTTTATAACGGTGGATTGTCACCTTGCCCTCACAGGGCTTTGCCTGGATGACCCTGTGTGGCCAGAGAGGTGTTAGGCTTGGGGTGGTACTAGGAAAAAGCAAGCGCACCATTGCCTTTTGGGCCAACGCCTATGTAATAATGTAGATTTCTTAGTGTGCGATTTCCGGAAGTATGTGGTTAATATGAACTGAATCAAAATCCAGTAGAGGTGAATCCATTGTTGTGAATTCCAAGATATGGAGGTCTCCCCATCATGTAGACATACTGTCTTTCTCATGACCCCCATATGCAATTAGGCAGACTTCATGAAAGGAGTCGCTGAGGGTCTCAGTGCTTAGTGCTTTATTCTTGCATAGAATCCTTGCGGAACTAAGACCTCTTTAAGAAAATGAGCTGGCACCAGAGCTACACAATCTGTGCTGAATTTCAATTTTTTTCTTTTGTTTGGGCAGTTTGCTTTTTTCCTTGTGGGTGTGCCTCTTAAATTGTATTCCACATTTCTAGCAGGTTTTTGGAGGTCAGGGTCCAGGAATAAAGTCACGTTATCTACTTTGCAGGTTCTCATGCATTTGTATATGACCTCAGTATAGCTATGACTAATCTTACATAATCTTGACATCGAATCCCGGGCCTCAAAAATCTAAGCAGAATAATTCTGGCTTTGATAATCGGGCAGTTTCTTTAATCGGGCAGTTTCTTTAACCTTGGCGTAAAAATACAAAGTCTTCCTCTACCGTTGCAAGGAAGTGTTTCTGTATCCTAGAGCAAGGCTTTTCATTATGATTATAGAACGTGGACTACATGAAACAGAAATGAGTATATTCTCAGCTAAATTAGTTTCCACATCATAACTGACTAAAATAAGAATACTGAGTCAAAGTGATTGTGACATTGCCTCCGCAAGAGTTATAAAGTTTCACAAATTCGATTAAGCTGCAAAGAAGGAACTGAGACCAATCTAATTGAATTTTGCTTTATCAATCACTTTGGAACTCGAAAACACGATATAAGCAAGCCTCAATTGAAATATAAAAGATAATTTGCTACCAAAGAAATTCTTTGACTTAGCATTAAGAAGATCCATGTAATTCACTATGCTGTTTGCCTGTTTAGGAAACCAGAAATGTGCTAGCAGAGCAACAACAAAAATTGGTACAGCACTGTCAGTTTCATTTTAACATGGATAATGTTCAAGGGCAGCAGATACAGGAATCAGGCCAGGAATGGGATTTGGTTCACTCTAAATGAAGTCTTTGTTCTGAGTATGCATGTTGAATTTGATAAGACAGTATGTATTTAGTTCCATTGAATCCCAGCAACTCGAATTGTAACAATAACTTAGTGTCATATACTTTCATTGTGTATATCACCTACATACTTTGAATTATAATGAACAGCATGTGTACATTTGTTCACAATATTTACATTTGTTGAAATCATAAACAGTTTTGTTAATTATGGTTCCATGTCTTTCAAGAAGTGTGAAAGAATTTGTAGAATTGTCAATTTTTAAATATACTTTGAGGAGACCTATTAACCTGTGACAGCCCAAGCATACTTAAACTTATTACACACAAAATGATATAAAAAGGATTTATTTCAGCTCTTAGTAATTTGTAAAGTAATAACTTCACATAAACTAAAGTAATAATATATTGGACATAAAATTGAGTAATGAAAATGTTTTTTCCTAATTGAGTCAAGAAACTAAACTTCCTTATATAATTCTCAATACATTGACTGATAAATCATTTGTTACGATTTTTATGTCACTTGACAATAAACATCACTGGTGGTGAACCAGTGATAACTGGGAAATAGCACTTACATATTACCTAGTTCTTAGACTCGAGGGCATCTCACTAAGTCATGTGGTTTTATAAAGGGAACTTAGTGCTGTATTTAAATCATTCCTCATCTCCTCCTCCCCAATCCAGGCTACCACAATTTCAAGATGGCTTTATCTGTTGGTCCACATGGGCGCCGGTTGCAGCCCCCTTGTCCGAGCAGTGCGTTTCTCGCATTGTGGTGGAGGTTTTTGTTTCTTTTTTTTCTTTCCTTCCTCCGAATAAACCCTTTACTTTAGTTGACTGGCAAAAATAACTTGCCCAATGATTAACTTGCCCAATGATGCACTAAGTTAAACACGAAGTCAGGGTTATAGAGTTAACAAGGGGCTTATATGCACCCACAGTTCTCCCAACTCTATGGTCAAGCATCACAAAATTCCAGTTCAGTGTCATCGAACTGTAAGATAATGTCTATTACAGCTTTTTATGTCACATGTTTTACATGTCTAGTTTTGAGATGAGTCAGGAATCTGAGAAAAGCACTGACAGGACAGTAAGATTCCTGACAGTAAGATTCCTGACTCATTAAAATATATGAACAGAAACTGAAAACTGATAAAAATTGACAGCAAAATTATTGCTCAACGAAACTGATAAGCCCTCATCCTTGAAAAAGTATTTGTGTTCATGTGTGGTGTATATTTATAATATACAAATATTAATAAAATAAAGAGGAACTTAGACAAGTAGGGATAACACAACTTACTTATGTCCTCACTATTCTGTTTGCTATAAAAAGTGTACATTAAAAATGAGATGGGAACTGCAATTGGTCACAGCATTTAACTTCTTGATGAGCAAGTACAGTAATACCTTGGTTTGCGAGCATAATTTTTTTCACAAAGAAACTTACTTGAGCGGTGTCGTGCAATGCATTTGCCGAGTTAAAATGTATGAGAAATGTTTGCTCATCTTGTGGAACACTAGGATTGCAACTAAGGTGCTTTGCAAGGTTTTCCTGTAATTGGATTTGCAGGTGGTACAAGTTCTCTATGTATCCATTACTTTTTCAAAAAATTCTTTGAAGCTGAACAGGACTTTTCAATATTGAAAAGCAATGCAAAAGAAAAGGGTAAAATTTCTTACATCATGTAATTTTGTCAACCTGAGTTAACTGTAATGAATAACTATTTAACTATGAATTTCAAAGGCTTGCAATTCAACAATAATTCCTCTTTCCTCATTATTGGTGGCATATCAACAATAATTCCTCTTTCCTCATTATTGCTGGCATATAACTACATTATTACATCCAATATTTGTTGCTTCACAATGATGCATCTTTGAAAGAAACAGTATTTTGTTGGGTTTTTTGGGTTTTTTTTGAGGAACGGTACCCATTGCTGCAATAAATTGCAACTCACTATCTCAGCCTGTGAATGGCTGCTTTCTTATTTCATCCACATTATAAATGTCACATGCCATAGCATCTGAGGTCAGGCATTCCACGAACACTGAAATTCTAGTGATATAACGTTTAATGTGCTTATATCAAATTCAACAATATATAAAGGACGACATTCTTTTTTTATAAAGTGGAAAATTTGATTTCAGCGATGCAAAAACAATCTTCATTCAAAGTTCATTTCCTGCGAAGGCAACAGGTCTTCAGAGCATGGAATATGTTTATTGAATGTGGTCTGAGGAGTCCAGCTGTAGGCCAGAATTCCCTGTGTGACCTTTCAGGCCTGACAGTAGGGCCTCCTTGGGAAAGCTGCCAGTCCACCACAGACACGCTCCATAGCCTGTGTATTAGGATTCCTGGAGGGAGTTGCAATGAAGGACTCGCAGTTGGACTAGCCACCCATGGTCTTACACATTTGTGTTCTGAGCCTGGGCACTTCCTTCAGAAGACTTCATCGGGGGTAACTGGTGAGGTACTTTTAAGGCATGTTTGCCAAGACCTGCTTCATTGGGACCTTGACAGAGATCCTTTTTTTTGCCCAGGCTCAGCAATTAGCGTTCCCCCCCACCACCACAGACACACACACACACACACACACACACACGCACACACACTTTCTAAGGGTGGAAGTCTCCAAGTTCCTTGAGTCCAAAGGCAGGGACCGTCGGTTCTGTTAGGGGCTCCTTGGCTGTCCTCGATGGCCCTCTCTGCACTGTGTCCTCTACTCCCTCACTGTGCGGCCATGGACCACTGGGGAGCGGTCATGTGCTGCGCTCTCTCGTTACACTATGGTTCGGGAGTTTTCCTTGGTTACTTTCAAACTGTGGAGCTCTTGGGCATCAGGATGTTCACTTTCACAGTTGTTGAACGGCTTTCTTTTACAATGTACTTACTAAGATGACGTTATGAACTCAGGACAACAAGCCAGAGGTAATGTGCTCTATTGATACGTGGTCATTTGTCTAGTGGGAACTTTCTCATGGAGAAAAAGTGTCTGTTTTGTAAGAATATAGATAAAAATATTGGTCTTGGTTATACATAGCCAGTAAGTCAGTGGGCCTATTTGTAACCCTGACATACTGTTGGTTTGAGACATCATATTCGGGATGGCACACAGATGCTGGTAATGCTGTATTTCCTGTGTTCAGAGCTGTGGGGTTGTGGTTTCCGCTGTTGGGTTGTGGTTTCCGTTACTGTATTTTAAAACATTTGGCTTTGTGTAAAAACAATGCCATATTCACACCCTACCAATTACCATAATGTAAATGCTGAATGTTTGATGTCTCAAGTGTCAGGAAGAAATTAATCTCCTGAGAAAGAAGTTTACTAATGTAGCTTGAATAATAACAAGAGACAATGAAACTTCCTTTCCCTGCACACAATATTGCTCTAACAGATGCCTAACTAGAGAGTTGAGCATTTGAACCAAGTGCGGCATGGAAATGAATTAAACAATGTGCTCCACATGTAAATACTATATATCAGTAAGAGTAATCAGTGCTGCTTTAAAGGGAAATGCGCCAAGCTTGGTTGAACTTTCAGCTGTCAATGTTTTTATTTTTTGATAATTGAAGTGGCAGAACACAGCCAGTTTGATTGAGTTTTTTCACTGGGATAACTAATCATTTAACATAGCAGGTTGTATAGTCACTGCGGTTATAGCTTCTGAGTCTTGTAAAGTCTGAAGGATATCTGTTACAATGGGGTGTGCTTCAGAAAGTCAAAGAATCTGTGAAATACTGATACAATAAAGCAAGCTTTGACGCATTGCTAAATTCCATAGATGAGCTACCAATGCTCTTTAGAATTCAGAAATGTTCTATGTTAAAAAACAGCCACTGACCAATAATAACACATGTCTAACTAATAATGGATCGGTGAATTCTTTTTTGAAAAAACACTCTTTCAAAAAAATGTAGATTTTTACCATTTGCGTGGCTGGGCCAAATATCTTAAAGAATGAGTGAAGTTTTAGCCTGACTTTGCCTACCCCTGTGCTAGCTCATAAGCACTTTTGAACAGGTGGAGTCCTACACTACAAAGTTTTATTTTGAGACACAAGAGCTGCCAGAGATCAGCAAAGTGTGGGTCACGAGCCACATGTGGCTCTTTGCTGACCCCTGGAAGAGCCAGTTTGCTGATCCCTGATTTAGCACCCTGTCATGGGAGCAGAAGCAATTAGCCTGCCATTTAGGGGGTGGTAAATGACGTTTAATCTGACTTCAGCACATTAGGAGCTCCTCAGAGTCACAACAGAAGTAATACCATAAGGAAAGTTGTCCATTTTATAGACAGACAGTACATAATGGTGACCATCACACTACATTTGGGAAACTCAGTTGTTCACTTACACTGACCATACACTGATTACTTGTAAAAATTAAAAAAAATAAAAACATCTTCCCCTCCATTTTTGCTTTTTTCCTCGATTCCTTTTCTGTACCTATGTAACTATCTTGGGCATATTCCTAGAATACAGATGGACCTGTTGTTAGCTAATTTTACAGGCATCAGAAAAGTTATTTTGAGCCATTGAACGTATCTATAGTGCTGGCATCTCAATTCCAGGAAACTTGCTTTTTTGTGTGACCTTCTAAAAATGCAGAGAATAACTATGGGCCATAGTACAAAACCTAACTCCATATTTGCATTATATTTAGCATTCTTTGAAGCACTTCATTTGATATCAAGTGTGCAGGAGTCGAACAGCAGTCTAAGCTGATCCATGTTCCACACCCCTACTCGCCTACCTCAGGCTGTCAAGGCTGATGCAAGCCAGCCTGTTCTCTTGCCAGAGTCTTCCTGTGACAGGGAGGTAGTGGCTCTTTCCATGCAACAA
>NW_017738620.1:0-1037 GCF_001890085.2 Hipposideros armiger | reverse complement strand
GCCTACCTTGAATCCTTTGATGTAGCAGCAAAGGTATTGCCTTTATTTAAATTCAGAACTTCGTTCCTACTTATCTTTCTGTCTCAGCCCTTTCTAGAGTGGATGAAGATATCATCCATAAAAAACTACAGGCATTCAACTAAGGTTTGGAAAGAAGTGTATATTATGATACAGAAAAAGAAATCATTATTTTTTTTATGTTTTTATTTTTATTCAGTGTATCTCTTTCTTTATTAAAGACAGTTCATGGATGTCTATGCTCTTTCCCGTATCTCTTCCTAAGGCTTAAAAGATTAAGAACAATGAGGGTTCCATGCTTTCTCCTTCTGCGGGGAGAAAATGACCTAGTAAGCAAGTTAGAGCCAGAGGTTTGGTATGATGGCCGTGGGTGACAAGCTATGCCCCACCAAAAACCCACTACAACGCCTCTCTGATTCTTTACTTTTCAGGAAGCTGTTAAAAATTGTTGCATAAATCATTCGGGGAACCAGCCTTTTTTCTAGCACTGTTTTCTTAGTATCTTGCCACGTGTTTTGGTGATATATTTGTGTGTGGGGTTCTTTCTTTTTTAACTTTCTTTGAATTGTGCCAGTGCCTTTGGAACTTTCTGACATTGTGTAAGCTCCAACTAAAGCCTTCACACATTTATTTTTATAGGGCAGAAACATCCCTATTTTTCCATGCCATAAAAACTGTACACCAACACTGAGGGGCAGCACTAACCTGTTATGAAAAGAGGTAGAACAATCTTGGTTTATACTCAAGTTTGTCTGCATTGTCTGTTGAGTTGTGTGGTTAGCTCCATGCTGCTGCTGCTGCTGCTGTGTGTGTGTGTGTGTGTGTGTGTGTGTGTGTGTGTGCGCGCACGTGCGTGCGCGTGCACTGTGGCTTTTGCTGTGATGGCTAGTTAAGTGGAGTTGTGTGTGTTGAAATGTAAGCAATTTGAATTCAACAGATATGGCTTTTGTTTTCAGTTTCCGTCAAAGATCTTTGTGGTGGGGAATGTTAATTACTTCTGTTTATGAATTGCCAGTTTT
>NW_017738619.1:0-1037 GCF_001890085.2 Hipposideros armiger | reverse complement strand
GAACAGTGTTGCTGGAATTTCATTAACTGTTGTGAAACAGCGCTGAACCACAAAGGCTTTTGGTACTTCTCTCTCCATGCCCTCTTTAATTTTATATTTTAGTTTGATATTTTGTCATGAGTGCTGAATATAATAAAGAACATTGAGTTTTAAGTCTGATTTGTCTCCTATTTGCTCACGACATTTAACTTATCAAGATCTCAATTTTCTCATCTAGGAAACAAAGAGATTAAAGAAAGATATTTATAGCATCTTTTAATAGGTAATGTTTTAACTAGGATATCTCTTGTTTTTCATATCTTGTTAGCATTTCCCTAAACTTTTTTGTGGCTATTGTTGTTGTTTGAGACTTTATGCATTTATGTTTGCTTCCACTTTGTTTAGCAACTATCCTAAAAATAGAAATAGGGAATTGGAGAAATATCAGAAATGTGTGTGTATGCGATACATGGGATCTCTAAGGTGAGGTTAGAAGAAATGAAGAAAAGCTAAAATTAAATGATAAGTCAATAAGAATTTATGAATTTTTGTACTATAGGAACTGAAGTTCTCAGGGTTTTCCAGTCACATATCAAAGCAGAACATAGTCAAAGGAAATAAAGACTAGTATTTTGGAAAGTAAACAATAATTGACCACCATACACCACACGCCCATGTCTATACTATGTAATAAATCCAGACCATCTATATTGAAGATAGTCATTCTTTACCTGTATCAATTAGCGATAACCTAACTAAAGGATTTTTTTGCAAGAGAAAAAGTATTCTAATTTGGACTACACTAAGATACCTCCTACCTCTGTTCCCAACACTATTTCATTGGGAAGGATTCGTTCCCTGAAGAAAACTAGAGTTGTTGTATCTTCTGGAATTCCTTTAAAAACAGGAAGTGTCCACCTAGGATTAGGACTAGCTGAGAGCCCATGAAGGATAGGGAGAAAAATGGCCCCCCACAAAGGATGTCAATAGCCTAAAGCTTCAGAACCTGTGCATATGTTAGGTTACATGGCAGGAAAGAATTAGGAATCAATTAGGTT
>NW_017738618.1:0-1038 GCF_001890085.2 Hipposideros armiger | reverse complement strand
CTAAACGTTTCATAAAACGAGGCAGAAGCTGGGGCAGGAAACATTCATGGTCAATTAAAATTTTAAGAGAACACTGAGTGCAGGTCTTATCCCTGTATGTGTGTCTAAAAATCTTAACGCATGTCATAGGAAAGTTCACATTTAAAAACAGCAAGCAATGTCTACTGCCAAGTCTCAGGCTGGAACTGACATGCACATGCCTATGTCTTGAAGGCAAAATTTTTTTCTGAAAAATGTAATTTGCGTTTTGTTTGATTGGACACATAACCATGAAACACACTTTCCAAGATGCATTGTCACCTTGCAAAGACGATGCCAGAGCGACTGGCATGGAAATAAATCAGGTTCCCGTGGCACTTTGCACTGGGTCTGTCCCCGAGCCCCACATATATTTACTACTCATCGACCTTACGAGAACATTCTAGTAAAAGTGCATGAGCGCTTTCGCCACCCTGTCCTTGAATCTGGTGTGTATGGATGGTCTGTGAGATGAAGCTGTCCACGGAACCATTTTTGTCATGATCTCACTATCATAAGAGAAAGCAGAATGCTAATACCAAGATTCTACCCCCAGGACCCACTTCCCTTTTTAAGCCAAAAGGCCCTTCGACTATTTCTTAGGTGAAGCCAGTTTGACGCTGAGGGCTTAGAACCCAAACACTCTCTTCTGTCCTTGAGTCTGGGTCCCAGAGCGTTTTTCCTAACACTGCAGTCACCCCTGGCCTTCAAAAAGTTCTGGCATCATCACATGTGACATGTGTCCCTGAGACATCTGTCCCCGACCAGAGTGGCGGCTTGATGATGGAGAACAGCCTGCACAAGAAGGGGCAGGGAGGGATGGAGGGCTGAGTGGGTGGATGACCAACATGAATGAGTCAGGACAGCCTGTGCATGAACTGAGACGAAAGGAAGAAACGTGAGGAAGACGTGAAAGGAGGCAGCATGGTGGCGGCAAGCAAGCAGGAATTACGATGAGTACCTTTCTAGCGATCTCTGTGCGTGTATCCAGCTCACTATACCTGTTCACACACAGTCACA
>NW_017738617.1:0-1038 GCF_001890085.2 Hipposideros armiger | reverse complement strand
ATAATATGTCTTCATTTTCTGGCTGCTTTTAAGATTTTCTCTTTGTCAGTGGTTTTAAGCAATTTTTTTTTCAGTTTCACAGATATAATTGACAGCACTGTATAAGTTTAGGTGTACAGCACCTTACTTGACTTATATATATTGTGAAATGATTACCACAATAAGTTTAGTTAACACCATCATCTCATAGATTAAAAAAAAGAGAAGAAAAATGTTTTTTTTCCTTGTGATAAGAGCTTCAAGGATATACTCTCTTAGCCACCTTCAAATATATACCTCACAGCAGTGTTAACTGTAGTCAGCATGTTGTACGTTACATCCCCAGTACTTACTTATCTTATAACTGGAAGTTTGTACCTGTGACCACCTTCATCCAATTGCCCCATCCCCCATTTGGTTTCAAGCAATTTGATCATGTTGTTTTCAAGCAATTTGATCATGATGTGTCTTGGTATAATTTTCTTCATGTTTCTTCTTCAGTGATTTTCTTGGATCTCTGGGCTTATAGTTTATTTATATAGTGGAATACCCAGCTATACATGAAATGAGTGAACTAGATCGAGATGGATCAACATGGGTAAATTTTTTAAAAAGGCTGATTGTCGGGGGAAGCAAGTTATATGTAAAAGCTTAGGCCATTGTGATGCTATTTATGTAAATTTTTAAAACGATATGTTTTTATGGATACAGTCATGTATCAAAAATTTTAAAGTATGAATATCAAGGATTCACAGGACTCAGGATAATGGTTAACTCTGGGGAGGCAGAGATTGAGGGACAAGCAATCTTTTTTTTTTTTCATTTTTTACAATTCATTTATTTTTACACATTTGAGCTTATTCCATATTGACAATTATTTATCATGCTTTTTCATGACACATGCCAGTATCAGTATTTTTCCTGTGTTACCAAACTTTGCATAATTTTTCTTTTCTTTCCTTTTTTTTTTTTTTTTAAATTTTTAACTTTATTGGGGAACTGTGTTTTTTTCCCCAGGACTCATCAGCTCCAAGTCAAATTGTTGTCCTTCCATCTTAG
>NW_017738616.1:0-993 GCF_001890085.2 Hipposideros armiger | reverse complement strand
CGGCAGCTCGCGGCCGCTCAGCTCAAGGTGCCATGTTCAATCCCAGTTGCAGGTGGGCGTAGCCCACCATCCCACGCGGGAGCCAAACCGGCAACCCTATTAGGAGCACGTGCTCTCACCAGCTGAGCCATCCTGCTACCTGTTGGCAGCTCAGCTCGGGCACAGCTCACTGGCCCATGTGGGAATAAAACTGGCAACCCTATTGCTCAGAGCTCACGCTCTTAACCAACTGGAATAAGGATATTTTAAAACTACCATTTATAGAGCACCTATTATGGGCTAGATTCATCCTTGATGCCCTTTGTCCATTATTTCATTAAAACTGGGGCAAAGACCCACCTACAAAGGAGCCCACATTCTAGTAAAGAACGAGGAAGAGTACAAAGCAGCAGTTAGCAAAGTACAGTCACCCTAAGGAATAGTGAGTTTTTTGTTCTTTTTCCAGGATCTTTTTCAACACAGTGAATTTATTACCCATGAAATAACAGTGCTGATTGTTTACAACCTTTTGACAATAGTGGAGAAACTACACAAAGCAGAAATAGTCCATGGTGACTTGAGTCCAAGGAGTCTGATTCTTAGAAACAGGTGAGTTCTTTTCATTCTCTTACAGTTGTCAGCTTTCTCTTAAAACATGGATAGTTGCCATTTTCTTTTGCCTTTTGATAAATACCATATTGATGAACACAGTATGTTAAGAGAATCTTTGCTACCTAAAAGTCAATAATCATTGGGAATAGTTTAAACGAATTCAAAGAAAAAACACATTGAGAAAATACGTTAATTCAGAAAAAAGAATTAACTACTCTGAGTATTGTGATAATTCCTGTCAAGAAGAGACATAACATATGAATGTCTGGGGGAATGTGAAATAGATTGTATACTCTTTCTTTGAGTGGGGCCAGTGCAGATCTAGCAAATACGCTAGTGAAACCGAGGTACTGCTCAGTTCCAAAGACCGAACCTTAAGTCAGGCCACACTGAGGTAATTGT
>NW_017738615.1:0-971 GCF_001890085.2 Hipposideros armiger | reverse complement strand
TGAGCACTGCCTGTTCTGTACTGTTGAGGTTCTGTTGTTATCCTTCTAAAATAGTTTTGCTTTCAACAAGACTCTCTTCATCAGTGGAATACACCATGATGGAGGTGGAGCAAGAACTTGAAAATGTAAAGACTCTTAAGACAAAATTAGGTATTGTGCATTTTTCCCCCTTAATTTGTGTTTTGGTCTTGTTTTCTTATTAAAGACTTTATTGTGGTCCAAAATATTAAAACATTATGAAATCTTTACTTTATATTACAAGCTTTTGACCTGTCGGAAACCATTGGTACAGAAGGTCTTTCAGTTTGGGGGGAGGCTATGCGTCTGCTCCTTGACCTTGTTTCGTTTTGTGCAAAGTGAGTCTTCACAGATGCCAATGTTAAAGCTGTCGCTCCCTTGTCTTCTCATTGCAGTAATTCTGACAAGTAATCCTGTCACGCTTATCTTTTAATGTCTTTTTTCTCTATCTGCTTTTCTGGTGTCCTCTTGATCATTCATTTTGAACAACCAGATTATCATGTGCCTTAGAGGAATTTTTTTATATATTTCTTGTTCTTTGTGTCCACTGAGTCTTAGACCTGGGAATTTATAGTATGCATCTACTATGGATAATCTGGGTCCATTAATTTTCCCAATATTTTTTTCTTTTCTCTGTGCCTCCCTTTTCAGGGACTCCAATCTCATTTCCGTTAGCTCACCGGAACCTCCCCCCACCTCAAGGATATTCCTTTATTTCTCAGGTTTTTTCCTCTGTGTGTGTCACTGAAATACCATTACAGAGCTAAAATATAACCAACACAGGATTGAGCTGTTAATGTAGCATACTGATTTTCAAACTCTGATATTTATAGTTGGAGGAAAATTAAAAATAATTTCTGTTTTTTAAAAAATAAATTATATAAAAATAATACATACCAGTTATAGTGATCAGGAATTAATATGTGAATCTGGAGATAATTTTTGGCAATTAC
>NW_017738614.1:0-1038 GCF_001890085.2 Hipposideros armiger | reverse complement strand
TATAGAATAAGGAATACAGTCCATAATATTGTAATAACTATGTATGGTGTCAGATGGGTACTAGATTTTGGGGGGGGGTGATAGTTGGTAGGGGGTTGGAAGGCAGGGTGCAAAAGGTGCAGGGAGTAGGAAGTACAAACTGATAGTTACAAAATAGTTGTGGGGATGTAAAGTAAAGCAGAGGGAATATAGTCAATAATATGGTAATAATTATGTATAGTGCCAGGTGGGTACTAGATTAGTCAGGGGGATCATTTCTTAAATTATACAAATGTCTAACCACTATGCTATACACCTGAAATTAATATAAATATTGAATGTCAATTTAAAATTTTTAAAATGGGGGACGGGGGGAAGGTGAAGGGGAATAAGAGGTTCAAATCTCCAGGTATAAAACAAATAAATCATGGGGATGTAATGTACAGCATGGGGAATATAGTCAATAATATTGTGATAACGTGGTACGGTGTCAGATGGTTGCTGAACTTATCACGGTGAACACTTCTTTAGGTCTATAAATGTTGAATAATTATGGTGTGCACCTGGAACTGATACAATGTTGTATGCTAGCTATATTTTCATTAAAATCTTTTTAAAACGAGAGAAGAAAAGGAATTCTGTTTTATGTTTAAATTTAGTAAAGCAACTGTCAACACTTAGCCTTTTCCTCTAGTTAAACATCATTTCAACAGCACCCCCATCTCACGCCTCGCTAGCCATGAGGAAATGGAACAGATTAATGGGAAGCCCCTCCAGGGCAGGCTCAGGTCTGGGCCTCTCAAACGGTCACACCTGGGAAAGGATTCTTGGTAGCTAGTCGATGCTCAGTAAATGTTAGCTCGATGGCTGAAGGGATGAATGCAGAGTATTTTGCCTCATCCAGAACCAACCATCGCAGTTGGGTATTGGTCACATTTTACCCACCCTCTCTCTGTCTTCTCTGAGTTGTGCTCCAAGAGATAAACCGATCTTTCATTCCCACCAGCACATTCTCTCCCAGGTGTAAATCGATGCAATTCTATGACCAACAGCTGGCCG
>NW_017738613.1:0-1038 GCF_001890085.2 Hipposideros armiger | reverse complement strand
CTAAGATTGAAAGACAACAACTTGACTTGGAGCTGATGGGTCCAGGAAAAACACATATTCCCTTTCCCCAATTCCCCAACAGTGTTCCCCTCCCCAATTCCCAAATAAAAATCTTTAAAAAAAAAAAGATAATTGATAAGTTCTTGAAAATAATATAGTATGTCCTCCTTTTAGTAAGGTTGGTTCATATGTTCCTTCTCATAGGGTGAACAGTGACTAATGAGGAGAAAGCCTGTGTTTGCCAAAAGAAATATCTCAGGTTGAGAAACACTATAAGGAGAGCTTTTGGCCAAGGGAGATTAAAAGCTTCTGAAAATTTACTTAGTTGAGTTTTAATTTACCATTTGTACATTCTATCAATCCAGAGGAGTGGGGTGGTAAGCACAATGAAAATGCTGCAAAATAGTCCAAATATTACAAATAGATTATATTATTGGCCCAGTGAAATGAGTCTCAGTTACTATGTAACGCACAGGGAGTTCTCCAATTGGGGATTATTATTATGATGATAAATATTATTATATAAATAATATAAAATATTGTTATTATAATAAACAACTTACCTACCATTAAGGATGTTGCTCTCATGCAAGGGAATGTCTCAACCCAATGAGACAACATATAAATCATGACTAACACATATTTGTATCCTTGAGATGGTGGCATTTGGATAAAATCCAATTACCATACTCCAAATGGACTTAAAGAAAATGGAAAATGTCCTTGGAACCCAGGGAATGATTTTCTAGGGTTATATTTTGGACACCTATATACTTTATGAGCTGCCATAGGAAGTTTTCAACAATATTATTTATTTCATGAAATCATCTTTCCAAGATTCCAATACATTAGCTCACGTACATGCTAAACTATATCTGTTTGAATGAAAGGTTCCCCATTTTTGTTGTCATATTTTCTTTTCTTCTTCTCTAGCTTTCCATTGGAACTATTAAAAAGAGTCTCTTATTGATTTAGCAGGGAGAAGAAACATTCTCAAGTCTGGATAATTTGGCTGTTTACTGCTGCTGGTCTAGTTGC
>NW_017738612.1:0-1003 GCF_001890085.2 Hipposideros armiger | reverse complement strand
CTTGTAAGACTTTCAGCTTGACAAAAATTTTAATTCCTCTTAAAAGCAATTGGGAGTCCCTTGGAGACAGCACTTTTTACCCAGACATGAGGTCAGACTCATAAAAGCAAACACAAGAGTGTGGGAAGGGTTGAGGAGACTTACTTATTAAGAACTTCTTAAATGTAACCCAACCCTCTTACATCCTCATTCCCATTAGGCTTTACAGGGTTTAAGCTTCCTACCAGAGAAAATTATTCTTTGGATAAAAATATTACAAACTTAATGTCATCCCTTTAAGAGCCAAATGTCCTTGAGAGGTGTAATGCATTGCAGCTTATCCACTGTTAGTGCCAAGAAAAGTTTAGGTAGAATATAATCAGTAGACATTTATGTAAGGTTTTATACTTTTTGTTAATCTCACTTCTTTCCTGAATTTGAAACCAAATAAGAGGTAGGTTCACACAAAGGAAGAGCAGAATTTATAAAATTGGATTGAGAATGTAACTGTGACCAGCAGCCAGGTGTACTTCTGAATACTATACCCCAGGAGTCTATCTACCCACTATCCAGCTGCTCTGGAAGTTAAAACAAGAAAGAGTGGAGTGTCCCACAGAAACAAAACTGTACACTAGTTAAAATGGTAAGAGCAGCTTTTGATCAGTAATAATGCTATTGCAATTGGGAAAGGGAGTCCAGCTAGAACTGAATTCAACTTTGATTTGTTTAGAGGTGACTGGCATTTTAAAGAAGAGAATGAGATAGAAGGAAGTGGAATGGTACAAATATGAGCAGAGTCAAGGAGGCAAAAAATTACTAAGGGTTGGTCAGCGTAAATGCCAATTAGGCTAGCTGTCTTTTAGCTGACAGTTATGAAAGTTATTATTCTATTCTCACCAGAACACTGGGAGATGGAGGCCCTATCTTAGATAATTACATTTCAAAGAAATGGCTCTCAGGTCCATGAGAAAGACTTCTGAGTTTTAAGATATATATTTAAGGAGAGAGAGAGAGAGAGAGAGAG